>NC_056531.1:16449555-16451250 GCF_019175285.1 Sceloporus undulatus | reverse complement strand
GTATATGTGTGTGTATATATGTTTATATGTGTGTGTGTATATATATACTGTATATATATGTGTGTGTGTGTGTGTATATGTGTGTGTGTGTGTGTATATATATATACTGTACAGTATATGTGTGTGTATATATGTTTATATGTGTGTGTGTATATATATACTGTATATATATGTGTGTGTGTGTATGTATATATATATATATATATATATGTGTGTGTGTGTGTGTGTAGATACACATACATCGGGGGAGATGCCAGGGCCTGATTTCTGTCCAAATGGCGCCCCTGTGTGAGGAAGAGGAGGAGGAGGAGGAGGAGGAGTGTCGTGGTGTCCTCTCTTGAGGCTGTCCCTTGGCGACTCAGGCGCCTCCGAGGGCGGGCTCCCTTTGGCCTCCTTCCTTCCTTCCTCTTGGTTCCCGTCGTGGCCCCCCAGGCTCCCCTCCAGGCTCCGGCCGCCTTCCTCCTCCTCCTCCTCCTCCTCCTGCTGCTGCTGCTGCTGCCAGGCTGCTCCGCCTCCTCCTCCTCCTCCTCCTCCTCCTCCGAGGCAGCCATGGCCCCCGTGAGCTTGGCCCGGTGCTGCTTGGCGTTGCTGGCCCTGCTGCTCCTGGGCCCGGCCTCTCCGTCTCCTTCGCCGCCACCGGACCCCTTCGCCGCCCAGCTGGGGGGCCTCGCCCAATGCCAGGCCCACTGCCAGGCCCAGGCCGCCCCCGGGCCTCAGGTGAGCAGCAGCAAGGCCCCGAGAGAGAGAGAGAGAGAGAGAGAGAGAGAGAGGTGTGTGTACAGTATGGATGGATACATATATATGTGTGTGTGTCCATATTCATGTGTCTATACATATATAAGTCTCTACATATGTCTCTCTGTGTGTCTGTATATATGTGTGTGTGCGTGTGTATATGTATATGTGTGTCTATCTATACATGTGTATACATATGTGTGCATCTATGTATGTCTATATATGCATGTGTGTCTATAAATGTGTCTGTGTGTGTGTATATACATGTGTCTATATATGTATTTATGTGTGTGTATCTACCTATCTATGTATGTATATGTGTGTGTATGTGTGTCTATATAGGTATGTGTATCTACATATGTGTGTGTGTATATGTGTATCTATATATGTGTCTATGTGTGTGTGTATGTGTGTATCTATATATGTGTCTATATGTGTGTGTATCTATATATGTATGTGTGTGTACATGTGTGTCTATATGTGTGTGCATCTATATGTGTGTGCATGTGTGTATGTGTATGTTTGCATATACGTGTGTTTATGTATATGTGTCTATATGTGTGTGTATATATCTGTATCTATATATATAAGTATGTGTACATACATGTGTCTATGTGTGTGTGTGTGCCACCCTTTGGAGCATTTTAAAGAAAGAGGGAGAATGGAGAAAGATAGGAATTCATTTGTATAGATAATTATATATATATGTGTGTGTGTGTATGTGAGTATATACGTGTGTGAATATACGTGTGTGTGTCTATATGTGTGTGTATATACGTATGTGTGAATATATGTGTGTGTCTATATGTGTGTATATACGTGTGTGTGAATATATGTGTGTGTGTGTCTATATATGTGTATATACGTGTGTGAATATATGTGTGTATATACGTATGTGTGAATATATGTGTGTGTGTCTATATGTGTGTATATACGTGTGTGTGTGTGTATATATATACG
>NC_056531.1:16437747-16449545 GCF_019175285.1 Sceloporus undulatus | reverse complement strand
TGTGTGTGTGTCTATATGTGTGTATATACATGTGTGTGAATATATATAGTGTGTGTGTCTGTGTGTATATACGTGTGTGTATATACATGTGTGTGTGTCTATATGTGTGTATATACATGTGTGTGAATATATATGTGTGTGTGTGTCTATATGTGTGAGTGTGTGTGTGTGTGTGCGTGCGCATGTACAGTCAGTCCTCCACATTTGCGGCTTTGATTATTCATGGATTTGATCAGTATGTCCTCTCTAGGAATCTCTAGGTCCTCCAGCGCAACTCTGTGGTCAGCTTCTGCTAAAAGTTGCATTGAAGGACCTAGAAATTCCTAGAGAGGACACTTCTCTAGGCATTTGTAGGTCCTCCAGCACAATTCTAGGTTGACCATAGATATTGGCCATAGAGTTGCTCTGGAGGACCTAGATTCTTAAACAGGTGTCCTCTCTGCTAAGGAAATAGTGGTTTCGTTAGTCACGATTTTCCCACTTTCATGGGGGTCCTGTGCCCCGAACCCCAGCGGATGTGGAGGGTCCACTGTATATGCATGCAGATGTGTGTGTGTGCGCGCGCATACACATGTGTGTATATCTGTATGTGTGTGTATATATGTGTGTGTTCATACATACACACACATATATTATTTTGTAATACTATTTCAGATATTTGACAGAGAGAAACAAGCAATATATCCACAATTTGTGAATCTCTCTGTGTGTGGCTATATGCAAGATAGATAGATAGATAGATAGATAGATAGATAGATAGATAGAATCTTTTATTTCCCGCTTTTAATAGGGTCCTCTGGCAGCAAATATACATTGAGTAACTAAATAAAACAATAGATACATTGATCAAGAGAGAGAGGGATGAACAATGTACCACTGATGGCTCTCTGTATTTCGTCTTTTGTATTGTATTGTACTTATATTGTGTGTTATTATCCTTAGGTTTGAGAAGTTGGAAGTCAGTTACAGTGTCTCTTTAGTTGTGCTGATTTGGTTTGTGTTTATTGTTTGTTGTTTTAATTGTTATAGCTTATATAGGAGGAAGGAGTTGGAGGGTTATTGGGGAGCAATTTAGGGGCTCCACACCGGATCAGGGCTGCGGCAACTGCACATCGCAGCCCCGATCCAGCGTGGAAAAGAATGGCAAAACGGCGCTCCTTTTAGTGCCAGCAAAAGGCGCCCTTGCTGCAGCGGCAGCGGCTTTTTGGCGCTCCTTTGGCGCAGAGTGTCTAAATGCTGCGCCGATGGAGCACCGTGATAAACTCTTCTAGAACACTTATGATCGGCTGCTTTAGTATTTTGGAATCCAAGGGCTGGCATGGAGATGAGAAAATGGTCTTTTTCTCCTTCTCCTTGACTCTACTTGGTCATTGGCTTCACAGAACGAAATGTTGGCACCATTTGTACATCGGTGTCTCCGCAGGGCCTTGCTTCAAGAGCTGCTAGACAAGAGATTATTTAGGACTGGGAGATACATCAGCAAGAGTAATGACAACAGTAGTGTCTAGTACACTTTTGTACATATATTATATACCTCCCACTCTTTCAGGTTATTTGCTTCTTGCTGGACGTTGGCAAAGCTTCCGAACTTTAAATCCTAATGCTATCTTGGTATTAGGTATTTAACAATAACCCAGTAAGGTATATTTATGTATGTCATATCCAAGGCAGAGTTTTTGTGATTTTCTTACCCGATTTGTCTTCAAATCAGGTCCTGGCCCTCTGAATGTTGTTGGACTCCATCTCCTGTCATTCCTGACTTGGCTGAGGCTGATGGGATTTGGAGTCCATCAAGAGTCCAACACCCCAGAGTCCAATATTCTCCCATTTTCAGATCAGAGGCAAGATTCAAAGCTGTTACCTTTATCATCTCTGCCTTCTGCTAAGTTTGTTCAGTTTCTAGTTTTGGAAAATCAGGAGTAACAATACAGCCAGCTCTTCATATCCATGGATTCTTTATCCGTGGATTCAACCATCCATGCCTTGAAAGTATTTTTAAAAATTATAAATTCCAGAAATCAAACTTGATTTGCTGTTTTACAAAAGGGGCACTATTTAACTATGCCATTGTATTCAATGGGACTTGAGCACCCATGGATGTGGGGTCCTGGAACCAAATCCCAGGGGATACACCCACCGTACTTACTGTTTGTCTGTTATTGATCAAGTATTTTGCTTTTAAGAGACCTTATATTACAGTAATGCAACCACTGTCCTATTCAGATTAGGACCAACTCAAGACATTTTGCCACCTGAGGCAGAGAGTAAGATGGCAGCTGGAGCAGGCTACTGAGTATACAGCTGCTACCTCCCAGCATATGCTGTTTGAGGTACAATGGTAGCTCCACATTTGCTGGGGTTAGGGGTAAATGTGTAAAAACCACCAATAAAAAAATAACCACAACTATTATTTTTACTTAAGAGAACACCTCTCTCAAAATCTCCAAGTCCTCCAGTGCAACTCTGTGGTCAACATCTGCCAGAGGTTGATCACAGAATCAGGCTGAAGGACCTACAAATGCCTACAGAAGTGTTTTCTCTAGGAAAGTCTAGGTCAGTGATGGCGAACCTATGGCACGCATGCCAGAGGTGGCACTCAGAGCCCTCTCTGTGGGCACCTGTGCCGTCCCCCCAGCACAGAGTTTGCCAGAGTTTGTTACTGGAAAGCCAGAGGGACATGGCACTTTGCAATAAATAAGTGGGTTTGGGGTTGCAATTTGGGCACTCGGCCTCTAAAAGGTTCACCATCACTGGCCTAGGTTCTCCAGCATAACTCTGTGGTCAACTTCTGGCAGAGTTGTGCTGGAGAACCTAGAGATTCCTAGAGAGAACATATGAATCAAATAAATCAAATCCGCAAAAGTCAAGCTGGAAACTTTGAGGTTCAACTGCACTGTATTGCTCTGCTTCATGGCAGGACTGGCCCTGTATATGATAGATCAGACATTATTAAACAGTACAGTGTAGAAAAAGTAGGGTGGAACCTAAAGGAATACATGTTTTAGACTTATTCCTTTTTGTACCCACCCACTTTTCCTTCCGCCTGCCTCCACCATTGCTTATTATTATTATTATTATTATTATTATTATTATTAAAGTTTGTTTATATAGTGCTGTCAATTTACACAGTCCTTTACATAGTGAAAATACAAAGTACAAATCAATGGCTCTGTATCTCGGTTACCCTCCATGAGAAATAGACAAAGCATCCAAACATGGATTTTGAATTTGTAGATTTAACAGATGCCTTCCAACGTCCAAAGGTCTGTTCTGCAGAAGATGTGACAGCCTTGTTCGCTGTTGTTGGATGGTATTATAGCCAAGGGAAGCAAATTTCATAACCTTTCCACCCCTTGGAAACACGGGCAACTAGTGGGTCTTGTGTCATTGAAGTAGGGAATCCACTCCAGATTTGAATACAAACTTAAACTGATCTCTCCAAGGCACTGAACCCTTTCCCCCAGGTAGGTTCAGCACCTTGGAGAGCCCCTTTAAACTTAGCTTTAAACTTTAAACTTGGAGTTGATTTGTAACTTCTGTGTATTTGGTCCAGTGGGTAGGGAAACCCTAAAGAAGGGGCTGTTTTCACTAGGTTTGAGGAAGAGCTGGAGAGGAGACGCAGTTGCCAGCAATAACCATTGGGCCCTTTTGACTTTGAATAAGGTATTTGAGAGTGGCATCCAAATGTTGCCGTACAACTGAGCAGCACAGGCAAAAGAGACTTGCATTGGCACTTCGTGGGGTGCATGAAACTTTTGGCACAGTGTCACATTTAATATATAATTTGTTGTATTGTTAAATATATATATTGGGACATTGCGATTTTGTTCGCAAAATTCAGTTATAGTTTGTCCCTTAGAACCCAGAAAGAGGTACAGATTCACCATTCACCACCCACCTGCCGCATCTTGAAAGTATTTCAGCAAAGACATTGGGCGCAGAGCATGATGTACTGGTTTGAGTGTTGGACTAAGAGTACAGGAGACCAGGGTTTGAATCCACTCTCAACCATGGAAAGCCACTGAGTGAACCTGGGCAAGTCCCACTCTCTCAGCCTCAGAAGATGGTCATGACAAACCTCCTGTGAACAAATATAGTTTATGTCATTTAACAAATCTAACTTTGAAAATCTAACTCAAAGACTTCAACTTATGTCTGCCTTATGAATGAGAGACCTCCAAGCTACCCTCTCATCAACAGCCCTGCTCAGCTCTCACAGATTCAGGGCTGTGGCTTCCTGGGTTGAGTCTATCCACCTGGAATGTAGTCGTCTTCTTTTCCTCCTGATGTTTGCCTTACCAAGCATTATCATCTTTTCTAGTGATTCATATCTTCTCAGGATTGTTGCATTGTTAGAGAAACTGACACACAAATTCCTCCTTGCCCAAAGTTACTTAAGACTCCATGGCATTCGTTTATAACAGTGGTCCCCAAACAGTGCCCTTTAAGAGATTTTGGACTTCAGCTCCCAGAAGCCTCAGCCATGTTGGCCAATAGTCTGGGATTCTGGGAGCTGAAGTCCAAAATCCTCTTAAGGAACACAGTTTGGGGGCCACTGGTTTATAACGTAAGTGAAAAGTACATCCATTTATAGCATATATGATATGAACATTCATGTGGTTCAGCGACCCACTATTGAGCCACATGATGTTCTGGAAGCTATCATGATAACCACTTTTTGGACACCATTTTTGGTAGTATTGTCTGAATATACTTTGAAACATGGGATGTTCTCTGTGGTAGGGATGGTGGGTATGGGGATGCAAGCTACAGGAAAAGAGATTCCACCTCAACATTAGGAGGAACATCCTGACAGTAAGGGCTGTTCAACAGTGGAACACACTCCTTTCTCGGAGTCTAGTGGAGTCTCCTTCCTTGGAGGCCTTTAAGCAGAGGCTGGATGGCCATCTGTCAATGGGGATGCTTTGATGGAGAGTTCCTGCATAGCAGAATGGGGTTGGACTGGATGGCTCTTGCAGTCCTTTCCAACTCTATGATTCTATCATTCTAGTGTGTAAGCTCTTAATAAAAATATCTTTTAAAAAAAATTCTTCCTTCCCCAAACTCATTTCCTTTCTCCTTTCCTTTGACACCCCCAGGACGCCGTTCTAAATGCTTGTTACCGGGGCTGCCGGCTGTTTTCCATCTGTCATTTTGTGGATGCCACTGCCGAGCTGAATGCAACCAGAGCAGAGTGTGAATCAGGTAAGAGAGCATCTGCGTGTCCTTCCTCAGGCTTCCTGTCATCCTCCCTGATTTTAACACTTTCCCCTTCCCCAAACAGACACACTTCCTGCTCAGTTACACTATCCAGAGCACCTTTTCTACTTAGCGTTGTCATCTCTCTGGTGTTTTTCGGAGCTTCTGCTACAGATTCCCACAGACAGCATGAGATAATGCAAAGTACAGGTGCTGACACCATGTTTGCCCTCTCCCACCTCCCCGCATCACATCTTCCAAAAGTAGGCAAATAGATGGAAAAGAGATTTTGGGGGTCTTTGCTCTGATGATGTTAAATTCATGTCATCGGTTACTGCAAGCTTACTTTACAAGCTCCAGGTTGGAAAGTGTTGCTTACACTCCAAGTAATTTCCAAGACCCTAAGGTGAACCTATCCTGAGGAATTCTTGGCAAGATTTGTTCAGAAGGGGTTTGCCTTTGCCTTCCTCTGAGGTTAAGAGAGTGTGACTTGGCCAGGGGTTGAAACTCTGGTTTCTCAGAGTCATAGTACAGTGTGCAAGCCACTATATCAAGATAGTTTCAGTGTTGCCATCTCAGGACAGCCATGGCTTCCTTTATTGAATCAATCTACCTGTAATGGTGTCATCTTTTTTTTCTGATGCCTTCCACTTTACCCAACATAGTTTTCATTTCCATTGTGTGTTGTATCATCTCATTATGTTTCCAAGTAGGACAATCTCAGCTTGTTCATCTTTGCTTCACTTCAGGTTCGATTCACTCTTTTGAGGTGCTTATAGTATCCTCAGAATTTGTCCAGCAGGACATTTCACATTTCAAAATTTCCTAGTCCAGCAGCAGCTTTCAAATTCCCAATTTCCTAGCTGCTGAGTGCATAAGATGGGGCCCTTGCAGCATGAACAGCCTGTAGCTGTGCAACTTATTCCCAAAGGCGGGAAGGCAGGCCCCATCCTTTCTATGCTTCCAGGGGGCAGCTAAGACTGCAATGTTTCATATGACCTCCATTCCTTAGGTGTGGCTACTCTGGCTTTGTTAACAGTACGTGTCTTTAAAATCTGTTTTTAAAGAAATTAGTTGAGGCTTGTTTTTAGATAATGTTTTTACCAGTATGTATTAAAAGTTTTGTATCGTGCTTCTGTCCATTGTGCATTGGCTTTGGGGCCCTTTCAGGCTGAGAGATGATAACTCAACTGTATGAATCGAATGGGTATTTGTGTAGGGGCTGATGGTCAGTTTTTCTCTTTCCCCTTATGGACTATCTCCTCTCACATGTGTAAAGGTTGAATAGAAATTCAGCCCACCAATTATTTGAAATGTTTATATCTTAATTGTCCGTTAAAAATTGTGGTTTAGTGGTGGTGGGGCTTTGGTGGAGGTGATAGAAAGTGGTGTTCGAGGGCCACACACAGCTCTTTTATAATTAAAGTGATTGATTAATAACAATACATTAATTAATCATTAATTTCAAAACTTATACCCAACTGTTTCTTCTTCTTCTTTTTCTCCTCCTCCTCCTTTCTCTCTCTTTCTGTCTTTCTATCTGTCTGTCTCGGACACTGAAGCCTGCATGGAAGCTTACATGGGTGGAGAGGAACAATTTGGTTGTATGTTGGGATGCAGGACACAGTTGCCAGTGACAGAAAGTATGGAAGAAAAGGTAACGGTTTCGTGTCTTCTGACACAGAAGATGAAACAGAAAACAAGAGTATACCTCAGTTAATAAAGTTGATGTGTTCCTGGGCATTGTTTCTTTTAACAGAAAATTTGGTACCAGAGATAGAAATAGGTATTAAATTCTGATTACAAATGAGTTTCACATTAACCAATTATAACACTTTTATGATTACCCTGCCTATATCCTGTGGAGTCCTGGGACTTGTAGTTTGGTGAGATACTAGCACTCTCTTGCTTTGTTGTTGTTATCGGCCTTCGGGTCACTTTTGACTTTTGGTGAACTTATCACAGGGTTTTCTTGGCAAAATTTATTCACAGGGGATTTGCCATTGCTCTCCTCTGAAGCTGAGAGAGTGTGGCTTGCCAAAGGTCATAGTTTGTATGGCTCAATGAAGATGCAAACCCTGGCCTTCCAGAGTTCTACGCCAGTGTTACTCAAACTTTTTACCTTTGGGACCACACTGTACATCTAAATGCAGATGTCATGTGTACTATATGACATTTTAGAAGGAAATAACATTGTTCAAATTAGAGCAGTTTTGTTTCAGTAAGTATTTAAGGCAATACATGTGTAAATTTTACACATAAAAATGTTTGAGAAGAGGAGGGAGGGCCTCCAAATCTTGCATGCACACACACACAAACACACACACCCTTCAGCAACCCCCCCCCCAGGTTCCACCCCACTGTTCGAAAACTACTTTTATAAGACAACACTCAAACCACTGTACCATACTGGTTCTTAAAAATTGTGTTTTCTTGCCAAGATTTATTCAGAGGAGTTTTGTCATGGTCTTCTTCTGAGACTGAGACTGAGACAGTATGACTTGCCCAGGGTCACCCAGTGGGCTTCCACAGCTGCACAGTGCTTTGAACCAACACTTAAATCATACACCATGACAGTTCCCAGTGCTTCAAAGTGGACTTTGACCTATAGTGATCCTTTCTTTAGCTTTTCCTGGCTAGGTTCGTTCAGACGACGTTTGCCATTTTCTTCCTCAGAGGCTGAGAGAATGTGACTTGCTCAAGGTCATGCAATGGATTTGCATATCCGAGTGAGCATTCATAGAATCATAGAATCCTAGAGTTGGAAGAGACCGCAAGGGCCATCCAGTTCAACCCCATTCTGCCATGCAGGAACTCCCAGTCAAAGCATCCCCGACAGATGCCCATCCAGCCTCTGTTTAAAAACCTCCAAGGAAGGAGACTCCACCACTCTTCGAGGAAGTGTATTCCACTGTCAAACAGCCCTAACTGTCAAGAAGTTCCTCCTAGTGTTGAGGTGGAATCTCTTTTCTTGCAGTTTGCATCCATTGCTCTGTGTCCTGTTCTCTGGAGCAGCAGAAAACAAGCTTGCTCCCTCCTCAATATTCAGACACTAGTACATCCCAGAGTCCTGGTTCAGTACCCAAACCACTACACCACATTGACTCTCAGTTCACTCTGGCAAAGAATACAAAATACTTAACCAAAAAGCAAATCCTGTATGGTGCAGTTAAAGTGCTATAAAGTGCTACAGTTGTAGAGATGTGAAGGAGACCAGGTCGGGCAGAAGAGGAGCATTTTTTTGAAGAGGATCAGAGAGGAATGGTTGGTGGCGTTGCAGGGACAGAAAGGGGACAAGACACCCATCTTCTGAACATTCAGGAAGAGAGTGAGCAGAAGCCCAGGGCTGGGAATACTTTGTGTGCCAGTGACTTCACTTTACACCTGTTCCTAGAGACAGAAAGTCTGAGTGTGTGGGAATGGCTTGCATGGCAGTGCAGCCTTTCCCATATTAAAAAAAGGTCTGGAAAGTGTGGGTGGGCATCAGAGACAAGAAGGAGGGTGTAGTGATTAGAATATAGGTGAGGAACCTCTTTTAACTCAGGACCAAATTCAGATTCAGAGAAGATCTTGGCAAGTGCATTGATGCGGGGAGAGGGGCATTTGCATTTCTGCTAAAGGCAAAAGTTATGAGACCTAAAATACCATCCTATTTTAGCTTAAAGCCCCCAGTGCTAGTAACAGAGGCTTAGAACAGCATTTCCAGAATGCTTCTGAATGCTTGTTCCAGAATGGGGGGGGGGGGAATCTCACAAAAGCTGGGAAACCAGCAGATTAGAACAAAAAACCGATGGATTCAAACGATAAGAACAGCTATTTCATCTAGATATTTGGAAGAACTCCTTGATGGTAAGAAAATAAGAATCAGACAAATACTAGTAACAATAAAGCCAGTCGAGATTTTAAATATTTAGAACAGAATTTGAAAATACACCAGTAGAAGATGAAGAGGTTCCACGTAAACATTAGGAAGAACTACTTGACAATAAGAGCTGTTCAGCAGTGGAATGTACTGCTTTGTAAAAGGGTTACAGGTTTTTAAACAGAGGTTGGATGGGCATCTTTCTGGAGTGCCTTAGGTTGCTCTTTCTGCATGGAAGGGGTTGGAATAAATGACTCTTGTGGTGTCTTCCAACTCTATGATTCCATGGAAAACCACACATCAGTTGTGTCCTGGGAAGGGGGCATGACATTCTGTGGAGCCACAAAGCCTGGATTGGGACTTGAGGAAGACTGTATTTGATGATGTCTGTCCCTGAGTATGAGTCTTAGAATGAAACACAGGATATTATTAGCGTTCTAGTCCTGAGTGCATCATAAACTCACTGGCTGGCCTTCAGCCAGTCTCTCATACACCTAGGTATGATGGAATATATAGTATTTGTTTGTGTTTTAACATTTCCAGGATACATTTTGATGTGCTGTGTTGTGATACTGCCTCCTTGGACTCCATGGGCCCAATTGTAAATGAACACTGTAAAAACAATTGCAGTTTAAATCCATCTTTAAACTCAATAGTGACAGCGTAACATATTCCATATTGACATCAGTGTGTGTACGGTCTCCCAAAGTCTGTCCTACTGTAGTTGTGTGTTCTTGTTAACAGGCAAAGTAAGCAGCAACTGCTAGAATCCCTTACTAAGCATACTTCAACAGCAAAACAGAGAAAAGAGGGGTGCAAATAAGCTTGCTTCAGCAGCTCCCCCCCCCCCCCCAAATATGCTAAAAAAAATTCAAAATCTTGGCCACTAAAGTGGAAATGATAAGAAAAGTGGAGGCTGATGAAATAAATAATTCAACCCTCAAAGCATTTTGCAAGAAGCCTCCAAATGGTCTCTAGAAGTTTTGAAACATTATTGTTTACTTATAGAAGGCTTACATGATCTGGTTATTTCATTTCACCTGAGCTTGTTGCTTGTTTTGGATAAAGGGTTTGTTGAACCGCTCTACTTTTTTGTGGTGCAGGTACCTCTCCCAATTCTTTCCATGTTATTCCTGCCACTGGTACCCAAATTTCTGTTAAAACGAAATGCCCAGGAACTGAGGTATACCTGTATTGTCCTTGGTCATCGTAATCTCTTTCTTCCTCCTCACTCTTCCTCTCCTCCTTAGGGCCACCCATGTTCTTTGTCATTTTTCAGGCCCAGGATTCAAAACTTGGTTTGTCCTCTGTCTTTGACCTGGTATCCAATTTTTGCAACGATATTGTCAGCTCTGCACAGAGTTTCATTTCCTCCACGTGGACTTTCTACCTTCAAGCAGATGATGGGAAAGTCATGGTGTTCCAGGTGAGTTTTGGTAACCTCTGGGCAATGGAAGGGTGTGGGGAGAGGGGAGAGAAACTGGGGAAGCAGATAGGAAATGAAGCCAAAAAAATTAGTGTGATGGCTGGAGCAGGGCAATCCCCTGCAAATGATCAGCTTAGAAATAGGCTAGGCAGCTTGTGGACTTCCAATGTTCATGGACTGTATTCCTATGAATCTTCACCATGCTGATCAGGGCTGGTGATAGTTATAGTTGTAGTTCTTTTTTCACACACACACACACACACCTTGTGCATAAACAATTCAATCACAAGTTTTGAGGAGGGAGCTAACTTGTTGTCTGCTGCTCCAGAGACTAGGATCCGGAGCAATGGATGCAAGCTACAGGAAAAGAGATTCCAGCTCAACATTAGAAGGAACTTCCCGACAGTAAGGGCTGTTCAACAGTGTAACACACTCCTTTCTTGGAGATTATAGTGGAGTCTCCTTCCTTGGAGGTTTTTAAGCAGAGGCTGGATGGCCATCTGTCAATGGGGGTGCTTTGATTTAGACTTCCTGCATGGCAGAAGGGGGTTGGACTGGATGGCCCTTGTGGTCTCTTCCAACTCTACGATTCTATGATTCTACCATATAGTACAAACAAATAATGCAATATAATACAGTAACATGCAATTCAAACAAATGCAAGCAGATGGGCATCACTACAAACAATCTAAAACTGCTCTTCAAAGCAGATGCATAATTTTATACAGAAATTACGTGTCCTTCATTTTGACATAAACCTGGTACAGACCTGCACTTTGCGTTGGTCTGGGGCCGAAATAAGGGTTATGTAGGACTGGGCGTCCATACGGGGTGCACAATGATGATGTCCACGCGGGGCCCAAACAGCACGGACGGTGTCATGCAGATGTCATCGTTGCGCGTGAGCACACCAATGGCACCCTGCACTTGCTGGGAACTGGTTCTTTTTAGGGTTCCTGGAGACCATGGTGCTTGTCTGCTGCGGCCTCCATCCACCCCTTTCTCTCAATCTGTACAGCCCCTAAATCTGTATTTTCACTTCTGCCAAATCAGTCTTGTTGTTGTTGTTGTTGTTGTTTTCTTTTCTTAATCCCGCCTTTCTCCCAACATAAGGACTCAAAGCAGCTAACAGCAAAGTAAAAAAAACAATACAATTTAAAAACAGTATAATAACATTAAAATGTATAAATATAAAATTAAAAAAACCAATTCAACAATTTAAAAAGTTTAAGCAGTCATGAATTAAAATGTAACATGCTAAAAATACAAACTTTATAATTTAAAACACACAACATTTAAATCCCAGCCATT
>NC_056531.1:16424262-16437722 GCF_019175285.1 Sceloporus undulatus | reverse complement strand
AATCATTTTTATTCGGATTCGTAGGATTCTTCGATTATTATTATTCATTATTATTCTGACACTCCACCCACCTTCGAACCACTAGATAGCTTCCCTTGCCACTTCTTTTACAAATTACTCTTGTTTATTATGCCTGCTATGACTGTTTTACCGCATTCGCTTCAGTTGAAAATTTGAGTGTTCTCTTTCCTTTTACTTGAAAAATACTCAACAAATCAATATCAAGTTGAGGTCTACAGGAACAAATTGGGGTTCTTCAACGTTTCACTTTTTCTTCGAACCATTCTATATATATTTTTAAATCTGTCCTTGAATCCTCTCAGCTCCTTTACATGTTCATTACCATTTCAATATACCATATGAATACAGATCATAGCGATTCATTTCTGTTTCCTCAAGCTCTAATACCAGTTCATTATAACATTTCCCCGTCCAGTTATATAATTCACTTTGTCTGTTGTCTCCTAATCTGTTAGTACATACATAGCTACTGTACTTTCATTGGGGATCTTGTGGCCCTAACTCCAGCAACATGTGGAGGGTCCCACCATTAACGTTCTAGTGAAAAGTATCATTTTGTTCAGTTATCACCTTACTTTATTTTGTTTTATCTTCTTTCTATTTCTATAATATCCAGTGGTACCCCGGGTTCACGGAATTTATACTTCGTATCCGCTGGCGCCATTCGTAACCCGGACGCGAAAACCTTCGCAAAGACCGAAAACAAAAAGACCCATAGGCGCTAGGGCCGCGAAGCGAAAGCCTCGGCGATTTCGATGCGGAACGAAAAAGCGCCCCCGAAAAGCAACCAACATTTTTTTTCGTAACCCGACATAACTCACCTTATAACCCGGAAGAACAGTTTTTTTCTGTGGATCTTTTTCGTGTATCCCGGGCATTTATCGTAAGCGCGGTCGCTTTCGGTAATCCTGGGGGTGGGGTACCACTGTACTACTTGTTTTTTTTTCCCTCTTCTCTTTTCCTTCCTTTATGTTGTCTCGAGCCCTATATTTAATCTTCTTTGGTACTTTTTATCATTCCTTGTTTACCTTTCTGTCATTCCCGTATTCTACACAGAACTCAAAAATATAACTAACGTATACTAAAGAGAAACTTCATATGAGGCCTTATATACAAAAATACTAAAAAATGAAATCTATTTGCATCCCATGTACAGAAGCAAACAACAAGGAAACTATACTATTATGGATATTTGATATGTACCGACGTTGCAAGCATTTTTTAAATTTTTCTTTTCGGAGGAAAACGAAAACTGTTATAACGTGTTAGCTATATGTTGAATAATTAGGTAAAGGACTTACACAGGCTTTTTATAACTAATAAATGGGCGGGAGGAAATTGGAATGACATGTTTTATACTGTAGTTGGACGTGTGCTGTGGCAGCTAAAAAGGTCCAATGCCGATTTCTAGGCTGCATCAATGACAGTACAGTCCTCCCTCCATTTCTTGTCGGACATGGGATCCATTGCCCCTTGATTATCCATCAGCTCCCTTAAGGTCAAACATAGGGGGAGTTTACAATAAGGGTGCGCACACACCTGCAGTACACACTGCACACCCTCCGCTGGAATCACCACCTCCATTCAAGCCATAAGGGCTTGAATATGCACGGTTTTCCATTTTTGCAGGGAGCGGAACTGGATTCTCATGAAAAACAGGGAGGACTGTAGTATGTAATACGATGAGGGGAAGTTAATAGTGTCACTCTATTCTGCTTTGGTCCGACCTCACCTGGATACTGTCCATCCTGGGCACCACATTTCAAAAGGATGTGACAAATTATAGCATGTCCCATAGGAGGCGACTCTAAAATGTGAAAGGTCTAGAAACCATGAAACCCTATGAGGAAATGCCTTAGGGAGCTGGGGATGTTTGCTTGGAAAGAGAGTTTAGAGGTGTATGATATCTGTTTTATATTTGAATGGGTGTCAGTAAAAGTTGTTTTCTGCTGCTCCAAGGAATGGACCTGGGCAATGGATTCCCACACTATCGGAAAAGAGATTCCACTGCACTTAGGAAGCACATCTGCCAGTTAAAAGCTGTTTGACATGGGAACACACTCCTTCAGAGTGGTGGCTGTACTCCTTGGAGGGTCTTTTAAACAGAGACTAGATAGCCACTCTGTTGCCGTGGGGGGGGGGGTTGTCTTGATTGTGAGTTCCTGCATGGCAGAAGGCAGTTGGACTGAATGCCTGATGGTCTCTTCCAATGCTAGATTGTATAATTCTATGCACATCTACAGTAAGAGCTGTTTGACAGTGAAAGGATGTGGTGAACTCTCCTCTTTGGACGTACACCAGTAACACTATTCTTCAAAAACTCATCTATCTCAAACTGGAAGATGCTTCACTTAAGAATATTCCTACTCTCTCAAGAAGAAGACATGCCTCCTCTCTATGTTTTGCTTGCTGCAGTGATAGGTAGCAGACCAAGTATAAAACTCTGCTCTTCCCAAATTATTTCATGAACAAATACACAAGATTTGTGGTGGTAATGTGGTTTGAATAATACATCACCAGACCTCACACAGAAGAAAATGGACTCTCCTTGGGGGGGGGTCTTAAACACAGAAACATGAGAGCACTTTTCCAGAGTGCTATAGTTGTAGATTCCTACGTAGCAGAGATTGGCCCCCCTATGGTCCTTCCAACTCTGTGATTCTATAACTCCCCCATTCCTGCCTTGTGGGAGTCCTGGAGCCCCATGGAGTTTTTCTCCCATCCTCAGATCTCCTCATACCTGGGTCTTGACATTGCTGATTCCGTTGCGGGCACCAGACTGGCACAGCTCAGCCAGAGCATCACCACTATGGAGAGGAAGAGACACGGCTAGGATTCAGCGAGGAAGCCCGAAGCCTGTAACACCCAGATGCCCCCGCAAAAGAGAGACTATGAGGATGTGGCCAGCATGGAGAACAGAGGCAGAGGAGAAGAGGCTTCCCAAGGTCTGATGGAAAGGCAAAGGCAGAAGGCTATCAGTAACACTGAGCAGGAAAAGTGGTCTACACCTTTGGCCGGGCCCACACACACATCCAGCTGGATCCAGTGGTGGCTGGTCATGACTAGGTTTTAGTCTCAAACTTTTGTGAGCTCTCCCAAAGTAGTACTGTCCAGCATCCCCCAAAAGGTTATATAGAGAAACTGGAGTATGTTCTGTTAACGTCAGCTTTAAACCAAAAGCAGATTTACAGGCATCCTTCATCTGGAAGCACATCTAAAGTGGCTGTTGGTACTGTCCGACCCGTGATTCCTAAAACTTTGGTCCTCCAGAAGTTAGCAATAGCAAGCAAGTAATTTCTTTACCACTTTACCATTGCGCTTAAGCACTCCCATGTGGTTAACCGTGTGTAAGCTAATTGCCTCCAACAAGCTGGGTATCATTTAGTGACCTATGGAAAGATGCAAGGCTGAGTGACACGGGAGCCCTGCCTGGGATCCAACTCACAACTTGGGGCTGTGAATGGCTACAGTACTCGCATTTAAAACACTGTGCCACCTCAAAAAATTTTATAATCAAACCTGTGGGAATAATCAAATCTGCAAAAGCCAAGCCGCAAATGTTGATGGTATGACTTTTTGCTAGTTGTGGGATTAGCAGCCCTTATGATGTTATTCAGTACTGGTCTGGTATTGAAATTAAGGTTACTGGGGACATGCGCATCATCACACCATCATCACACCTATATAGCTTAGTCCAGACTGAAAGATCCATTCCCCCGTCTGAGGCTGCCTGGACCCCAAGATCCACAGGAGGAAGTCCTTTTCTCAGTCCCACCACCTTCTTGTGGACACAAGACAGGGCCTTCTCAGTGGTGCTCACCGTTTGGACTAGGAGGTAAGAATGGCCCACTCCTTGCTGTCCTTCTGCTGACCGTGAAGAGTTTTAAAATTTATTATTATTATTATTATTATTATTATATTATTATTATTATTATTATTATTTATATAGTCTGTAGATTTGCACAGCGCCTGTACATAAAGCAAAATAAAATAAAATAATTTTGCTTTACGTCAGCAAGCTTTTGAGATTGAAGGCTTTTAACAAAGGCTATTGTTGTATGTTTTTAAAATGTATAAACTTCTAAAAATCTTTTTAGCATGTAGTTTTTAATATGTTTAATTTGTTTTTTAACTATTGATTTTTTTATCTTTTAATGTACCTTTTTAATGTGTAAGCTGCCTGGAGTCCCATCTTGGGGAAAAAGGTTAGGATAGGATAGAAATAAGATGATGATGATGATGATGCATCAGCAGCAGCAGCAGCAGCAGCTAGAATTTTGCTTTGAAATTTGCAAATTCCAGCATCCACTGGAGGAATGGCTTCTTCAGAATTATTGCTCACTTGACCTAACTTCGACTTTTGGAATCTGTCTGCTTTCTGCTATCCTCCTTTATCCTCAGTTCCTCCTTTCTCTTTGCTCTCTCTCCACAATAATAACTGTCCAGGCTCAGCTGTCTTACTGGACATACATCCAAGGAATCGCGTTCTGGAGGTGTCTGGGTCTCCACGGTGTCCTGGATTTGTGGCCTTTGCTTTTGTCTCTTCAACCAGAGGCTTTCCAACTTCTCTCGAAGAACTGAGGAAGCAAAGAAAAATGGCGATCTTTTTTATAACGCATTAAAAAGGTCCGCATACTCTCCAACCGTTCACATTCAGAAACTAGGACACATGGGTCAGGCAAAAAGTCAAGTACAAAAGTATGAATGAGGAAGAACATACAAGCTACAAGAGGCTGCAGCAGTTTGCTTTTGCCTGAGTCTACTGAAATGGCAAGATTCTGCCTTCATCTTTCCTTTCACTCTGCTGAGTTAAGGAGTGCAAGCTACTTGTGTATTTGTATTCAGTTTGCAGCAAATGAAATAGTTAAAGACAAAGGGGGAAAGCAGGAGGAAGATATACTTACTGAGGATACTCTAGTTAGAGATCCTGCACTGATGATACACACATACAGGTGCAGTACTGAATCCACATCTTGGTGTCTGGCCTCAAGGACATTTATCTATATGTCCTGGCCTTGTCATCCACACAACACATACATGCCGACTTCAGTTCTACAAATGTTAATTCTCCCTGCATTGGCTGACACTTATCACCCATCAGACACGGGACCCACCAGCAACCACAAGAAGGAGATGCACCATCTCCTAAGATAGTCCGCCCCAATATCACACAACTTGTGCCCCACGGAAACTCCTGTGACATCTTGTAAATCTGTTTGCCAAATCTCACGCAGTTTGAACCCACAATTTAGGGTTGCCTTTTCCTGATAAACTAGAAAACTGTGCTGAAACTTATAGATAAAATTCAGTAGAGACAAATGCAAAATTCTGCATTAGGCCACAAAAAACACAAAAATAGGATGGGGAATACGAGGCCTAGCAGTAGTAGATGAAAAGGGCCTTGAGATTATTGCTGATCGTTAAGTGAACATGATTTAGAATATGTGCTTCACCAAACAATTTTAGCTTGTACATGGTCCAGCAACTGCTGAAAGATCCTCCCTCCATCCCAACTGCCACTGGCTCTGTCCATGGAGGGAGGAAAAGGTGGACATAAGGCTCTCCCTGACTGCATTCCCTTTTTTTTTGTGGCTGTGTCTTTGCTTAGATTATAAAACTGAGACCAGGGAACTGTAAATTAACAATTGTAAACCACTCTGAGAGCCTTTTTGCTGAAGGGAGGATATAATGTCTCTAAATAAAAACTATGGCCTGTTACAGACTGCCAAATAAAGCTGGCTTCGGGTCTCTTTGGAAGTATGCTATTTAAAATGTATGGCATCTGAAAGAATCCGGAAGCTGCACCAAAGCTGCACTCGAGTTTGCGTTAGGAATGGGTGTGTGTCTTTGGCGCGACCTCTGGACTCTAGGACCCATGCCGTTTAAATAGCATACTCCAAGAGACCCGAAGCAGCTTTATTTTGGCAGTATGTAAAAGGCCTATAGTTTTCCAAGTCAGGGAGAGTCATATATACATGTGTATTCTATTATTCTGCACTAGTCAGGACTCACCTGCAGTCCTGCACCCAGTTCTCTTGCACCCATTTTAATAAGGATAAGAAAAGTTGGAGCAGGTTCAGTGAAGGCACCTGTGAGGAAAGTTTGAGGAGTTGGGGCTATTCGCTGGTGAAGAGAAGACAGCGGAGGGGCATGATTGCCTTCTTTAAATACTTCAAGAGCTGCCACAAAGAAGAAGGGGAGGCTTGTTCCCAGTTTCTCCCAGCAGGGTAAGACCAGGTTAATTGTTTTAAGTGCAGGGAGGTAGATTTCAATAGAACATGACAAGGAACTTCTTGAAAGGAAGCTTGGCTGGGCAACTGACACAATTGGCCTCTAGCTTGGGTGGGGTCTTTTCAACTGGCATTCTTCAAATGAGGATGCTCTGCTGGAGTTCCTGCACTGAACAGGCATTGGATTCAATGGGACTTGTTGGACCCCTTACAACTCTGATTCTAGGATCCATTTCAAATACTTAACATGATTTACCTGAGTGGGGCTTGAGGGTTTTGGCAGTAGATGTCCAGGCCTTCTCTGAAACCTCTGATTTGGGTGTCTGGACCTCTGGAATAGGTGAATTCAATTCTCTGGTGGTGACTGAAAACAAAAGAGAAAAAGAGGCTTGAAACCACGACCCAGAATCAGAGTTGGAAAAATCATTTTAAAACCTTTAAATGACAGTGGGTTCGCAGCCAGGCTCTAGGAAACTGCGTATTATTCTTAAAAGTAATTTTTTCTGAATCCCGGCAACCTCAAGGAAAGGGTAGGAACAACAGAAACAGCATTACTAGTATAACACAATAACACTACAAAATGTTCACCAACAGGAGAAAAAAATCACACAAAATGACAAGCATGGTCCACGAAGTTTAAATCTTAAATCAATTTGCAAAATTGCATCTGGTCCAGGTTTCAGCACTGAATTTACCATGGGGATTATGTGGACTCGTGGGTGATGCATTGAAAATTGTACTACAACGTTCTAGTGCATTTTTCTGATTGCCGTCCCAAAGCTATCTGGAAAGAGATTAAATGACCCATTAAACCCTATAAGACTTGGGTCCAGGTTATTTGAAGACTATCTCCCTTATAATCCCACTACAGTGTGATCATCCGGAGAGGCCCTTCTCTCTGTCCCATCACCTCTCAGGTTCATTGGTGGGAACAAGAGGGGAGGGCTTCCCAGTGCTGCTCCCAAGCTTTCCAACTCCCTCCTGAGAGGCCAGGATGGCTCCATCCCTGCGACCCTCAGCAGCGATACAAGGACATTCTTATGCTGTTCAGGTCTTTTCCAAATCCTTCTCGGCGGCACCATCTGCGAAGCCAGTTGTTCACATCCTCTATTTTCCTCTCCCTTCCTGGACCATGCCCTTCAACTGGCAGAAGAGACGAGATGACAACCTGTACATCCATTCCTTTCAGCTTCCTACCAAGCGCCTCGTAATCCCTTTTGATGTTCTGAAGGCTGTGTCTTGCAGTATCATTAGTAGTGGCAGTTGGGATGGAGGGAGGATCTTTCAGCAGTTGCTGGACCATGTACAAGCTAAATATTGTTTGGTGAAGCATCATATTTCTAGGTCATGTTCGACTTAACGATCAACAATAATCTCAAGGCCCTTTTCACATCTACTACTGCTAGGCCACGTATTCCCCATCCTATTTTTGTGTTTTTTGTGGCCTAAATGCAGAATTTTGCATTTGTCTCTACTGAATTTTATTCTATAAGTTTCAGCACAGTTTTCTAGTTTATCAGGAAAGGCAACCCTAAATTGTGGGTTCAAACTGCGGTGAGATTTGGCAAACAGATTTTAACAAGATGTCACAATGAGTTTCCTTGTGGCACAAGTTGTGTGATATTGGGGCGGACTATCTTAGGAGATGGTGGCATCTCCTTCTTGTGGTTGCTGGTGGGTCCTGTGTCTGATGGGTGATAAGTGTCAGCCAAATTGGCAGGGAGAATTAACATTTGTAGAACTGGAAAGTCGGCATGTATGTGTTGTGTGGATGACAAGGCCAGGACATATAGATAAATGTCCTTGAGGCCAGACACCAAGATGTGGATTCAGTACTGCACCTGTATGTGTGTATCATCAGTGCAGGATCTCTAACTAGAGTATCCTCAGTAAGTATATCTTCCTCCTGCTTTCCCCCTTTGTCTTTAACTTACTTCATTTGCTGCAAACTGAATACAAAATACACAAGTAGCTTGCACTCAGTTAACTCAGCAGAAGTGAAAGGAAAGGTGAAGGCAGAATCTTGCCATTTCCAGTAGACTCAGGCAAAAGCAAACTGCTGTAGCCTCTTGTAGCTTGTGTGTTCTTCCTCATTCATAACTTTTGACATCTTGACTACTTTGCCTGGCCTCATGTGTCCCAGTTTCTGTCTGTGAACTGTTGGAGAGTATGCTGACCTATAACCTTTTTATGAGTTATAAAAAAGATAGCCATTTTTCTTTGCTTCCTCAGTTCTTCGAGAGAAGCTGGAAAGACCTCTGGTTGAAGAGACAAAGAGCAAAGCCAAAATCCAGGACCCCGCAGAGACCCAGACACCTCCAGAACATGATTTCCTCGGATGTATGTCCAAGTAAGACAGCTGAGCCTGGACAAGTTATTATTGTGGAGAGAGAGCAAAAGAGAAAAGGAGGAATTGAGGATAAAGGAGGAGGCAGGAAGCAGACAGATTCCCAAAAGTCTGAAGTTAGGTCAAGTGTAGCAATAATTCTGGAAGAAGCCATTCTCCAGTGGATGCTGGAATTTTGCAAATTTCAAAGCCAAAATTCTAGCTGCTGCTGCTGCTGCTGCTGATCATCATCATCATCATCATCTTTATTTCTATCCTACCTTTTTCCCCAAGATTGGGACTCCAGGCAGCTTACACATTAAAAAGGTTACAGTTAAAAAGATAAAAAAAATCAATGTTAAAACCAAATTAAACTATATTAAAAACATACATGCTAAAAAAGATTTTTAGAAGTTTATACAGTTTAAAACAATACAACAATAGCCCTTTTGTTAAAAGCCTTCAATTCTAAAAGCTTGCATGACGTAAAGCAAAATTATTTTATTTTATTGTGCTTTTATGTACAGTGCTGTGTAAATCTACAGCACTATATAAATAATAATAATAATAATAATAATTATTATTATTATTATTTTAAAACTCTTGAACTGTCAGCAGAAGGACAGCAAGGAGGGGGCCATTCTTACCTCCCTAGTTCCAAACTGTGAGCAACCACTGAGAAGGCCCTGTCTTGTGTCCACAAGAAGGTGGTGGGACTGAGAAAAAGACTTCTCCTGTGGATCTTGGGGTCCAGGCAGCCTCATATGGGAGGGTATGGATCTGTCAATCTGGACTTAAGCTATATATGTGTGATGATGGGTGTGATGATATGCATGTCACCAGTACACCTTTAAATTTCCATAGCCAGACCAGTAGCTGAATAACATGAGTAAGGGCTTGCTTATCCACAACTAGCAAAATATAGTCATCCATCAACATTTGCGGTTTTGCCTTTTGCAGATTTGATTATTCACAGGTTTGATTAATACAGATTTGAGGTGGCACAGTGTTTAAATGCTAGTACTGTAGCCATTCACAGCCCCAAGGTTGTGAGTTCGATCCCAGGCAGGGCTCCAGTGTCCACTCAGCCTTGCATCTTTCCATAGGTCGCTAAAATGAGTACCCAGCTTGTTGGAGGCAATTAGCTTACACACTGTTAACCACTTAGGGAGTGCTTAAGCGCACTGGTAAGTGGTATAGAAATATACTTGCTTGCTATTGCTAACTTCTGGAGGACCAAAGTTTAGGAATCACTGGTCTAGACAGTACCAACAGGCACTTTAGGTGAATGGCTTCCAGATGAAGGATGCCTGTAAATCTGCTTTTGGTTTAAGCATGAGCTTTAAAGAAACTATCCAAGATTCTATACCTTTTGGGGGGATGCTGGACATTACTACTTTGGAGAGCTGCCATGACCTGCCACCACTGGATCCAGCTGGATGTGTGTGTGCCCGGCCAAAAGGGTGTAGACCACTTTTCCTGCTTCAGTGTTACTGATAGCCCTCTGCCTTTGCCTTTCCATCAGACCTTTGGAAGCCTCCTTCTCCTCTGCCTCTGTTCTCCATGGCTGGCCACATCCTCATAGTCTCTCTTTTGCGGGGGGGCATCTGGGTGTTACAGGCGTTCGGGGCTGCCTCGCTGGATCCTAGCCGCTTGTCTCTTCCTCTCCATCGTGGTGATGCTCTGGCTGAGCTGTGCCAGTCTGGTGACCGCACTGGATCAGCATGTCAAGACCCAGGTATGAGGAGAGGCTGAGGATGGGAGAAAAGACTCCATTGGGCTCCAGGACTCCCACAGAGGCAGGAATTGGGGAGTTATAGAATCACAGAGTTGGAAGGGACCATAGGGACCAATCTCTGCCACGTAGGAATCTACAACTATAGCACTTGAAAGATGCTCATCATGTCTCTTTTTAAAGACACCCCCCCCCCCATGAGAGTCCATTTTCTTGTGTGAGGTCTGGTGGATATTATTCAAACCACATGTACCACCACAAATCTTCGTGTATTTGTTCATGACTATAATTTGGAAGAGCAGAGTTTTTACTTGGTCTGTCTACCTATTACTGCAGCAAGCACCAACTTAGAAGAGGCATGTCTTCCTTGAGAGAAATAGGAATACTTCTTAAGTGAAACAATCCTTCCAGTTTGAGATATTGAGTTTTTGAAGAATATTGGTACTGGTGTACCTCCAAAGAAGAAGAGTTCACCACACTCCTTTTCACTGTCAAACAGCTCTTACTATAAAGATGTGCATAGAATTATACAATCTTAGCATTGGAAGAGACCATCAGGGCCATTCAGTCCAACTGTCTTCTGCCATGCAGGAACTCACAATCAAAGACACCCCCCCGCCGGCAACAGATGGCTATCTAGTCTCTGTTTAAAGACCTTCAAAGGAAGTAACTCCACCACTATCTGAGGGAGTGCGTTCCACTGTCAAACAGCTTTCACTGTCAGGACGTTCTTCCTAATGTTCAGGTGGAATCTCTTTTCCTATAGTGTGAATCCATTGCTCCAGGTCCTATTCTGTGGAGCAGCAGAAAACAAGCTTTCTGACACCCCTTCAAATATATAAACAGGGCTATCATATCACCTCTTAACCTTCTCTTCTCCAGGCTAAACATCCCCAGCTCCCTAAGGCATTCCTCATAGGGTTTCATGGTTTCTAGACCCTTCACCATTTTAGTCGCCTTCCTCTGGACATGCTATAATTTGTCAACATCCTTTTTGAAATGTGGTGCCCAGGACTGGATACAGTATTCCAGGTGAGGTCTGACCAAAGCAGAATAGAGTGACACTATTACTTCCCTCGATCGTATTACTATACAGTCCTCCCTCTGTTTTCGTGGGAGATCAGTTCCAGACTCCCCTGCAAAAATGGAAAACCGCGCATATTCAAGCCCTATTGGCTTGAATGGAGGTGCAATCCTGCAGGGGTGTGCAGGGGTGTACCGCAGGGGCGCACCCCATTTTAACTCCCTATGTTTGCCTTAGGGAGCTGATGGATAATCAAGGGGCACAGATCCCAAGTCCGCAAGAACAGAGGAAGGACTGTACTTCAATTGATGCAGCTTAGAATTGCATTGGCCTTTTTAGCTGCCACAGCACAGTCTAACTACAGTATAAACATTCATTCCAATTTCCTCCCATTTATTAGTATATCCTTGTAAGTCTTTTACTAATTATTCAACATATATCAACACGTATCAACATTTCCTTCCTAAAATAAAATTTTAAAAAATGCTTCACTCTTTATGTATCAAATTCCATAATAGTAATAGTTCCTTTTTGTTTCTGTACATGGGATGCAAAAGGTTTCAATTTTTTTTGTATAAAGGCCTCATCTGAGTTTTTATTTATATAATTACTGGTAGTTATTTTTTTGAGTTCTGTGTAGATACAGAGATACAGAAAAGTAAAAAGGAATGTAAAAAGTAAAAAAGAATTAAAATATAGGGCTCGAGACAACTAAAAGAAAACGAGAAGAGGGAAAAAATAATACATATAAAAATAAAAGATAAAACAAAATAAAGTAAGGTGATAACTACAAAATGATACTTTTCAACTGGAACTATAGTGGACCCTCCACATTCGCTGGAGTTAGGGGCACAAGACCCCCGTGAAAGTACTGTATTACTAACAGATTAGACCAACAAACAAATTGAATTAATTAACTGACCGGGAAATTTTAATGAACTGTAATTAGCTGAGGAGACAGAAATGAATTCTTATGATCTGTATTCATCTGTATATTGAAATTGTAATGAACTGTAAAGGAAGCTAGAGGATTCAGGGCGATTAAATATATATATAGAATGCTAAGAAAAAAGTGAAACTTTAGAAAAACAATTTTCTGTAGACCTAACTTGATTTATTTTGATATTTTCAGTAAAGGAAAAAGAAACTCAATTTTCAACTGAATGAATGCGTAAAACATATAGCGGCATATACAAGAGAATTGTAAAGAATGACAAGGAAGCCATCTAGTGGTCAAAAGGGGGGAAAGTGTAATAATAATAATAATAATAATAATAATAATAATAATAATAATAATAATAAATGATTTATTTATAGAATCCAGGCAGGTTACAGCAATAAAAATACATAAATATAAAATACATAAAAATAAAAATACATCCTTCTTCTTGAGCTAGCCTAACTAGTAAAAGCCTCTCTCAGACTCAGGCCCAAAAGACATGGGCCAAAAGAAGCTCATTCCAGCTGCTTTGGAAGCATGGTGTTCAAACCATGCACACCTCCAATGCAGCCTGAAGCTGCCCTAAATCTGCGCTCTGGTCCTTTGGAACAGAGCAAAAAGCCGCTTGGATAATGGTAGGGTAATTTAAGCTTCCTAAGCCTTCAGCCCTTGCCAAGGAAACAAAAATATTAAATATCAAAAATGTCAGAGCCAAGCCTGTTAGGGTCTAGCTTTAAATTAGCAGAGTAGCTGTAGTAATGTGCCTTTGTCTAACTATGCTTCCCCCTAAGAACTGAGGCTGACTCCAAAGACAACACAAGCAGCTTGAAGTTCAAACATAAGTTTACTAATGACTTTAATCTACATATACATAGAGTCTATATTCCAATCTAGCTAGTGAATAGTTCAGGCAGAGAAGAAATATTTATCTCTTCATCTTTCCAAAGAATGCTGAAAGAGGAGGAAAATGGGAACGTTCAGGAGAAAAACTTTGAAGAGAGAAAGTCTAGCCCTTATCAGATGAATGTGGAACTGGGGGTCTTCCTCACTGGGTGGTTCGAATTCACGTTATTTCGCACAATACCATCATACCAGCATTCGAATGGCCCAATCCGCACTCACGTGAAAGCGCGAGCTGCCGAACTGAATGCGTACTGGCTCCAAAAAGAGGAGCCAGTACGCAT
>NC_056531.1:16383961-16424162 GCF_019175285.1 Sceloporus undulatus | reverse complement strand
CCACCCACCCCTGACTATCTGTTTCTGATGCTCACATTTGTTCCCACTTTGTCATTTAACAGTCACCTGCTGTTTCATTCAGGTGGGGAATTTAGGAACTTTAAACCAACTCCCCTAGTTTTTTCTTGCCAGCAATGACACTTGGGGTTTAGGAAGGAGAGTGGGAGAGTGAGGTGCTTGCTTTAAAACAGGGATGTCCAGCATGGATCTATGGCACCACATACACCCCCAGGCTGTTTCTGTGGCCCATAACAGCTTCCCATTCCTGAAGTGTCCTCTTTTTGACCAAAACGTGGTGAGTGGACTCTCCTGGAAGCCTCTATTTTTTATAATTCACCCTATAAATAGGTTGCAAGGTCCTGCCTAGACTGTTTAAGATTAAAAAAATACAGACTATCCTGCACCACAGTCTCAGTTTTGTAACTTTATGTATCTGTAGGTATGTTGCACAAATGCGACAAAACTCTGTTAGTGAATTGAAAAGATGTGCATCAGCGCACTTCTTATGCATATTGGGTGCTCCTGTTGTGCTCCATTACTTCTTTGGCAGTGTTCTGATGCACTTCAGTGAGCGCCCCAATGTGCATCCATAGCCATTATAGATCGGGCCATGGCATATTGCTGTCTAGCCACCATGGCACAGTGGAAACCCATACGTTGTAATGTCACAACAGTCCTTAGATGAATGCAAATGTTGCGAAACTAGTCAATTTAGCTTTGCACACATGCAAGTCTCAAAAAGAATGCCAACCATTGTTGTTTTTTCTTCCAAATGTGAAGTGAATTTCCAGGCACATCCAGGGAAAGTGGGAGCTGGCACCCCCACATAGACCCTAGAAGGCAGAGGGGCAGCAAAATAAACTCCAAACACAGCTTTTTCCAGTGGCTTGTGGTAAGGGGCAGAAGTTTTCCTGCATTTGTTATGTGTAAGAGAGCTTCTCATATGCCCATCACCAGCAAGTTTCA
The DNA here is from genome assembly GCF_019175285.1 of Sceloporus undulatus. Lineage (NCBI taxonomy): Eukaryota > Metazoa > Chordata > Lepidosauria > Squamata > Phrynosomatidae > Sceloporus > Sceloporus undulatus. The sequence goes on along the minus strand of NC_056531.1, from coordinate 16,423,196 downwards.
CTACAAAGGGCCACAGATTATTAGGGGGAGCATTTACTTTACCTTCAACAATCCCAAGTTTTGGATAAACAGCCTGGCCAGAATAAAGTATCTTCCTGTTTTAAAGCGGCACTCCATTCAGAACCATGAGGAATAAAAACATGATATTTAGGGGAAGGATTATAGTGTGCTATAAGCAAGAAACTAGCTGCAGCACCTCTATATGAAGGTCTCAGTTCCATTTCTCTGGCATATCACTGAAACACAAGACAAAAACTGACTTTGCTTGAGGATTGGGGAGAGCTAATTGCATCATCAGAAGAAAGACTATGGCAAGACGTGTGAGCTGGAAACCCTCTTTCACGTTCACAAAAGTTACAAAACCAGGGTTTGAAAACATCCTATTGAGCTAAAAACAAAAACCAACATTTTCAAAATGTCCTAGGAGACCTGTGCGATGACCCCTGGGGACTCCTTTCTCCTGAAAAATTGGAAGTTCATCTCTTGATTATTTTTGTGACTTTAGGTCAAAAGTTTTGTTCATTTTTTTAAAATGACATACCTGCTTCTTTGGAGAGCATGGTATCTTCCTTTCTGTCACCAGACGATGCTTCTGTCGCAGGACGTGGGTTTTGAAGTTCATTTGAGGTTTGAGTCTTACTTTGATCCTAGTGGTTAAGGTAGCTGAATGGTGCGTTCTTGATTTCTAAATAAAGTGAGCCATGGAGTTTGAGGCTGGGGCCTAACCGGATTTCATGGACCACCATTAAGTCTGGGTTGAGCTAGGTCTATCATGAGGCAGAGTGAAGCTCTTGCCTTAGACAGAAAAAGTTGAGAGGAAGCATCAGCAAGGTGCTGGAGGACATGGTTCAGCTAGGCTTGAAAGTTTTCTTTAGACACAGAATAGGGAATAGATTGATTATCATCCTCTCTAACTATCCCAGTTTGGCTGGGACAGAAATTATTAACATTTTGCTCTCCCACTTTTTCAGCTGCTTTTAAAATGTCCTGGTTTCTGTCTCCTCATCCCACTTCCCTCCTTTGTCCTCGCTGTACATCCATTGCTGCAAACTTTATTCAAAGTAGTTCCTTAGCAAGAGGGAGAGGAGAGAAACAGGCAGGATCTTCCCAGTCAGCCGAGACAAAAGCAAACTGCCGCAGCATCTCTCATCTTGGTTCCTCATTAATAACTTTTGCCATCTTGACCACACTGTGATGGTATTTACACATCATGCTTTTCATCTGTGACATGTTGGAGGATATGCAGCGGCAACAGGGCATCACTGTCTCCCTTTTTTGCATCCCAGTTGAAGAATATTGAGGCAAGTGTTGAATTTAAGGGAGTGCTTTGTAATGTAGTGTTTTTCTTCCTCAGATTCCTCAAGGCAGGTGCATTTGACTGTAAAGGATTCTCACCTCTCTTCTTCCTTTCCCTGGTTTGTCTCACTTTTAGTACCAGTCATTTCAAGAAGTCCCAGGGTGGCATTGTTGAAAAATGTAAAAAGACACCCATCAAAGGATGCAGATCACCTCCTGAGTCCAAGCATAAGTAACTCCCATTGTTCATCTCTTTTCCTCTCCCCGGGATCTTACCCTATTTAAGGGATATTGCAGAATGCAAATCCTGAGCAGCGACAGTCCCCTTTGCTGTCTCACTTTTTCAGCTGCTTTTAAAATGTCCTTGTTTGTCTCTCCTCTTCCCACTTTTTCTCCTTGCTGCAAACTGAATATTTTGCTCTCAACCCAGCAAAAAATGAGACAGGAAGGTGGTTTCTTGCCCTTCCCAGTATGCTTAGGCAAAAACAAACAGCTGTAACATCTCCTAGCTTGTGTGTCCTTCTTCACGAGTACCTTTGGCCTTCTTGTCCACACTCTGATGTTGTTTGGCCACACATATCCCAGTTTTCCTCTGAAATGTTGGAGGCCATATCCTTTGTTTCACATTTAACCTGTGTGGTCTTGGGTTCCCTCCTTTACATTTTTAAGCATTTTGTACTGATGGTCAAGTGGGGTGCCCTGCTCCCTTGCCAGCCTATCTGCGATATCTGTGACGTTGTCAAAGAATCTCTTACTTAACGCCATTGGGGGAAATTCTGCTTCACTTGCTTGTAAATTCTGCCTAACGCTCATGACCTTGTAAATAGATTTAACTTATTTCCTCTTTTTTCTTTTCTTTTTTCTCTTCTTTTTTCTGTTCTTTTTTTCCTCCTCCCAACCAATCGGGGAGATATTTCTTTAAAACATCCGCTGGTTGGTACAAAAGAAACTTCGCTTGTCAGGAAAAGAGACATCTTGGCTTTCTATAACTTTTTACAGTCCTTTAAAATGCTAAACCTGTTTCATGCCTTCCAATATGTCTGGCCCAGGTGGAGGGAAGAGTGGTATATATTTTACATATCTTTGAAATTGGCTTCGTTGGCCTCTTTTCCCATCTGAGCTTCTGTAACACTCTAAGCAATGTCTGTGCCATCTTTGTTCTTCTGCTGACCTTGTTTTAATTCAGTGAAGAGAATTCCATCTGTCAATGCTTTTGTTTTTGGAGCGCTACAGAAGAATAAGGCCTCAGTTGAACTGAGATGGGGCAAGTTGGAAGGCCCTATCTATCTATCTATCTATCTATCTATCTATCTATCTATCTATCTATCTATCTATCTATCTATCTATCTATCTATCTATCTATCTAAACTATATCTGGATCTCTAATAAAACCTTTTGTCTGTCTTGCAGGTGTTGAAGAGAAATTGTTTGTTCAGTTTATCAATTTAAATAAAACAAAAATAAAACTGTGAAAAAACTTCCTTATACAGTAAATTAAAACCCAGTGGTGGAAATAAAGTTTTGTGGAAAGATCTCTCCATCCACCTATTTCAGAGAAGGAGTGCTGGAAGTATCTAAAGTCGGAACGACTTGAGAGAGTCCAAGTTCAGTTTTTTGGTTGTAGAAATCAGAGCTTGAGGTTAGTTGGTGGGGAGAAAGCTCCAAGAATCCAAGAATGGTGAGTTTTGATGTTGTGGACCAAGAAAATAACCTTTCCAAGCTCTGACAGAACGTTTGTCTGGTTGTCATCCTATTAAAGAAAGCTCAGTTGCCAGCTTATGTGTGCGAGTTTTGACTGGTGATTCAAACCACACACATTGCCACAAATCTACTTGCACTGACCCCACCACTACTCTCATCTATCCAGCATTTAGGGTGAGCACAAAGAGTTATGGGATTTTGTACGTTCTTTGGCATTGTATTCCTTTGCTTTGTCCTTTACACCTTTAGTTACGTACCCCTACATTTTACCCTTGACTTATCCACAGGTCATGCCTAATTAAAAGATTGTATGTACAGCGCTGTGTAAATTTACAGCGCTTTATAAATAAAGGTTAATAATAATCATCATCATCATTCCTAACTCATACACTGAACAGTTTCCAAAGGCAGATCCAAGTAGTGCGCAATACAGTAGTCCAAACGGGATTTAACCAAGGCTGCAGTGTTGGTGCAGTGGTTAAATGCCTGTAGTGTAGCCACCATGTTGTAAGTTTGATCCTAGAGGAGGGCTCCAAGGTCCACTCAGCTTTCCATCCTTTTGTAGGTTGGTAAAATGAGTACCCAGCTTGTTGGGGGCAATTGGCTTACACATTAGAAACCACTTAGGGAGTACTGATTCATGGATAAGTGGTATAGAAGTGTGCTCAGGCTCAGGCAAAAGCAAACTGTTGCAGCATCTTCTGAATTGTCGATTATTTCTCGTTCATAACTTCTGCCATCTTGGCCACACTCTGATGCGGTTTGGCCATACATGTCCCGGTTTTCATCTGAAACGTTGGAGGGGATGCAGAGGAAGGCTCCATCTCGGCATGAGTTTCCCCTCAGCTCCTGTGTCACAACAACAAAACGGATCTTCAGTGGAATCAGTCTTTCTGACAGAACTTGACTATTGTTGTTTCTGAGGGTGGCTTGGATTGTGTGTGTGTGTGTGTGTGTGTGTGTTCCCCTTATTTTTCTTTCCCCTTGTTCCTCATCCCTACAATTCCCTCTCCTCCATCTGCTCACAAGCTGCGTGTGATGCAGCCCATCTGTACAAACAAAAGCTGGTTGTGCGTGGGGGTTTTTTTTGTGTGTAGTAGTGTTTTGTAGGTGGGAGGTTTGTTTTATTTTGCGCTGTAAAAAATCTGCGCCAGCAGGTGGAGTTTGTTGGATGCCTCAGAAGAAAAGCAGGTAGATGCTTGTGCATGTGTGCACACACATGCATACGCATATTACTTAAATGCAGCAGTCAGAAATGGAGGAGGATAAAACAAAGCACCAGTGCAACTCTATCCACCGCCACCTACCTCCAAATGGTGTTTGTTTGCTGACAGATGGGATCCATGTGGTTTCTCAGTTTGGTCGGTTTTGCCACTTACTCAGATACGAAATAAACACAGAAGTTACCAAATGCTCCGTTTGCCATGTATTGGTTAAGGCAAGAAGTAGGAGAGGGTGGCATTTGTAACAGAGAGGTTACGAAGAAGAGCCACCGCAGGGTGGACCACGACATTTTTTGATCGAGGTACAATAATAAACACAATACAGTCCACCTTTGCCTTAAGTGGACTTTGCAGATGTTGCTTTGAGTGTAAGGGCAAAAATGGTGCATGGGAGCACGCTGCCATAACAGTTAATGGGACTTGCGCATAGTTTTCCCCATGCGCGGGGGGGGGGGGTCTGGAACGCAGAGGACGGACTGTACTCATTTGCGGTTTTGACTTTTGCGGATTTGATTATTTGCAGTTTTGGTTAATCTCTCTAGGAATCTCTCAGTCCTCCGGCGCAATTCCACTGGAAGTTGACCATAGAGTTGTCCTGGAGAACCCCAAAGCTCCCAGAGAAAACACTTCTCTAGGCACTTGTTGGTCCTCCAGCATGATACTATGATTGACCTCTAGCAGATGTTGGCCATAGAGTTGCATTGGAGGACCTGGAGATTCCTAGAGAGGTGTACTCTTAGGTAAAAATAATAGTGATTTTTTTAAATTTGCGGTTTTTCCACGTTCACAGGGGTCCTTTACCGTTACCTTTACTGCTAACCTAAACCCATGTTTAACTAGCCCTGTTTTACGGGATCCGTTCTGGCCCCCCCGCGTTAAAAAAAAAAGGGTGTGCATAGCCCCCCATTGAAAGGAATGGGGCTAGTGCATGGCGCAGAAGTGTGAGCATGCCCCATTACGCTTAATGATACGTGTCCACCCGCCCCACTCGCCCCTCGCAGCTTTCCATGAAGCGTATGCTGAAAGTCCGCATATAGTTGTGTGGCCCACATATGACCAGGTGCACTGTACTGACAATCAAATTACAAAACAGAACGCGCCCTGCATCATACGCGTCCTCGCCATACACTGACTCAAAGGCACAGTGATGGCGCCCAGCAACTGTTAATGGCATATGTGCCCTGTGGCGTGCCATGCAGCACACCCACACAGGACGCAACCACCATTGGAAAAACAACGAGACTGAGGTCCCACATTTTCCCTTTTGGGGATGGTGGTGGTGGTTCCAAGGATTAACCCCCACATATGTTAACATTAATGGTCCAAACATAATATTAAGTAACAAACAGGGTAGTGTGTAATAAGCAATTAAACTGTAATAATAACATTTCAAATAATATGGAATTCGAGATGAGCCTCACTTTCTGGCTGTTAATGCAAAAGTGGGGAAGACTAAGGATTCTGTATGGCGTGAGGTGGGAAGGAGGTCAATGGAGGGGGGTGACAACCAACCCTAGGAGGGACCGGACACTGAGAAGCGACTGGTCACCCCCTCCTCCCCACCCCACTAAAATTTACTGAACTAACGCGCCCTTTCGTCTCTCTCGTCTCCCATAAAAGCTGAAGAAAAGAGAGAAGTAAAACTGGATGCCTTTCATTCTCTTTAGGATTAGCAAGGATCCCCGTCATGAGAACCCAAAAAGATGACAAACAACCACTGTGGCGTCCCTAAAGGGTGCGGAGCGCCAGCCAGATGACAGAAACCGCCAAAAGGGGGCTGAGACCACTGTTTCCTCAAACACCTACCGTTTGGCAAAACAGGCTGTGGCAGTCACCTGCTTCCCTTGAAGACAAGCAGTCCCCCAAACTGTGCCCGTCCAAGAGAAGTTTGGAATTAGCAGCCATTTTTCACAGGACAAGGGTTGCATTCCCAGAGAGAAAGAAGTTCATTCGTTTTCAATTGTCAAGAGGTTTTATCTACCATGCTTGTCAGTTCACGTGTCGTTGTTTCAGGCCAGCAAGTTTCATTTTCCAAAAGCGGTCAGGTCAAATTCACTTTCGTCATTTTTCTTTCCATTTCACTTTCTTATGTGTTTCATTGCGTCAGCAATTCCAGGGATTCCATGACATGATTGCAGTTCAAATTTTTTAGTTTTTTCGTTTCAGCCCCCAGAAGCCTCAGCCAGGTTGGCCATCAGCCTGGGATTCTGGGAAATGAAGTCCAAATTGCTTAAAGAGCACAGTTGGGACCACTGCTTTAAGAGAATGTTTTGATGCTTAAGAGAGGTTGGGAGGGGGGTCAAAGCTCAGCGGGAGGATAAAGGAAGAAGGCCAAGAATTGTTTGGAAATTAAATTTCAACTTTTTAAAAGTTGAATTTTTAAATATCAACGGTTTTTCATCAATCTTCTATGTAAAGACATGTAGGTGGTTGGATGATATTGTCATTAAGGCACGCTCTTTGTCTCTCTCTCAATTTCACTAGTGGTATTATGTCACAGCTATTAGCCTGACTATAGGGGGTTTTAAATGGGTTTTTCTGTCTCTGTGGCATGTTTCTAGAAGAGGTTTTTTTTTTCCCTGACTTGTAGTCAGCACGGTGGCTTGGCATCGTCCAGAGAATGGATGGCATAGAGAGAGTGGTGTGTGTGTGTGTGTTGTTATAGTTAATACTGTGTGGACACCTGGGTTGGGAGGAGTGATTTCCAGGTCCATACTGTGTATTGTTCGGTTGGTTGAACGGTCATCGAACTTTAAGCCCCTGGATATCTTTCCTCTCTACAGGACTTTTTTCTAGTTCTGTCTGGCTGCCATTCCTCATTCCTAATCTTTCTTCGGGCCATGATCGCAAACCCAAGAATAAACACTTCTAGAACCTCACCCAAGAGCCTGAAAACACACAAACACCCAAAACATATAGATGCCCAACAATGAAAAGTTCCGACTTCATATGAGCCTGAGGCTCAGCTAGTAGCATGGATTCAGTAGGTCCATGGAACGACGACTGAGGAATAACATCAAGACGTAGCTCTTCCATCCTGCAAGCCGTCCCATTCCAACAATCCCATTGTAAAGCATTTAACTCATTTTTTAGCACCCCCGCTGCCTCTGCCACCGCTTGTTACTAATCTTTAAACACTTATTAATAACCCTTATTGTATCTTATTGTGGTGGGAAGGCTAGGGCGGGTTTTGGGAACCAAGGAAACGGGGCAGTTATTGTATGCTTATTGGGTTTTAAATTGCATGTGTTGATATTGGGTCGTTGCTTTGATCTTTTGGAGGCAGATACAAATAAACTGTAATTATTATTATTATTAGTATTATTACTAATACTAATACAAGAGAAGCATTCCTAAGGATTGTTGGGGTGTGAAATGAAAGCAGGAGGTCCAATGATGGGGGTGACCACACAACCCTAAGGAGCCCATTGGGGAACCAGTAACCAACAACTCCTGTTGGCGCAGTGGTTCAATGCCAGGCACTGCAGCCGCTCATCTGGTCATTCGTTCGTCGAACAAACCACAAGCTGTGATTCAAAATGCCAGGCTTGAACCCCGGCCTGGCATCCTTTCTGAGGTCACTAAAACGAGTCCGCAGCTTGTTGTTGGGGGGCAATGAGTTTCAGGGAAGTGTCCCAGGCATTGCGTGACTGCATTAACCTAATGTCATTTAAGTTGTTGTCTGCGGATGTTATCGAATGTTAACATGTGCAGATAATGAAACATTTCCATTCCCGTATTCGCAAGTCGGGGCACAAGACCCCCCAAAATATAGAAAATGCAAATAACAAAAGCACCCTGTTTTGAACCTGAGAGGATCCTCTCTCAGGACTCTCTGGGTCCCTCCAGGGCAACTCTGTGGGCAATGTCCAACAGACAATGGCCACAGAGTTGCACTGGAGGAGCTACGATGTCTAGTATGGTGTCCTCAGCTAGGAACTCTAGGCCTTTCATAGCAGGCTTGTAGTTAACCATAGATTTGCGCTGAGGACCAGACATTCCTAGGGGGCATATTCCACAAATTCGAGAATAATTAAAGATAGTCATCAGTAATAAAAAAGCGAGAGAAATAGATACTAATCAATCCGTGAGTATAGAAACTGCGCTGGAGGAGCTACGAATGGCCGGTGGAGTTTGCTCTCTAGGGCTTTTTCAGTGGCGACTGACCATAGAATTTGCGCGGGAGGACCTGAAGGATCCTAGAGAGGCCATCTCCCTCCAACACGGAGGGAGGGGCCGTTCTTGCCGTTGCCATCAGCCTTCCCTTTCCCCGCGGCTCCCTTCCCCATCCCGGGGCTCCTCTGTCTCGAAGGGAACGGAGTGGATGCGCAGGGCTCCGTTGGCGCTCCTCACCGTTGGGGCCCGCGTCAAGGCTCAGGTCCTTCATGCCTCCTCGAAGGACGCCGTCTCCTCGGCCTGCTTCTGGTTGGGAGCGCGATCTTCTCGCCTGAATTTCCGAGTTTTTTCGACAGGACGCCATCTTTCCCCGTCCGCATCCGCTCCTCACCTCTTCTTTCTGCACTGCGCATTCGGCAAAGGGCATAAAACTAGAGAAACACTGAGGAGAGGCACTATTCCCCCTCCTCCTCCGCACAAGTTCCGCCCCTATCCACTTTGATTTACTCTAACTACTGCGCATGCTCACAAATGGGGAGAAGGAGGCTGCGCATTCGCGCCTTTTCTGCGGCTAAAGAGCGTAGGCAATGCCGATTTGCGGAGGGAGGACAAGGCCTGACGCCTTTTGCAGCATGCGCAATTAAGAGTAGCGTTATAGGGAAAGGATCTGCATGCGCCCTATCGCCCCTCGCTTCTTTGTGTGAATCCGTTTCTTTCCTCCTCTTTCGACTCATCATGGCCCAAAAAACGCACTGGAAGAAAAGATCCATTTGGAGACCCCGCGCTTTCATTTCATTTCAACTACTGCCCTGGCTTAATGCTAGGGAATCATGGGAACTGTAGTTTGTTGAGAACAATTAGCATTTTCGTCAGGAGATCTCTGAGGCCAAAATAAACTACACTCCCAGGATTCCCTAGCGAAGAGCCAGGGCAGTGAAAGCTGTCTCAAACTGGGGATTATTGTCTGCAGTAATGTTTGGGACTTTTATCTTGCTGGTGCCCTGTAGACAACTGACTTGGGTCAAACCCTTGGAGCTTCTTGGAAGGCCTTGCCATTTCAACAACAGAATCATAGAATTGGAACTTGGAAGAGAATGCCCAAGAAGGGGCGTGTTCCAATCCAACCCCCTCTTCGCCATGCAGAACTCTCAATCAAAACATCCCCATTGGACAAGATGGCCATCAAGCCTCTGCTTAAAGACCCTCCAAGGTGAGACTCCACCATAATCTCTGAGGGAAGTGTGTTCCACTGTCAAGCAGCCATTACTCTCAGGAGAGATCCTCCAAATGTTTGACTGGAATCTGTGTCCCAGTAGCGAACAGAATCCATTGCTCACTGGGTCCTGTGTCTCTAAGCAGCAGAAAACAAGCTTGCGCCCGCCTCAATATGAACATCCCTGTCAAATATTTAAACAAGGCATCATATCCACCACTTCTTAATAAACCTTCGCTTCTTCCGCTAAACACATCCCAGCTTTCCCTAAGGTCTTTCCTCATAGGACTTCAGGGTTTCCAGAACCCACGTCACCAGTTTAGTCTCCCTCCGTTGGATACACGGCTCCAGTGTTATGCTCAATGTCTTGTTTTGAATGTGTGTCCAAACGGGACACAATATTCCAGGTGGGGCCTGAGCAGAGCAGAATACAGTGGGACTATATACTTCCCTTGATCTAGACACTATACTTCGAGTTGTTAATAAAGTCTGAATTTGAGAAAATACCCCCAAATCCCTACCCCAAAATGCATCTGTGGAGGTAAGCAGGTGGCCCTTTTCCCTGCATCACTCCTTGATCATAGAGGCCTCTAAGCAAGTCCGGCATCTAATAGGGTGAAGTAGTCCCCCCCCCTTCCTTATGACCCTATGAAAGGTCAGTATGGTAGCTGCCCCTTGTCTGCCATGATCGGAAAAGGCAGAGAGACCATTATGGCATCAGTCTCAGCGTAGTATTTGCATAAAGGCGATTCCTTCACACACCATGAGACAGATTTAATGACTGTGAGATATTTCCCACATATCCGGGCGAACAATCGGTTTTCGCAATGGCAGAGGGATGCCCTATGGATCAAGTGATGTGTGGAATTGGTTTTGCTTTGATGTAGGACAACAGCCTCCACTGACTATGACTAAGCACCTATTAAAGTTCCATTTTTTTTTTCCTTTTTCCTGACACTCGTCGTCCTGCTTCGCCTGGCATAGATCCATACACCCCTTTCCTCCCCCATTGCCCCTTCATAATGTTGCTGCATCTACCTTGAGTCTGAGGAAACCATCCCAGCAAGTATCCAATTAGAAGGGCCTTGTGTTCCTTTCCATTTTTCCTCCCTTTCTGTTCTTAGATTAGCCTGAGTACTTGCATGAGTGGAATGTATGTGTGTGAGTGTGTCCCCCTGGGCATCTAAACTAGAATGAAATTCAAGACTTTGCCTTTGTTCAGTTCCTGAATTCTCTGGGCACACTGGTAACAGGCTGGGATCGATCCGAAAGGGTACTTGTAAGAGCCCATATTGGGTGTTGTTAGCCTAATTAATATTCCCCCAAAATTTAGGCGATATCTTACTATTGGATGCAGCCTAGAATTGCATGGCCTTTTTCGCTGCCACATCACACTGTTGACTGGAGGTTCAACTTGTGGCACTTGGACTCCCAAATCCCTTTCAACACTAGAAGTCTCCTTAAACTAGATGCCCCCCACCAATATCTGTGGCATTTCATTTTTTGCTCTAAGTGCAAGAACTTTAACAACAATAGAACAATACACACAGCTTAACATGTAATCACTTCGCCTAACCTAGAGTCACACATTATATACAGTATATATATATATATATTATATAGATAGAATCCCACTCTCTTCCATTCCCAGCGATCTCTGGTGCCAACCACAATACCAGCAAACACAAGGAATAACTCTTCTAGAACATGCCACAAGTAGCACGAAGCCCACAAAAAACTATGGATGGCCGGCCATGAGAGCCTTCGCTCCCATTCTTAGAGGTTTGCCCTGTCTGCCGCGAGTAGTTATTATTATTATTATTAATTATTGTTATCATTATTAACCTTTATTTTATCAAGTGCTGTAAATTTACACAGTGCTGTCCATACATCTTTTTAATAATTGACGGTTTCCCTGCCCTCGGGCCTTACAATCTAAAAGACAACGACCAAAAGGAGGAGGGAGTGTTGGTGGAAGGGGCCTCTATAGTAGGATAAACATATAAAATACTAAGCAAAATACAAGAAATGATTGAATAAAACAGACAACAAAAGAACATCAAATAGCAAGTGAGCAATTATGCAATCCTGGGAAGGCTTCTCTGAACAGGTGGTCTTCACTCCATTTGGAAGCTGGTAAGGAAGTGATGGTTCTTGGCTCGTTGGGGAAATGGAAGTGAGTGGCAGGCAAAAGCGAGTGAAAGTGGTCGAATTCCGAGAATTGGGCGAGGAAATCCGGGCTGGGACAGCAGACCTTGACTACCAAAACAGAGGGGCCCTAGTTTGAGGTTAGGAGAAATAATTTCTATAATTACGGAATGTCCAGTCCATGGAGGCTTGAAGTCGACAGCAGGAGCTTATTACTGAATTTGGGGAAAGGGAATGGTGGAGCCAGTGAGGGATGCCAAACAGTAGAGATGTGGTCAACAGCGGTGTTGGATGTATATGCGTGCAAGCGTGAATGCTGGACAGAAATTAAAGGACGGAGGTGAGAGAGAGTAGCCCCTGCCAGAAGGATGTTTACGTAATCAAGGCGTGAATTCACTAAGGGCATGGACCAGGATCTTGGCAGTAGAGCGGAGAGATATGGTGTCCGATTTTGGCAATACTGTATAAAAAGAATCACAAGCCAGTGGCGGTGGTCTGATCGGGGGGATATAATCAAGATTGAGATAGTTGGTGTTACACACATAACAGGGAAGGCAGCAGAGTAGTTATAGACAGAATCCAGCGATATCAGATGATCCCAGATACATCATACTAGGTGATAAATTCAAAGATACAGCCGTGTTGTCTGTAGGATCAGTATGGGAGAGATCTTTGTAGACATTTGAGATAAACTAAAGAAAGAATTTGGCAGCATGACCTTTCCTAAAGTCTAGGAAGCCCATGCTGACAACGTCTTTCTTTAGTTGTCCTCAAAGGTGCTCAAGATCTCGCATTACCATCCTGTTGTTGTGTGCCTTCAAGGCATTCCAACTTATGGTGACCCTAAGGCGAACCTCCCTGGGGCTTTTCTTGGCAAAATTTGTTTTCAGAGCTTGCCTTTGGCTTCTCTGAATAAATCTTGACTGACCCTGTTCTGGCAAGATTTTATTCAGAATGGCCACTGCGCCTTCCTTGAACGTTTTTTACCTAAGTTCAGTTCACTTTCCACAAGTGCAGGAGATTGCATTGCCATCGTTTGTTGGGCCCGATCCCACAAAGCAACTTGGAGAAGGTGGCATATGCTTGACATATGCAGGGCACTGAAAGTCTCCATTAGCCGTTCGAAGCGACTTCAAGAGTTTCATGTGGCATGTTTGGTCTAGTTCGGAGCATATCAGTGGGGAAGGAAGTGTCAACAGCGACACTGACAAAATGGATTAGAGCCTACAATTGCGCTATGCCACTCATTAATCTGGGGCTCCACTGCTGGGGACGTTGTCATTCAGTCCACAGTGCCATCAAGCTTGGCCGCCATAGCGCATGAAATGCACCGGTCGGCAGGTATCTAGGGTGAAAACGTGGTCTTTAAACTGTCCACATTTGTGGGCCACTACCGACTGGATGCCTTTAGATCTGTGTAGGCATCATTAGCATTCATTGGAAGGTTGGCTACATGGGTGGTACTAAGATAAAACATGTACTTCCATTCTCCCTTGTATTGAGCATATAATAACACAACCTATTCTAGAACCTATCTCTAAGCCACAGAAGCAGGCATCAGAATGGTGCCTCTTTGAAAGCCTAGTTGGCCTGCCTCCATTTTGGGATCACCCCATCACACTTTATCCATGTCATAAAGCTTTGACTGAAAGCCATTACATACAAGCAAAAGCAGCCCTATGCAAACATGGGCCTGCGGTTCCAAGAGGAGGGACTTCTGGCAAGGGATCGGTTGCATCTCACATACCAGTGGGCAAAACATTTTTGGGCCCATATCTAAAGAATTTGATCGGAAGGGCTTTAAAAAACTGAATTAGGGGGGGGAGAGAGACAGTAATTTGGAAGGCAAAAAGGCTGGAGAAGGGACAGGTTTGCTGTACCTGTAAACAGTATTTCTTCTTCGAGTGGTCATATGGCGAAACATACAAAATGGGGTTCACTGCGGCCTGCGCAGTCTGCTCGGAACTACTGAAGCAACTGGGCAAGTTTACTTCTGCAACATATTGAAACTTTTGGCGTTAACTCCGCCACCCGTTATAAGGCCCCCACTTCCCCCGCTCTTTTCCCCCGTTCCCCGCAATTTTTCTCCCGCCAAGCCAGGCGATGGAAAGAGAGCCAATGAGAGCAGGACACTGAGGGGAACGGACTGGTGGGATTTGTAAGGTAGTCGCAGATGACAACCGAAGAAATAATGTTACAGTAAGGCAACCTGTCCCTTCTGCTTTCTTCGTGGTCTCATGCGAATCATACAAATGGGTTTTAGACTGACAGCCTTTAGTGAGGCGGCGGAGGGGTGTCCTTGAACCAAAGCTATGGTGAACCAAGGTATATGTATTTGCAACATAAACACGCTTGAACAGAAAAAAGAGTCAGTCTTTTTGTTCATGCTTGCTAAACCTAGAGGGGTAACAAGAGGTCGTGCAAATGTGCAAACCAACTTCACAGAATGTAAACAGTGACATATGTACATAAGGCTGAACACAAGGAATCAGTAGTGAAAATCAGTGCAACGCCTGAAACCAACACAGCCCTCCGAAGGCTGCGTCGCGGATGGTCTGGTGTCCAACGCGATAGTGCTTAATAAAAGGTCAGAGGTTGGGACCCAGACAGGCAAGCCTTGCAGACATCCTCCAGGGGAATCCTCGACAGGATGGCAGAGGAGCGGACATTTGCCTTGGTAGAAGGGGACGAACCCTGCCAGGGAGAAGGTTTGCCCAATATTTCATAGCAGAGGTGAGGGGTGCCAGACCACCCAACCGGCCACCCATTTGGAAACCTCTGTGAAGACACAGGCCAACAGCTTCCTCTGTTCCATTAGCAATGGAAAAGTCCCTCAGAACCGACTGTAGGCAGCAGTTCTGTCCAGTAAAACGCCGCGCTCTCCTGACTTCAGAAGTGCAGGCTCCGCTCCGCATCCGAGATTCGGATTGGAAGCTGAGGGGTCGGTAACACAAGTCCCTTGCATATGGGGAAAGCAGACATGACCTTAGAAGAAAATAGGCTGTCCGGAGGACAACCGTTGGCCTTGTGGAACCTCAGGAAGGGCTGGTCCTCCCAGGCGCAGAGTTCGCCCAGCACCTGCGGACAGAGGTATTGCCACAGAAAGCGTTTTCCAAGTCAATAGTCTCAAGTCCGCTGTGGCCAGTCGTTCAAAGGGCTTGGAATTGGATGCAGACAGAGCACGGCCCTCCAGGCTCCAAGCCGGCGCTGTACCAACAAGTAGATACAGGTTTGCACATCCCTTAAGGAACCCTTTCAACCTAAATGATCCCTGAAAAAGTAAGCTCTCTCCCCCCGAATTTGTGTACTTAGGCACAAATGGCAGGACAAATAGACACTTAATGGATGCGAGGCACAGCCCCCTCATCCAAAAGCGCATCAAACGTCCAGCACAGCCGGAGTGGACACCTGAGCGGGAGATAGCCGGTTGATCAGGAGAGGCTAAATCTCCTCCATTTTAGGGTATAGGACCGCTGGGGGAAGGCTTCCTTGCAGCCGGATCAACAGGTCCCACCTCCTCTGGCAGGGCGGTTCAGGGGCGTATCCTCCAGGCCACCAGCGGTAGACTCTCATGTCCAGATGGAGAATCCGTCCGTCCGGAGCAATCAGCAGATCCGGGCGAGGACGAGGCTGAGTAAGCATCTCTTGAGAGGTGGCGAAGGATGCGACCAGGGCTGTCTTGGCCACACAGCGTGATCAGATCGCGTGCGACCGGTCCGTTGTCATCTGGACACCACACTGATGAGAAGGGACTGAGGGAAGGCGTAGAGGAGCTCCCCCGTCCAAGGAAGGCGAACGCGTCTCCGAGGGTTCCGTCCATTCCGCTTCCTGGAGAGCAAACTGGGGACAAGTGGCTGTTCCACCTGGTTGCAAGAGGTCGATCCGGGGGATTCCCTAACCAGTTGAAGAGGTCCTGACCGTCTTGGGGATGGAGGCCTCCACTCGTGGCACACCAAGGGGATATGCTGAGGCGATCGCCAGCATCGTGTGTCCTCCCCGGGGAGATGAACCGCCTGGAGGGGACGCGTCTCTGGATGCACCAGTCCAAGATGCGGAGAGTTGAGGGTGAGCAGGGTCCTGGACTTGGTGCCATCCTTGTTTGTTGATGTAGTACATCACGGTGGTGTGTCCGCCTCAGGGAGGACCACAGGTGTCTGTGACAACGGATTCGAATGCCCTCATGCCTTTCTACTCTACTTGCCAGCATTTTTCCAGAGCGTTGCTGTGGAGAGCGTGTCTTGGGCAGACCGACCTGTCCTTGACACTGGTCCGAGCAGGTGGGCGCACCATCCCTCCAGGATGCATCTGTTTTGTCGAGTCAGTTGGGGCTGAGGCTGATGAAGGGATTCCGAAGCAACACGTTGCGGGCAGCCCAAACACCATCTTAGGGAAGCGGCAACAGGTCTTGGTACCAGTGTGGCCCTTGGACGGAGGTCTTCCTCGGGAGAAGGGCCGAGAGGAACGCAGGACCTGGTAGAGGTCGAAGTGATCGTGACCACGGTGTGACAGAAACGTCGATCCATGTGGCCCCAGGGCAACGTGGACATCCCTGGCCCGCACCCTGCTGTGAATATGCAGGCGTGATCGATGTCGTCAGTGCCTGGAAACGGTCCTGGAGGGAGAAAGGCGAGCATGTGTCGGAGTTGAGGAGGGCCCCCCGAGAACTTGCCTGTCTGGACGGTGTAAGTGGGACGTTTATCCGGTGATGACAGACCGGGGAGTCCTAAAAGTGTAAGGCGAATGAGAGTGCCTCCTGCATTCGTTCCTCTGGGATTGGGCAAGCGAACAGCGGTCGTCCGTCAGAAACCATGAAGACTTTTTAGGGGTACACCACCACCGGTGCCAGCACTTCGTGAAGACTCTCGGTGCAGTGCGGGCCGAAGGGGAGGACGTTTAGTGTACGAGGCGGAGCCCACAGCGCAGGCGAGAATCTCCCGATGAACTCCCGGATCCAGATGTGGAAGTAGCGTCCTTCAGGTCACGGGTGCAAACCCCCCACACAGGGCAGCCTGACGGAGAAGAGGTAAGAATGGAAGCCAAGGTTAACATTCGAAGCGACGGTAGTCAGGAACAAGTTCAATTGTACTCAAGTCAAGGATGGGCTGCTGAGCCACCGTCCGCCGCGGTAACCGTGAGGTACCTGGAGAAAAAGGCCTTAGAACATTGGGCAGGCGTAAAGGGGAGATTGCCCCGTTTTTTCCCAGTAGAGCGTGCACTTCCGTCGAGAAGGGTGTCCGAGGGACAGTGGACATAAAGGCTCCGGTGGAGGAGCGCTTGAACTGAGAGCATACCCCTACGGACGTGTTGAGAACGACCCGAGTCCGATGTATTGAGGCCCAGGTATTACAAGGGCCTTCAGGATGTCCCAAAAAGAATAAGGGCGAATGGGAAACGAGTCGCTGCGTCCCTTCAGGCTCTCTTCCTTCCCTGGTGTCGGTGTCCCTGCCAGCGGGACTTGGCAGAAATAAAACCGCGGACAAAAAAAAAAATAAAAAATTACGACGGCCAGAGGAGGAGAAGACTGCGAGGGGTAACGGCCGCCTCTGTGAGCCCTGCTGCGAGGCTGTTCCGGTCCGGAGGAAGGTAACTCTGGACTGACCGTGCGGTGGCCAAGGACGGTGGCCTTTTCTTGAAGGGCGAGATGGGGGTCGACGACAGTCCGCGTTGCGTTTTGGCGGCAGGCTTTATTCTGAACTTGCGGTTCAGACGCTCGTCATGTCGGCGTAAAGAAGCCGGTAAACCGTCCAGGGCATGTCCTCAATTGCCTATTTGAACGTTGGCGGTGAGGGCAGACCCCTCAGCCAGGCATGTCGGCGCAGATCCAGCGATGCTGCCATGCCGCGACCCATGCGGCGGCGACGTTCCTGAGGCGTGATGAGCCCAGCTCCCGATCGAGTGGGCCCTCATCGCGGATCTCCACCAAGCGACGTTGGACCCTCATCTGGGACGTCAGGGATATGGGCGAATCCCCCTCCATCAAGGCCTGAAATGTAAAGCCCCCATAAGGCGTTGTAAGTTTATGCATTACGGTGAGGGCAGCTGATGAGAGGCCTTCTTAGCGAGGCCATCGATCTTAGCTTCTTGGCCTCTCGGATCTGCCGGGGACGTCCGCTCTGCTTCGGCACAAAGGTCTGGCTGTGCACCCTCCACAATCACCGAGTTTTGCGTGTGATGGTCGGCCCACCACGGACAGCCCGGAGGGGAGATTCGATATAACATCTCGACCTTCCTGGAGGACGGGCGAGCCGAAGCCCGGGGCATCCCATGACCCTCTGAACGATGGATTTGCAGAGAAGGCAACATCGGGATGCAGGGTGTGTGGACCAACCGATGAATCGGCGCTCCACATGAATCGGCGAGCCTCCTCCTAAGGAGGGAGAGCTCGATGTCCAGGTTCGGCACATCTTATGATGTGCTCGCTGAAGGAGCGGACATCATCAGTCGAGATGAGACCGCGGATGAATGCAGGCCCCTGTGGGGCGAGGAGTTCGGGTTCGAATGGGTCTTTCTTCTTCTCCGTCTGAAGTTCCCCCCGCGATGGAGGCAAGGGATCCGGGTCGGAGTCAAGTCGGACGTCAGGGGGATGCCGCGCTCTGGCTCGAGAGAGTGCGATCTGGACCGAGGATCAGAGTTCAGAAGCGGCGGCGAGTACCGAAGTCGAAGCCAAGCATGGGAAGATGGTGGTTTATCTCCCTGGGGAACCGCGGCGCAGGTTAAGCTGTGAATGCCCTGAAGGCCGTCTCCTTCGGGCGAACTGACATGTAGTACACTCTGGTCTCGGTATCAAAGACATGTCAGTGGTCTGGCTCCGGTGACTCAATCCATGTCCAGAAACCAGGGTCAGCTTCCTCCGCGTCCGAGTGAAGGCAGAGAGGGGAATGGTCCCTCTGAGGGGAGTTTGGCTCAGTGATGGTGGCAGAAAAGGTCCTTGTGACGGCAGAGCGGTGTGGTCAGCACAGTGGACGGCATGTGCAGAGGCAGAAGTCATCCCGGGCGCGATGGGAACATCGCGAGGCCTTTTGGACGGGGGAGCGTGCCTTGTGGGAAGTACGCTCCTTTGACCTTGGCCAGGCGCTCTGACCCAGATGGTCCTTGGGGCGTGGACTTTCTGGCGGAGCTGCCTCGGTCACCTCCTTATGACTTCCTCTTCTTAGAAGAATGTCGGCATCACCCGTCTTGTCCTCGGGGGGAAGAAGGTTTGTCCGCAAGTCGTGTAAGGGCAAAGAGCGCTCCCTTGGAGTGGCCGTGGCTTGCTTAGGCCTATCCAGGTTGCCGCATTCCCCAGGAAGAATGCATCCGTCCTTCGGGCAACTTGGAGCATGTCGAGATGCCTTCAACGACGCCTTGTGAGGAACGGGTCGAATCGATCCGACCCGCCTCTACACACAAACGCTCTCCCAGAGCTGCGATCCCCCCAGTTATGGCTTACTCCCTTATCTCTCCTTGTGGCTCGAACCTCAGATCCCCGATTTCTTTCTGGGGCTCTTGGAGTGTTCGTCTTTTACATAAACTGGTTCTTTTACCCATTTCACATCAAGAGGTGTATTAGACCTTGTCCCGGCCGGGACAGAGACCACACTTTAAACGCTGTCCCGGGACGAAGACGCAGGTGGTGCAGCCGTAGGTAGGCCTACGACGAGCAGGGACGACCATCCCGGACTTTTTCCCAGGGCAATAGACTGAAGTCGGCCGGGACTCCTGGTCTTCCTGGCTTGGAGGACAGAGATTACAAAGGAGGCCGGCTCTGGCATCGTGGTCCTTTCCAGGGCACAACAGACAGGGAGTGAGAGTCTGGACAGGGCACCGTTGCCCCCGCAGACATCACATTTTTTGAAGGGTGCAGCATCCTTCCAAATCGTCCGGTAAGGGAGAGTCAAAGCGAAGTCAAACGAGCCGAGGGAGTCCGAAGGTACCCCGGGGCGGGAAAAAAGAGCGGTCAAAACAGTCCGAGTCTTGTGAAAGTGATTCCGTAACAAGCAAGAGCGAGGTGAAAGTCCTTTCAAGCAGCTAGCCGGCAAAAAAAAAGGACTGGGGAAAGAGAGGGAAGGCCCGGGGCCTTAATAACGGGTGGGGGCGGATTACCGCCAAAAAAGTTACTTGATGTTGGCAGAGTTAAATTGCCCAGTGATTCAGAGGTTCCGAATAGCACTGTGCAGGGCAACAGTAAAACCATTTGTATGATTTCCGCAGAGACCCACGAAGAAGAAAATAGTCAAACTGAAATGACAGGAGAGGGAACAAGACAAACAGTGCAAGGACCCAACCAGTGGGAGAAAAAGGACAGGCAGCATAAGAGAACAAATGGTCTTAAATGCCTCTACACTAATGCACAAAGCAGGGGAATAGCAAGATGAACTCGAACTCTCCTAGTACAACAGCAATATGATATAACCTGGCCTCACTGAATCTCTGGTGGGATGAGTCTCATGATTGGAATGTGGAAATCAGGGGTAAACCGTTTTAAGAGAAACAGGCCAACAGGAAAGGAGGAGGAATAGCACTATATGTCCAGAGATAGTTACAACCAGTGAAGAGATCCAGAACATCAATCATGGGAAGCCAGTAGAGAGCATCTGGATAGAATCAAAGGTGAGAGAAACAACAGGAGGTTACGTGGGAGTCTACTACAGACCCCCAAGTCAGACTGAGGAATTGGATGATATCGTTCTAGAACAGATGAAACACACAGTCAGAAAGGAGAATTAAGTAGTGATGGGCCTACTTCACACTATCGCTGAGAGCTTTGCTGGAAGTCAACTCAAAGCAAAATCCTCAGGTCTAGGCAAAATTCCTCACTTGCCTGGAATACGATGTCATGGTCCAAAGGTGAAGAGGCAACAAGGGGGGGGCAGCTATTTTAGTCTGATCCCTAACCAACAAGGATGACTTGGTTAATGGGGTGGCAAGTGGTGGGATCATTAGGTGAAAAGTGACCCTGTTCTCCTGGATTTGTAATACAGTGGAAAAAAATAGGAGAACCAGGCTAGTCAGACACGCAATCCTAGACTTTAGTAGAGCGATTTATTAAACTTAGAGAAGTATTGAGGCGATTCCATGGTCCATAATACTACAAGAGAAAGGAGTTCAGGACGGATTGGGAATTTCGCAAAGAAGATACGGAAGGCAGCAATTTCAAGCAGTTCCAGTGAGAAAGAAAACGGGAGGTTGTATCAAGAAACCGGATGAAGGACTAAGGAACTTTCAACCGAGTAAATTGAAACAGAACATGTATAAGAACTGAAAAAGGGGAAATCAAACAACAAAGGAATTCATAGAAATAGGCAGGCGTTTGTGGGGGTAAAGTCAAAAAGCCTAAAGCCAGAATAACTCAAGGCTTGCTAAAAGCGGTTAGAACAATAAAAGGAAGGGCTTTTTTGGATAGTCCGCAGCAAAAGGAGAACAGTAAACGATAGGGCCACTGCGTCGAAGATTGGCAAAAATGTTAACGAGGGACAGAGAAAAGGCAGAATTACATCACACCTCTTTGCCTCTGTCTTCTCAGAAAGGAAAGGGAGCTCAACCTGAGGATAATGGAGGCAGAGGACAAGGATAGGGGCATTTCAGTACAGAGAAGTAAGAAGTAGTAAGAGGAAACACCTATTAATCTAAATGAAGTTAAGTCCCTCCGGACAGATGAACTCCACAAGGTATTAAAAGAACGGGCAAAAAAATGTAATATCGGAGCCATTGGCAGATAATCTTTGAAAACTCCGCAAACAGGAAGATCCCAGCAGACTGGAGGAGGGCAAACATTGGCCCCATCTTCAAAAGGGGAAAAAAGAGGAGCCCAACAATTATTGTCCAGTTAGTTGACATCCAATACCAGGAAAGATTCTGGAGGCAGATCATTAAACAGAGGTCTGGGAACACTAGAAAGCAATGGCACAGAATCCACAAAAGTCAACACTGGGTTTTCAGAGAAACAATCATGGCCAAGACAAACCTAATCTCTTTCTTTGATAAATTACAGGTTGGTAGATGAAGGGATCTGTGGATATAGTATATCTTGATTTCACTAACCTTTTGAACAGGTTGTTCCATGGACAATTCCTTGCCAAACAAGCTTGAAAATGTGGGCTAGAACGAAGGAACGGTTACATGGATCTTAACGGTTGACCGTACGAACCCAAAGGGTGCTCAACAAATGGCTCCTTTTTCAGCCTGGAGGGAATGACCAGGGGGTCCGCACAGGGCTCTGTCCTGGGCCCAGTGCTATCAAATCTTTTATCAATGACCTGGATGACAGAATTGGGAGCATACTTATCAATTTGCAGATGAGCCAATTAGGGGATACCTAATACCCCAGAGGACAGGATCAAGATTCAAAATGCCTGAATAGACTAGAAGAAAACTGGCCAAAGCTAACAAAAATGAAATTCAACAGGGAGAAATGTAAGGTACTCACGTAGGGCAAAAAATGAAATGCAACAAGATAAGGGATGGGTGACACCTGGCTGAATGAAACACATTGAAAGGGATCAGAGGAGTCGCAAAGAGAAACCACAAGTTGAACATGGAGTCAACGTGTGATTGACAGCTAACAGGCCAATGCGATTCATGCCGCATCAATAAATATATGTCTAGATCAAGAAGTAAGAGAGTGCCCGCTGTATTCTGCTTGGTCAGGCCCCCACCTAGAATATTGTGTCCAGTTCTGGGGGGCGCCACCAAGTCAAAAAGGACATGAGAACTGGAGCCATGTGGTCCAAAGGAGGGCGACTAAAATGGTGAAGGGTTAGAAACCAAGCCCTACGAGGAACACTTAGGAGCTGGGTTGTTAGAGCTGGAGAAATAAGTGAAGAAGGGATATGATAGCCTTGTGTAAATAGTTGAAAGGATGTCTATTGAGGAGGGAGCAAGCTTGTTTTTCCTTCTGCTGCTCCAGAAGAACAGGACCTGGAACAATGGATTGCAAGCTCCAGGAAAGAGATTCCCCCTCAACATTAGGAGGAACTTTCCTGAGGGGAGTAAGGGCGTTCGAATGGAACACACTTTCTAAAGAGTGTAGATGGGATTCTCCCCATCCTGGAGGTCTCAAAGGGAGGGCTGAAATGGCAAGGTGTCGGGATGTTTGGGTCGGATTTCGCATGGCAGGGGTTGGACTGGATGGCCCTTGCGGTCTCTTCCAACTCTATGATTCGAGAACATGCCTTGCTGAGTATGCTTCATTTCATATAATGCACCGCAGCACGTCCACACGCAAGCGCCACAAATGGCATTTCCTATGTGAAACAAGTGTGAAGTGCGACAACGAATCTCGTGGAAATAAGAAGGAACGCTGTCACGGGCCGATATGCGTGGAAACATCTGCTTTAATTTTACATTCGGGAAAAGCACCACAGTTTGTACTTGGCAACACAGAACAATCCTGACGCAGTGAGACAGGTAAGCTTAAGCGTGAATCCCGCCTGCTTGCAGAACACTGCAATTCATTTTTTTGTTTCTATTTCCTTCCTTGAGAGCTTGTGTGGCTGAATTCCAAAACCTGCAAAGAAAAGGACGCCATGAGTTTCAAAGAAGTGCAGTGATTTGCAGCCAGCAGGGAAACGGAAGTAACAGTGAATAAACTTCGCCCGCGCTGAACAGACAGGCCAAAATAAAGCGGCTTTGGGTCCACGTGGGAGTATGCTGTTTTGAAATGACACAACAAACGCATCTTGAGGGCACTCTTAACGATCCTTAGGATTGGAGTGTGGCTTTTTCATGGCTTCCGGCTCTTAGTGACGCATGCAGTATTTAAACGCATGCCTCCAAAGTGACTCAAACAGCTTTATTTTGGCCTGTCTTTCAGCCCCTTACACAACTGAGGATGTGAGTCATTCCAGAAAAACAGCTGACTGGCCCAGGCGGGCATCAAGGGGCCAAGGTAACTTGCAGCAGAGCCCGATGGTAACTCATACACAACCTGAAAGGTTATTTGTAATGATTGACTCTGGAAAATAACATTCCAAATGAGAGCAAAATTTTTCACCTGAAATAACATAAGTACTGGAAAAAGCGGTTATGCCCTTCCCCTACTGGAAGAAATAACATTTAATTTTTTACCAATTAACTTAAGGAACAAGGTGGACAGAGGAGAGGGGTCGGTTCTTTTTTCGTACGGTAAAACAGTTCCTGGCACCTCTCGGATGAGAACCCCTTTCCTGCTTCCAGTCTGCTGACCTAAATCTACTGTACTTGAGTGAGGCAGCCAGCACATCTTCGAAGTGGCTAAGCGTTAGACAATATGAGTCCTTCTGGTGAAAGCGGTTTTTAACTACGTTCCACTGAAAGTTCGTTTTTGGCAATTAAGGAAGCGCTCTAGATAATCAGTTTCGTTTAAAGAAAGAAAAAGGAAGGCCGCTGCCATGAACCAATGGTTTGCCATTGGCTAATGAATCCAAAAGCCAGAGTTTAACTCCTGAGATGGGAATGCGTTGGAAAGCAGGGCTGGCGACTGGCTATACTTCCTGCATGGCTAGCTACCAGTTCATGTCACCAAAATACCCTGGACTTTGTTCAGACCGAAACAGCAGGCGACGGGGTTCGGCTCTTCAGTGCGTTCAGTAACAGATGCTCATCAAAGCTCTGTCTACCTATGTTTAAAGATGTAAGAGTTTCAGAAACAAAACAAAGAAACAAAAAACAGCTGTGCAGGATCTTGTGCTTTCAAGAAAACAAAAACAAATTTACATCTCCAATGACTTCAGATATGTTTTTCATTTCCGTCAGTGTCTTTCTCCGCTACCGCACCATCCTCCACGCTACTTTATGATTATTGCGTTTGGAAAGCTCAGGGCCTTCTTAAGTGTTCCGGGATGGTGTTTTAGTTTTCTTTAATTGTCCAATAACACATGACGACATGATAATGCTTCAGGTGAACAGTTAACCTTGCATTAGAATTATTAAAAAAAAAAACCCTGACTAGCCGAAGAACGATGTTAACATCCGCAAGACAGGGACAACAGCTAGGGGAGAGAAGCTGTGGAGACAGCCCCACGCCTGCCTTATCAGCCTCCTGTCCTCAAGCCAAGTCTTCTTTATAACATTTCAGATCCCAGGAGATGGAAAACACACTGGGTGGAACACAGACAAAAGGTAAATGACAGCGGTTCCCTGGCCGAGCCGACTGACGTATACTTTTATTTTTGCAAAACAAGGCAGACATGTAATGTGCAGCATCAATGGCATGCGCTAATGTCAGAAGGCCATGGGAATCGCCAGGGGTCACCTCGGGCATAGTCTTGGGGAGAATGACTGGGCACACAAGTGATCCAGCAAACGATTCGGGGAAAGCAGGTCCCTCTCCATCCTCTTCCTCAGTGGGTATAAGACCTAACGATGCCTAGTGACATTGTTCAGGTGCCAATTGTACCTCCAACAATGTAGATCGTGTTCTCTAACAAGCAACAGCCAGCTTTCATCAGACTGCCCCATCCCAGCCCGCATGGGGGCTCACTGTCGTCCACGGGTTGGTTTGCAGGGACATATACTCCACCGCCAAGAACAGCAAAGCATGGTTCCCAACGTGATCCATGCGGCCTTCCAAGCAAGGTCATATATTCTGTTATGCTCAGTGACCCCATGGCGTGGAGGACGCGGGGTTCATTCATGGGGGGTGTGTGAACTCCCAGTGGTCAACAGCGGGATCAAGAAAAGTAATGCCTTTTTTGTCTTCCACTGAGATCCCATAGCCCCACCGAGATATACAGCTTGCCTCCCAGAGTGGCCCCTGCGTGGCCCCAACGTCCTGCGTTTGAGAGAGCAACATAGCTCCACCATTGGTTTTGGGGCAATTATTTTCCCCAAAGAGGCAAGCTGCCAGAGCGGTTCCTTCCCCCTGTGGCATAGACCATGCCATGCAAAACGTTGAGCTGGAACTGATCCGGCTCTCTGCATGGCTTGATCCGTAGCCACTGGTTCAAGTGTATGGTTCATAGCGATAGCAGAATTCCACCGCACCCCTCGCCACACGGTACTCTGCAGGTGGTTGACCCGACCACATAGACAAGTTTCCAGTCCAACACTGCAACACATGTGTGACTGCGGCTCCCAACCTCGACATTTTCGGCCAGCTCATTGAATTGGCGCGTATTTGCTATCCGAAGCAAGTTTAGACGTTGCGCTCACAGTGCCTGTCCATTGTCTGTGTACGGGTTGCACCAAAATTGATGAGAGAGTAACGAGGAATAGCAGGTCCGGTGGCGACTGCATTTCAATGCTGCGCCGGAAAGGCAAGATCTGGTAGTTTGAAGGCTTTCCAGGAGGTACTGCACACTACTGCCCGCACAGACGGCTTCCACCATGAAAATGTTCCTACGGTGTTGGACATTGGCCCTATCTAAAACCAGCTCAGAGATTTCAATAAAGTCGGACGCTAATGGTGCAGAGGAACCTGGCTGGCGTTTTTGCTCCGTGTGCTACGGTCGGATACGCAGCGTACGTACTGGGGTCATACTGTAGCCCAGCGTATGGTGCCTGGACCCGGAAGAGGTCAATCTCAACTTTTCACCCCTTGCAGCTTCTTGATCTTGTTGCTTGCCTGAAGGGAAAAACACCACAAGGCGCTCACGGGAATGGTCAGGTTTGCAGGAAGTCCATCTTCCTCTGGAAATCTGAGGAAAATGGTTGGACAGCGTGAAATGGAAGGTGAGTCGAATGAAATGAAAAATGTGAAAGAGTCCACCGACTCCTTCAAGTGAAGCCAGACTGAAGGTGGTGGTTGCTAGCCATTTCTGACCTCATGTTAGGCAGGTGGTCGGTGCTGCTGAGGTCTCTACCGCTCATAGCAGACATTCAGGCAATTCCTGCCTCACACACAGCTCCACCACCGGCACCATTCTGCAAGAAGGGACGAGCTGCCCCCCACAGCACATGGCCTGGATTGCAGTTCAAGGTCCAGTGTACTTCGGGGTCACTTCGGGCAACTGTTCGTAAGGCAAACCTCTATGACTTGTTGCTTCAGGGCCCTTGGTCAGAGACCACGAACCTTTCAGCTCAATATCACATCTTGGCTGGCTTTCTCTCATTCCCACCAGTGAACATGGCCCTTAATTTTTAATACTCCCTAAAATGAAAAGTCAAAAGAAACACAAGGAGCGAAAATAGTTCAGATACATTGTTTCTTGGCTTAATTCTTCTTCTTTACTTAATCTTCTTCTAAAATACCCTAAAGCGCACCAGGGCATCCCATTGTGATTCTTGGAAAAAACGCTAAGCAAGGTTTTCAGCCTGCTTCTCTGGTTAGTAACTGGTCTGTGTTAGTACTTGATGGGAAACTGCCATGGGAATACTCAGGTGCTTTGTAAGGCTATATTTCAGTGGAGGGAAGTGAACGGCCGAAAACTCACCTGCTGAGCACCACTCCTTGCCCAAGAATAGAACAAAGAAAACCCTTTTGGCACTAGTCATTGGGTCACCATCCAAAGTTTGACAGGCAACATGAAGGCACAATAAAACCACCATATCCTAAGATACCAGAGCAGCTAGTTTTCCCATGCTTTGGGCCAGCTAATAAATCTAAGCTTCCAAAAACAAAAAACCAACCAATTTGAAATTTGTCTCACACACAACTTGTCCTCTTGTTCATTGGCTCGACTGCAAGGAATAGTGAGTGCGAACTCTATGCAGGGCTGAGTGTTCTCAAATGTTGCCTATAGGCCCACGACCCTTTAATACAAGTTCCTCATGTTGTCGGTGACCTCCACAACCATAAACATTGTGGTTGGCCTCCAGTTTTCCTAAGACCATTGGAAATACTGGGTTTTCTCTGAATGGTCTGTAGGTTGTTGACTCCTCTGTACAAAAGGTTGTTCGCTCGAACCCCCAAAGGGATCACAGAACCCCCCCCCCCCACAGGTTGCGGAAACCACTGTCGATGGTTAGGGGCGATTCTTTTGTCTGTCTGAAATTGTGATAAGGACTATTACCACAGGTATCATTACTTTGGTGAACACCTAATATGTACACTTTTTAATCAGTGGCTTTCTGTCTTTAATACATAGCCTCTCTTTACAATGTTTTTATCATTTTTAGCTGACATTTTGGCCTGACTATAGTATGCCGTGTCAACTGCCTTGTGTGTTACTATTAAACCGAAAAAAAATGAAAAACTATTGAATTAAACAATTTGGTGAACAAATACATTTGGACTGTCGACTTACAGAGAGTATTTTTAGACATTTATTAATTTTGTATTAATCCACCATTCACAGTGCAGAACTCTGTTTGACAAGGTAGGATTTACACGAATTACCTAAAAAACTGGCAATGCATAACATGTTACAGTTCCAAACCACCCAATTCTTGCCATGCAAGCGCAGGAGATGATGTTCTTTAAAAAGTACAATAAATGGTTGGAAAAAAGCCTCAATCAATATGGAAATGAGGGTTGTACAAGACATCTTAACTTTTGTGCTCGGTTGTATATCTTTACACTTTAGGATGCTTTTCTAGTTCCTGTTCATAGCTTGCCCTTTCCATTCCTGAGTTCCCTTCTTCTGATCTCTTGACTAGCCAGTCCCCCATTCTGATCAATGTTTGGATCCAAGGTAACGGGGGAGAACTTTTGTTACTATTTTGAGTTTTCCTCAGTGCCTATGGTTGGGTCCTGTGTAGATTCATTTGGCAGTCAAGGCCCTTGGATATCCACAGATTTTTGATTAATGCATGGCTTATTGCCAAGCGATCCCAGCAACTTGAAAATATTTTACAAAATACACAAATACCAAAACAACTTTGGCCCTATCGCAGACAAGCCAAGCAAAAGCTGCTTTGAGCCACTTGGAGGTTAGGTTTCAATGATGCATTCGTCTTAGAGTCTGAAGGCTGCACCAAAGCTGGCCCTCCTAGTCCTTAGGACTGGAGCGTTGCTTTTGGTGTGGCTTTCTGGACTCTCAATGAAACAACCATACCTCCAAGTGACTCAAAGCAGCTTTGTTTTGACTGTCTGTATCAGGCCTTGTTTTTGCCATTTTATGGACACAATCTTATTACGCCGCCCGTTTTATTTAATGAGGACTTGAGCATCCACAGATTTTGGTATCCACATGGCGGTTCCTGAACCCAACCCCACTGGATTATTCAGCAGTAAGCCTGCCCTTTCCACTTTTTCTTCAATCTTCCTCTTAGTATTTTGTTCCAGGATCAAGGTTTTCTCTACAAGTATGGTGTTGTATGCTCTGTGCTATCTTAGGACTGTTGATATTCCTTCTCCCTTATTGCTTTACGTAGGCCTCGCTTTTTCCCGGTCTAAACTTGCTTCTTCGATCTTATCGTCTATAGCCTTATGTTGCTTTTCCACGGCGTACGAATGTTTTCTGCAATTACAAAAGTAGTGGTGGTGCAGCCTCTGCCATGACTCCTTGCCTAGATCGGTGTGAACCATATTCTCGTTTCTCTACCTAATATTCTGTTCACAGAGTAGCCTCTTGTCCTAAATACCTAGATTTCTTCATCAGGATCTACGAGAGCTGACAGCGCTACTCATAACTTCATTCAATCTATGCAGTCCACAAACTTAAAGTACCCATAATTGTAACCAATATAAAACCCACCAGTGATAATCATCCACAATTCAGCCAAACCAACACTCCACACCACCAAACACCCCCCACCCCCCAAAACCCCACAGGTTCTAAACTTGCTCTTCTATTTAGAGTCTAGCCTGAATTCTAAGTCATTCAATCGCTACAAGTCAAAGATACACGTAACTATCAAACCTCTCTCAAAAATACTAATGGAATGGCAACAAACATCGCCAATTACGCCTTTGGCCGATCGGGAACCATTCTGTTTCGACTATATTCTGTTCCACAGTAGCCTACGTGTCCATAAAATTTACATTACGTCATAATTCCGGGTCTATAAACATTCAGGTTTACTAAGGAAAGAGACTCTTGCACAGTAGCCTATTCTGGATGGGAGATTTGGGTAGTCCAAGTCAAGACTTATCTTTCAACATTGCGAGAAGATGGACGGTCTCATTTGATTTTGTGTAATTACTGTGAAACGCTAAGTCAATAAAAACAACCTAGTCCTCTGGAAATTAATAGATGGGGTTTTTTGTGTCCATTTACAAGACTGTTATGGAATATGAGATAATATCCAATCAACCAAGAGGTCCCATACTCTTTTCCACCGCTAAGAATGTAGAGTTTCTCGGTTTTCCAGCATCTGTCCTATTTTCCATTCCGGCTCCTGCTGTCTCGCTGTGAAATGAAAAATGAAATGTAAGTTTCTGCTGCTGTGCTTATCAAATTGATTAGTGTCCATCTCCTGCTATAACTGGTTCGCAGCATGATTAAAAGGCCTGGGACAAATCTAACAGTTTGCATTTCGTAAATTGTAGGGATCTGGGTGTAAGACCTCATCTCCCAAAAGTGGTCTTAGTTTATAGGGTCATTCCACAACGACATGTGAAATGAGGAAAATAGGTTCCTGGGACTGTCCACAACTCTTCCGCACCTTGGGTGACCATATGTTTTCCAATCATTCTTGAGGTATGCTGTATATGAGCACCCATTTATGAGGAACTGGCCTTCCTTTAACTCGGTTGCAGCAATGTGGACTTATAGAGGAGGAGTTGGCCACAGTTTATCCTACATTAGCCGACGCAGGGCCTTTTGCATACAACCATAAAACAGACACCATAGGTTGTATTAAAAACACGATGCATGAATGGTAATAAAACATATTAAACATAAGACTCAGCTATGATATCTTTGTCACTGGGACAAATTAGAAAGTTTCTCCTCTTTCTCAGGGCTAACTAACTTGACATACGTCTTTGCTTGATAGTGACCATGAGTAGGAGTAAGGAAAGTAAGTAGTTGATGATGCAGGAGATGATGAAATCATTATCATCAGCATCATCATATTTATTTGTATGCCCAATTCTTTCCCCAAAACTGGGACCTTCAGAATGGCTTACAATGTAAAAATGAAAATTGGCTTAATATTCAACACTATAACAAGTGTGATTGCATTAAAATAGAATTAAATTATTGCCAGTAGTATCAAGTATTAGTATTAAAACAGATGTCATTAGTCAGAGAATGAAAATACCAGTTTTTTTTTAAAAAGGATACAAGTATTTAAAACAGCACCCACAGTCTTAACAATAACACATACAACACCCAAGCCCATTCCTTTAAAACTTGTCAGTTTTTAAACAGGTCTGCCAAATAGAGGCCCTGAGACCCCTGCTGAGTCCATTATAGGGCTTCAGTAGTCAACAGCCAGCACTCTGTTGAAATTGTGCCTGGGAAAACAAACCTGGCAGCAGTGGAAGCTGTTTTCAACAGGGGCCATTGTGTGCTCTGTTTACCTTGCCCTCAGTTGAACTAGCTCTTTGGACACTAGCCTGCAATTTTTGCAACTGCTCTTCAAAAGGCAGCCCCGAAGGAAAAGCATTTTCATGTAGTCCAACAGGGAAGTAAACTAAGGCATGTGCCACCATGGCACTATCGCCAGATCTCAAGGGAAATAGGTTGGCAGTTGGCACACACACCTTTAGATTGGTGGGAAAAAGAATTTCCCCTGGCCCACTGCTCAAACCTAAGTCCTCCCGGAGTTCATAACCTGCAGTCCAGGAATAAATAACTCAATAATAAATAATAACATAAAAGCTGTTATTGTTTTACTGCGCCTAGTCTAGCTCTGTCAGAAGGACAATCCAAGGAGAGGAAGCCGGCTTACAATTTTAAAAACTTCTCCCAAGACCCCTATTACGGATTTCATCCGGATACCATCAGATTCTCTGGGATATAGACCATCCTAATCGGTTCCTCTTGCCCTGCAGCAGAGGTTCCTGGCCTGTGTCTTACTGCTAATAAAAAATGCATTTTACATTTTAAAATATATATATTTAAAACGGTGGATAGCTTCTATAATGTACAACTAAGCAGGGTCAGGAGGTACTGGAGGCACTCAATCTAATCTAAATTTTACACACATACTATTCTGTCTGACCATCATCAATACCCTTTAACTCCCCAGTCAGGTTTTTGCAAAGTACGTAGTCTGCACTTAGGAGGATCTTAAGGTTTTTTATGGGGCAAAGTAACAAGACTGAAATAACGGGGGGACATTTCCCAGGGTAAATGGGAAAATTCTTATTATACTATAACCACGTGGCCGTTCGCAGTTATTTAGCAGGCAGCATAATTTTCCTGGAAATGCAAAGCTAAACACCCTGATTTCCTACTGTCGACTGGTGCCTTTTGCAAGTCAAATACTGGTAGTTTAATTGAGAATCCTCCCAAACTGACGATACAAGAAGGACACAAATTGTCCTGTATGATCATTTTCTTCATATCCATTGCGTCGTCAGAAATTTAAATTGCTTGGTCTGTTCAGTTCTCGTTCTGTTGCGCTTCATGGAATTAAAAGGGGTGGAAAATGCAGAAGTACAGTGGGTACCCCACGCCCGGGATAAACGAATGCCGCCGCGCCGGCCTTACGAAATTTTCCGGGTTACAAAAAAATCAATTGAAAAAAACTGTTCTTTCCGGGTTATACGAAGGTTATTTCGGGGGTATGAAAGAAATTTGTTGCTCAGTTCTCGTTGCGCTGTTGTCGCTTGACCAATCGCGGAACTTTTAACCCCATTAGCGCCTATGGTTTTTTGTTTTCGGCTGCGAAAAAGAAATGCGTTTTCGGGTTACGAACAGACGGGCGGCGGACACGAAGTTAAATTCGGAACCGGGGTAATCCCCCCCTGTACTTGAGGAATAGAAGTCATGGCAATTGCACTTGTCACAACACCAAACAAGGGTTGCAATCCTGGATTGGCTGTACTGGTTGGTTTTTCAGGGATAGGCTTTTACCAGCATAGCCCTGATACGGATTTAGCGGCTCGACGCTGGCGAAAAGCGTAGCAGCAAGATGTTTGCGCTCCCATCATACAGAGGCAGGGAAACAGGACCTGTGAATAACAATAACATACATTTCGACTCGTACAATTGGACCGTTCGTGTATGAAATCGAGGGCAGGTTTGGGTTGCAAAAATCAATGGCATTGTTGATATGACCACCCCTGTGGATAAGTCCGTGGTTAATTCAACTTAGCATCGATGGTAAACAAGGGATGTAAAGGATGAAGCAAAAGGGAA
This sequence comes from Sceloporus undulatus, assembly GCF_019175285.1. Classification (NCBI taxonomy): domain Eukaryota; kingdom Metazoa; phylum Chordata; class Lepidosauria; order Squamata; family Phrynosomatidae; genus Sceloporus; species Sceloporus undulatus. Next base: position 16,390,407 of record NC_056531.1, on the reverse strand, counting down.
ATGATCCGGTTTAAAGATCGTTAAAGAATTGTAGACGAGGCTGTTAACTGTGGCTCACCCTAAAGGCTTTGGCGGATGGTATGGATGAGACAGGTAGAGGGGGCTCGATTCATGCTTCTTTTAGGTGTCTCCGAAACGCAGGTTAAGCCTCCTCACCATTTTGCATCATCACCAAGGCATGGCTTTCCCTTGTTGATTGAAAAGTACAGTACTTACATTGACCCAGGGTAGTCGACAACAGGTTTTTGGGGCATTTTTTGACGGAAATTTCTGAGACTTACTAATGAGTATATACTATAAACTCCATTCTGTCCCTGAACCCGGGAAAGCGACTGTCAGTTTGAAAACAGGCAATAACATATACAGTGGTACCCGCCGGGATACGAATTACCCAACTTACAATTTTTCGGGATCGAAAAAATCCCATAGGGATTTATGGGTTTCGGCGTTCGAGGTTTTTTCAGGTACGAAAAAAACCTCGGCGCTGTTTTCAATGGAGCAGCGGCAGAGCCGCGGCGTTTTTCCATTAGCGCCTATAGGCAATTCAGTTACGAACGGTTTTCCATTCTGTTTACTGAAATTAGCCGCTGGAAAGCTGAATCTTTCAAGTTCGTACACCGAGGGAGCAATTACATCGTAGTACGCAGCCACTCTGCGTGCCTGGAGTTGATTATATCAGACTGGGGAGACCCCACTTATCATCCCCAGGTGACTCCATGAACACTCACTGGGAAGACCTTGGGGACAATCACACTCTTATGTAAACTATCGCCTGACCCTAACTCACAGGGTTCGTTGTTGTGCAAAGGATGAAGTGGGGGAGCGAGATAACCACATACAGTGTCTTCGCAAGTCAGTCAAGAGGAAATGTGAGAAAGATAAAATGTACCGTAACAGACAAATTAATTAAAAAGATAGCATGCACCCACCAATAACAAGGCAATGGGATCCTGAATAGCAAAAATGGGTATGGGAAGCAGACAACAATGGCCATTCTTGGTCCATGTCACCGCAGCTGTGCCCAGATCTCTAGGTCACTTTAATTTTTACACGTGAACTAGCCATCAACCTCCCTGTTTCCATGTAACCAATCAAGCCACTGAACGAGTTTATCGGTTTGTCAACGGCCAAAATACACATGGCAAGCATTATGTTTTCTGCTCTTTGTTTTTTTTAAGCTGGCTTTCAACTTGTGGAGGAAGTGCGTAGAAGACATGCTTCATATGTCAACCAAGAAAGAAGAGCTGCGAGTCAGCAGAAGCTCTGTTCAAAATTAATCCTGAGTTGTATAAAACCGGGTCCCCTTGTAGCTCTGGAAATCCAGATGTTACAGCAATCAGCAAGGCAAAGTGCGGTTTTTTTAAAGCCAAATCCTTTTGGCCCTTGATCTGACAATAAAACCAGAAGCAAATGCTCAAACGTAAGTGTGGTGCGATTGTTGCGATTGATCTGCATTCTCAGGTAATCGGCCCTCCTCAACGTCCAAGTTATGTTGAAAGAAACCTTCCTGAAGCCAAATTAAAGCAGCAATAATGCAATATTATCACAGGCTACGCTAGGATGAATAACCAGTATTCCAAACAGTGTCATATAGTCACACTGGTTAGCTAGAAAATCATCTCCTGCCTCCCCTCAACATCGCCCACGCCTTTTTGGAAGCGACAACAAAACCCTCTAGAGCTTGGTGGGTTACTAGGTAACACAAACCAACAGGCTAAAAAACAATGTGTGGTGCATGCATGTGCATGTGCCGCACAGAGACAAAGTCCAAATCTCGTGGAAGGCAGATGCCAAAGCCAAACGGAGAGACTGTTAACACAGGCTAGCTTGCAATAAGCAATGTTGGAAAAAAGGTCCAAAGTGGTTCAAATGCCAAGAGGTGGGTTACACAAGGAGGACCATGCTTCTTTCCATTCGGGGCATAAGATGACCCTTCTGCCAAACACCAGAAAACTTTCCATCAGAACAGTTGGCCTGGGCCACACCCAACGAATCAGCCCAGATGTTATAAATTATTGACGAGAATAATCCTTTACAAGATGCCAACCCATAGTGGCATGCAGCTTCATTCTTGTGACCCTGTTTTCAACCCACCATGCCTTTTCTGACAACCATTTTTCCATATGGCCAGAAGTAAACAAAGAAAAAATGCACAGCCACAATTTCTGTATCATCACCTACTTTTCTCAGTACAGCACTTGTTCGTATCTCATCGTTTTATGTAGGAAAGTTCAGTCTCTCTAAAGCCTGACCACACCACAATGCCCACTTACTAGGCAGCAGGCCACAGTAGAGCAACAGGAATCTGTTCACCATTGTCATTGCGTCAAAACGGACTTCCAAATCGACCTGGTGAAACAGACCTCCTGTCTTGCTCACATGTGGCTGAAACGCGTGGTAAGTGGGAATTGGGGGGGAGTGCAGGCTGAGCGCAGACTCTCACTTTTGCCCAATGTAACTAAGATGGTGCGAACAATCACAACAACCAGGATCCCTGTCCACATTCTCCCTCCTTCTCTCATACCAAAAGATCGCTTGTTTGAAGGGGAGAGAGAGATGTGGAGCCATCAATCCGGTTGCTTTCTGATAGACCAGGGAAAGAACAGACACTCGTTTGCTTGCAGCAGTGGCTGCTGCGCCCACTCCAGTGGAGAGACTGAGTGCGACTTTCATTTGTTATGTATTCTCTAAATTAACAGAACATATGTAGGAATCATAGAATACGCAACCAGGTCATGAACACATAACTCCCTTTTTTAATGTTCTGATCATTGGTAACTGCCCATTAATGACATTACGTGGTGCATATGTTTGTTAGGTTTAACCCAGACACAAGCAGATACAGTGGCAGTAGCTGTTTGCCCCCAATGAGCCTATAAGTCTTTTCTCCTAAAGTTCGCAAGATAAAATCCTAGTCCTCATGTGTTTCGAGCAAAGAGTTGATTTAGATAGGAACTGCAGGGAGCCACTTGATCTTGATAACATCAGAGCTGTCGTGTTTTTGTGGGTTTGGGGGGGGTTTGGGTTAATGGGACCATGTCTCGAAGAAGCAGATGTTCTTCTTCCTGCCACATTGTTTGACAAGTGATCTGTGGCTGGCATCTTCAGAGAATCGCCTTGGCCTTGGAAAAGAAAGTCTTCTTCGACACATGGCCCCATTAACAACCAAAAAAACCAAACAAAAACCCACAAAACTATGGATGCCTAGCCCCATGAAAGCCTGTCGACTGTCACATCAGAGGTCTATCCCAACCAATCCGAGCTTGACAGAGCACTCTTCCAAAGGGTTTCCAACAAGCCATCTTTCCACTCCGACCCAAACCATGAAAACCTTCTGTATAGAAAGTTTATGCCTGTGCCACTACATTCAAAAAAAAAAAAAAAAAAAAAGAAAAAAAGAGCGATCAAGCTCTCTTCTAAGTTTTAGGACAATTGTCCCACCACTTTGCCTACTGCCTGACAGAAGGGGAAGGTTCTGGAACAAGAAGGGAAGGATCGAGGCCTCTGACAGATAGGTCACTCAGGCCTCTCACCTGAAGTAGTTCGCTGCACGCAGGCCAAAACAACTTTATGGACCTGAACGAAACCTCTGTTGTTGATTGGTGAGGCTGACGTTTTCGAAGCAAACGTGTGCCTGAGCCTCGGCGAGAGGAGAACCAGGCCATGCATGAGCAGTGGTGCTCGGTGGCTTGGAGCAGAAAAAGTGCATTTCAAGGGTGCTGTGCTGTAGTCTGCGCATGCTATAAAGGAGAGGAGGGAGGGATTCGGGAAGAGAGCCGAGTTCAGGTTTTTTAACTGGTCAGCTTCAAATTCCTGACCTGGGTCACCTTAACATAAGCAGAAACCACATAGGTGGTCCCAATGCTAGTTGTGGGCTTTGCTGCTTCCATCTGGCTGACAGCAGGGAATCCACAAGCCAGCCCAAACGACACCACCATTTTCTCCCCTCTTGGTGCCCACCAAAGTACCTTCTCATAAGGTGACCAGTCACTGATGTACTTCATACATTGCCTTGCAAACATATTTACCATTCTGAGTGACATTCGCCACACCCACTCCCATAACTGGCCATCATTCCAAAAGGGGTCTGACAACTGTTTTCTTGCCCCAAAAAAACAGTCGATGCCAAACTAATCTACATCTAAATCTTCTTTTTTATAGTAATGAGTCCACAAACTGTGTGGATTGAAGTGAATGCTGTGGAATGGCTAGTGTGTTGTGAATGATTGCAGTTAACACAGGTCTCCCATGATAGTCTTTGGCAAAAACAGGCAAGTAAAATGTGGGCTAGGCCAATGGGCAGTTGTTGGGTGGCATTTGTAATCGGTTGACGCGACCCAAGCCGACCTCAGGTTCATCCAAACCTGCGTTTGTATAACTTATAACAGTTCTTCGTTTCATTAGTCTGTTAATAGGATTAATTTGAGATGGTCTTAAATGCAAGAGAACTGTCCAGAACCTCAGCCTCTAAAAACCCTGGAGAGAGCGACTGTCCGATCAGTGAATAAGCAAATACTGACTTAGATGGACTTGATGGAGTAAGCTCTCTCTTGTCATTTGCAAGTCTGAAATTTGAATCTGTGTTCAAGTATCTGAATGAAGAACAGTAACTGCGCAAAATTTCAATTAGCGGAAGGTAGGTAGCATAGGTACCTTAGCTTTCAATTAATCCAAAAAACAAAATGGATACTTAATAATTGCTAGAGCTTCACTTCTTTAACAGTCCAGCCAGGCGCAAGGGTTCCTTTTCAATCCCAATTTTCCCACAATTCATAAAAAAACCTCTGGAATCACAACCTACCTGGTCCACCCAAATTTATGCAATTAGTGTGGCCATGTTCGGGGCAAAAACAAACACGTTTGGTAGTGCTGACTGATGCAAATGGTCCGCTTCTTCCCTTGGAACCTAGGTCTAAAGTAAGCCATTTATGACAGCATACCATTATTAACATGACCCTGGGTATTCTCCCAGGACCTTGGCTCTATTTCTCCTCTATTTCTTCTTTCTCATCTACGCTTTCCCTTTTTATATTTTCACATCCTGGATCTCTGGTGGGCAGCTTTCCCACGCAATGGGGCGGCACATCCCAAATGTTTTTAGTATACATCCTCAGCTTCAGATCCTGCTAGCGTGTCCAAACTGTCAGAAAGCTGTCAATCCAAAATGTCCTCCAGGAGACCATCCAAGGATGTTGTTATTTTGAGAATTCACAGTACTGTCTTATCTGAACCAAGACTGGCTGAACTGGCTGAGATTCCCCTCGTCTTTGTTGTGTGTGGGAGAGGCAGTGTCGGGGATCAATGGTCTGCCATGCTTGCCTCATCATATAGTTTTGTATAAAGCTTTAGGTAATGACTGTGATGATGGGTGTTAGCTACACAACAGTGTATCTTTGATACTGTACCCGAAAGTATACTTCTCTTAAGTGCCAAACTTTATTTTTTAAAACATTCCCTTTCTTTCACCAGGTCTGCTAACATATCCTTCAGTATAAGGCACTGAGGCCACAGTATTTGAGATGCACCATGAGCATCTTCAGCTCTTGATGAGTCCATGCAGAGTCTCACCCACATCCATACCTTTCTTGTTGCCAGAGTTAATACCAAGGCAGTCATTGAAGAAGTGGCCCCCTGATCTTATGAATCCTCTTGCCAATATGGCTTGTCTTATGGGACTGCCCTTAAGGGCTGCTAGCTATCTTTGCGGAGTTATGGACCATAACTTAATTTTAGAGCAACTCAGCCCACCGGGATCAGTTCAATATGCACACACAAATCTAGGACTATACCAACGTGGGAGAAGAGAAGTGAGTCAGACTTCATCTCTCACAACCCCCCCCACTTCCTTCACATCCACACACTCACTGGGCACTTCTAGGCTCCACCAATCCTGTCGGCTAAGATCCCCCCATGCCCATGTGCTGGTCAGACGGCCCTTTTAACCTAGGTAGTTTCCACTAAAAATACTAGTGATCCCACTGTGGACGTTGCTCCAAAGTCAGGTTCCAGAGCCCATGGTCCACCCATCAGGGCTTCCCCAGACACTGGCTGGCTGCACAAATTTTACCAAGTCAACATGTGGAGATGTCATGGAATGTTGGAGGCCAGTTCAACTCACAGGATACTGTATTGTGGGTGGGTATAAGAACTGCCAGGGAACTGGCAAAATCTTCCTATGTGTCTCAAACTGCCATGCGTTGGGTAATGACAAAGCATACCTTCCAGAGCCTTCCAAACAGATCCGGCCAGAGAGAGGAGAAGGAGAGGAGCTGGCTGGGCAGCCATATTGAGACCGTGGTAAAACTTGGGCTGAAGGGGCGGAGCTTCTGTGAAGTCACAAGGGGGCGGAGCTAACGACTAGCTTTATATAACACCTTCCAAGCCTTCCAGAAACAGTCAGGCCAGAGAGGGGGAGGGGAGCTGGCTTTGGCAGCCATTTTGAGACC
>NC_056531.1:16381507-16383936 GCF_019175285.1 Sceloporus undulatus | reverse complement strand
GTACATCTTTTTGAATCTTTGACTTTCTATTTTTGAGACTCCCTTGAATTTCTTTGAAGGGTGAGACATAGTTTCTTATGCTTGGCTACTTCTTTCCTTAATGATATAATTAATGTGTTCCTTCAGTGTTCTGTGCTTTCATATATTAAGTTGAGATCTTAATGTTTGCTGCTTAACGTATTTTGATGTTTTGACCATTCATCAATCCTGTTTATTTCCAACTGTTCTTTCAGAAATTTATAAGCCACAGATGCTGGTGAAATGTCAGGAATAAACTCTTCTGGAACATGGCCACAGAGCCCGAAAAACCCACAAAAAGGCCTAGTGGGAGTGTTCTTTTTAGGAATCTCTGTCCTTCACTGCTACTTTGGTTGGTTTCAACTTGACCACAGAGTTGTGCTTGAGGACCTAATATCAGTAGAGAGAACCGATTAATCAATGCGGTGAAGAATCAGATCTGCAAAAGTCAAAGTTGCAAATGGGGAGGGACGAGTGTAAAATCAACTAGCTAAAACGGTATGAAATGACCTATAAAAACATATAAAACCTAAGAAAAAACCCCACTATCTAAAGCACACCCCTCATATAAAATATATACACATTTATATATTAAAAGGCTGCTTGGACAAAAATAACTTTGCCTGTTGACAAAAGGAAAGCAGGGAATGGGCCAGCCAAGCCTCCCATGGAAGGACATTCAAATGGTGGCAGGGATGTAGCCGGGGGGGGGGGTTTCTTGGGGTCCAGACCCCCCCTTCCATTAGGAAAATGAATGGTGTGTGCTGCTGTGCTGCCACACCCAAGCCCCATTATAATGGTGGCACTTAGTCTGGACCCCCCCCCCTTTCCTAAAATCCTGGCTACGTCCCTGATGGGGGGAGCAGCCACCAAGAAGGCCCTCTCTCGTGTCCTCACCAAGTCAGCCTGCTATGGTGGCAGGACTGAGAGAAAGCCTTCCCCTATAGATCTTAGGACTTTGGCAGCTTCGTATGTGAGATATCGACTTTCAGATAGTCTGGACTTAAGCCATGTACTTAGTACTCGTACCTGTACTTAGTAGTAAATCCCAGTGCACTGAATGGCATTTGCTCACTTACGTGTGTGTTGTGCAGCTCTGGGTGTGTGTGTTAATAACCGTTATTGCTTTTTAAATACATTTGTGCTATTTCAGGGGGTGAGATGCGCATTTAAGTCAATATGTGGGAATTTTGTGGATTGATACGTCTGGAGTGTGTGGGTTAGTAAGATCATTTAATATAATGCTAACTGGTCAATATGGATTGGCACCAGATTGTTATACCAAAAAATCCCAGCATGTCGTACCAAAAAATCCCAGCAATCCAATGTCTGACATCATTTTTAGGACAAATGAACATATTGTGGTGTAAGTAGCAAAGTTTTTGCAGTAGTAGATACTGCAACCATCTCTTTTAGTACCAAGGGATGACTGACATCTTTTTACACATACTGTGTACAGTAATTAGTAGTTTACTTCTGTCCTGAGAGGAGTAAGTGCCTTCTCCTTAGAATGAGGTGGGAAACATACGACTCTCCTGATGTTATATAGTCCTGATGTTGTTGAACTGCATCTCCCAGCAACCCTTGCCAGCTTGGCCAATGGTGAGAAATGCTGGGAGTTACAGTCCAATAATACCTGGAGGATTGCATGACCCGCCCCCTCCTCAAGTCTTTCAGAGCTTAGCTGTATTTGAACATGTGCTTTTGAATTAAAGTGGTTTCCAAAAGAGGATTTTATTTTATTTCCCACACTACACAGCAGGGGTGATTAGTGGGTTTTTTAAAATTCAAAGGCATAGATATGTTACTCTAGGACAGTGATGGCGAACCTATGGCACGCGTGCCAGAAGTGACACTCAGAGCCTTTTCTGTGGGCACATGTGCTGTCACCCCAGCACAGAGTTTGCCAGAGTTTGTTACTAGAAAGCCAGAGGGACATGGCACTTTGAAATTGATAAGTGGGTTTTGGGTTGCAGTTTGGGCACTCGGTTTCTAAAAGGTTCACCATCACTACTCTAGAAAGTCAGTCTGCAAAGGGATCTTGTGGCCTAGACTTGGATCTGAGGAAGCCCACTCAAGTTTATGAAAGCTGATGCTACCATGAGCTGCTTTTCTTTCAGTTAGCCTCAACCGTGCTGCAAGACCCCTTTCTATATCTGTTTTTTTGGAGTGTGTGTATGTAAGACAACAGTTGGAATAGGACCTGGCTGGGAGTAATTAAAAAATTTTTACTAGTGTAGCTTGTACTAACTTAATTTGTATTGTGCATGAGCAATAGTAGTAAACACCTCACTTGTACTGGAAGGTCATATGGTAGGCACAAGTACCCTAACATTGCTACCATAAAGTTATGACCGAGCGTGTTCTAAAGAGTTGCCAATATCCGTTGGCTGGTACAGAACAATCAGCCA
>NC_056531.1:16351136-16381407 GCF_019175285.1 Sceloporus undulatus | reverse complement strand
CTTATTCCTTGACTGCAGTCTCCATCCTGGTCAATGTTTGATCCTAGATATGGGGATTCTATTTCAATTTCCTCATTGTCTAAATTGAATTTGTGTGTTTCTTCTGTGGTCATTATTTTTGTTTTCTTCATGCTCAGCATCAGACCTGCCTTTGCACTTTCCTCTTTGACCTTCTTTATTAACTGCTCAAATTCCTGAATGTCTTCTGCTAATATCGTAGTGTCGTCCTCATATCTTAGGCTGTTAATGTTTCTGTCTCCTATATTCACTCATCCTTTTTCTGATTCTAATTCTGCTTTTGTTATGATGTTTTCAGCATATAAATTAAACAAGTAGGGTGATAGGAGACACATGCACACTAACCTATCTACCAAACTCACTCATCCCAATTGTGGAGCCTTCATCTGAATTTCATGTACTAAAACAGGTAATTTAGGGCCCGAACAGACAGGACAAAATAAAGCTGTTTTGGGTCACTTTGGAGGCATGCTGTTTAAATGATGTATGTGTCTTAAGAGGCCAGAAGCCGTGCCAAAGCCATGCTCCAGTCCCAAGGACTGGAACACAGCTTTGGCACAGCTTCTGTCCTCTTAAGATGCATGTGTCATTTAAATAGCATACCTCCAAAGTGACCCAAAGCAGCTTTATTTTGGCCTGTCTGTTCAGGCCCTTAATACTCAGCAGCATCCCGAACCGAATGAAAATCTCTTTCCTGTTGCTTCATGGTGGTCGGCGGAGGAATGAAACACTTCAATACCTTTGAAGTAGTTCCTGCTGTAATCTTAATCTGTGGGGGAAAATTGCAGGGTGAGCTTCACTGATAAGAGCAATGTCCTCAGGATGAATTGTGCATAGCTGAGACTTGACCTTCATCAAAAATCAGATTCTATACGGCTGATTGTTCTGTAACAGCCAACGGATATTGGCAACTCTTTAGAACACACTCTGTCATAACTTTATGGTAGCAACGTTAGGGTACTTGTGCCCACCATATGACCTTCCAGTACAAGTGAGGTGTTAACTACTACTGCTCATGCACAATACAAATTAAGTTAGTACAAGCTACACTAGTAAAACATTTTTAATTACTCCCAGCCAGGTCCTATTCCAACAGTTGTCTTACATACACACGCTCCAAAAACAGGTATAGAAAAGGGTCTTGCAGCACTGTTGAGGCTAACTGAAAGAAAAGCAGCTCATGGTAGCATCAGCTTTCATAAACTTGAGTGGGCTTCCTCAGATCCCTTTGCAGACTGACTTTCTAGCATAACATATCTATGCCTTTGAATTTTAAAAAACCCACTAACTACCCCTGCTGTGGAGTGTGTGTTTGGAAATAAAATAAAATCCACTTTTGGAAACCACTTTGATTCAAAAGCACACGTTCAAATACAGCTAAGCTCTGAAAGACTTGAGGAGGGAGGTGTCATGCAATCCTCCAGATATTATTGGACTGTAACTCCCAGCATTTCTTACCATTGGCCAAGCTGGCAAGGGTTGCTGGGAGATGCAGTTCAACAACATCAGGACTATATAACATCAGGAGAGTCATGTTTCCCACCTCATTCTAAGGAGAAGGCACTTACTCCTCTCAGGACAGAAGTAAACTACTAATTACTGTACACAGTATGTGTAAAAAGATGTCAGTCATCCCTTGGTACTAAAAGAGATGGTTGCAGTATCTACTACTGCAAAAACTTTGCTACTTACACCATAATATGTTCGTTTGTCCTAAAAATGATGTCAGACATTGGATTGCTGGGACTTTTTGGTACAACAGATCGATACAGCTACCACTCTCAAATGTACTATTTGTCACATATGAACAGCACACCAACAACAAATTCCAAAACAATTGGAAAGGGTGCACATGTTTAAACTCCCCCTTTTCCTACAATCTAGTGCATTAAAAAGTTCTGGACCATTTATTTAAATAATCACTGACATGCTTTCAGAGGAACTCACAAAAATCACACCTACGGAGACAGGTAGTAAGTAAATGCCTTATCCTACAAATCCTTTTGCAAGTACCAAGAATTAAGCATCCTTGTTATTTTACATCTCCTCCTCAGACAGAAAATAAAAGGAATTAACTGTCCCAAACTTGCTCAGACTCCTTCTTGTGTGAAATAAAATGTTATTCCCTGGTCTTTGGCACTAGAAAAGACGGGCGAGGTTCCCGGATATAACAATCTGGTGCCAATCCATATTGACCAGTTAGCATTATATTAAATGATCTTACTAACCCACACACTCCAGATGTATCAGTCCACAAAATTCCCACATATTGACTTAAATACACATCTCACCCCCTGAAATAGCTCAAATGTATTTAAAAAGCAATAACGGTTTTTAACACACACCCCAGAGCTACACAACACACACGTAAGTGAGCAAATGCCATTCAGTGCACTGGGATTTACTACTAAGTACATGGCTTAAGTCCAGACTATCTGAAAGTCGATATCTCACATATGAAGCTGCCAAAGTCCTAAGAGCTATAGGGGAAGGCTTTCTCTCAGTCCTGCCACCATCGCAGGCTGACTTGGTGAGGACACAAGTGGGCCTTCTTGGAGGCTGCTCCCACCATTTGAATGCCCTTCCATGGGAGGCCCTCCCTGCTTTCCTTTTGCCAGCAGGCAAAGTTATTTTTATCCAAGCAGCCTTTTAATATATAAATGTGTATATATTTTATATGGGGGGTGTGTGCTTTAGATAGTGGTTTTCCTTAGTTTTTATATGTTTTTATAGGTCATTTCATACCGTTTTAGCTAGTTGGTTTTACACCCATCCCTCCCCCTTTGCAGCTTTGACTTAATATGTTCTCTCTATGAATATCTAGGTCTTCCAGCACAACTCTGTGGTCAATTTTAACCAAAAGTTATAGTGAAGGTCCTAGAAATTCCTAAAGAGAACACTCCACTAGGCTTTTTTGTGGGTTTTTCAGGCTCTGTGGCCATGTTCCAGAAGAGTTTATTCCTGACATTTCACCAGCATCTGTGGCTTATAAATTTCTGAAAGAACAGTTGGAAATAAACAGGATTGACGAATGGTCAAAACATCAAAATATGTTAAGCAGCAAACATTAAGATCTCAACTTAATATATGAAAGCACAGAACACTGAAGGAACACATTAATTATATTATTAAGGAAAGAAGGAACCAAGCATAAGAAACTATGTCTCACCCTTCAGAGAAACTCAAGGGAGTCTCAAAAATAGAAAGTCAAAGATTCAAAAAGATGTACAGTGCGCCCTTTTTTTACGCGGGGGATCCGTTCCGCCCCCCTGCGTAAAAAAAAATGTGTGTGCATGAGCCCCATTGAAAGTAATGGGGGCTTGTGCATGGCGTGGAGGCGTGTGCGTGCCCCATTAACCTTAATGAGACGTGTCTCCCCGCGCGCCCCCTCGCAGCTTTCAGTGTATGCTGAAAGTCACATATAGTGCGCCCACATATGACACAGGTGCACTGTACTACAATCAAATTACAGCGCGCCTGCGTCATACGCGGGCTCGCCATACATGGACTCAACGTCACGTGGATGGCGACCCCAGCACTTTTAATGGCATATGTGCCTGTGGCATGCATGCAGCACACCCACACAGGAGCGCACCACCATTGAAAACAACGAGACTTGAGGTCCCACATTTTTCCCTTATGTGGGGAGGGGGGTGGTGGTGGTTCCGGAATGGATCCCCCACATGTATGAAGGGTGCACTATATTAACATTAATGTCAAAGCATAATATTAAGTAACTAACAGGTTTATTTTGTAATAAGCAATTAAAATCTGTAATAATAACATTTCAAATAATATGGAATTCAAGAAGATGAGCCTCACCTTCTGGCTGTAATTCAAAGTTGGGAAGTACTAAGGATTCTGTATGGCGTGAGATGGGAAGAGGTCAATAGAGGGGGGTGACACCAACCCTAGGGACCGCCACTATGAGGGACTGTCACTCCCATCCTCCCCACCCCACTAAATTTACTGAACAATACCGCCTTTCTCTCTCCCATACAATCTGAGAAGAGAGAAGAACTGGATGCCTTTTCATTCTCTTTGAGGAATGTAGCAAGGGTCCCTCCATGCCACCCAAAGAGAATGGCAAGCAACCACTGTGGCGTCACTATAAGGGTGTGGAGCGCACCAGATGACACCCCAAAGGGGGGCTGAGACCACTGTTCCTCAAACACCTACCTTTTGGCAGAAACAGGCTGTGGCATTCACCTGCTTCCCTTGAAGACAGCAGTCCCCAAACTGTGCCCTTCAAGAGAGTTTGGACTTCAGCCCCCAGAAGCCTCAGCCATGTTGGCCATCAGCCTGGGATTCTGGGAACTGAAGTCCAAAATTGCTTAAAGAGCACGGTTTGGGGACCACTGCTTTAAGAGATGTTTTGAATGCTTTAAGAGACGGTTGGGAGGGGAAGCTCAGCGGGAGGAGAAAGGAGAGGCCCCAGAATTGTTTGAAATTACAATTTCAAATTTAAAAAGCTGAATTTTTAAAATATGACATTTTCACCAAATCTTCTATGTAAAGACATTTAGGTGGTTGGGTATGATATTGTAATTAGGAAGCTATTTTTCTCTCTCTAAATTTCGCTAGTTGTTTATGTCACAGCTCTTAGCATGAATATAGGGGGTTTTAATGGGTTCTTCAGTCTCTGTGGCCATGTTCTAGAAGAGGGTTTTTTCCTGACATTGTGCCAGCATCTGTGGCTGGCATCTCCAGAGAATGATGGCATAGAAGAGAGTGGTGTGTGTGTGTGTGTATATATATATATATATGTGTGTGTGTGTGTGTGTGTATATATTATACTGTGTGACCCTGGGTTGGGAGGAGTGATTTCCATGTCCATCTGTGTATTGTTCTGTTGTTGAACGGTCATTCTAACTTTAGCCCTGGATATCTTTCCTCTCTAGGATCTTTTCTAGTTCTTTCATGGCTGCCATTCTCATTCCTAATCTTCTTCTGGCCACGGATGCCGGCAAAACGCCAAGAATAAACCCTTCTAGAACATCGCCACATAGCCAGAAAAACCCACAAACACACACACACACACAAACCTATGGATGCCGACCATGAAAGCCTCCGACTTCATATGAGCCTGACGCTCAGCTATTAGCATGGAATTCAGTAGTCCATGGGAACGACGACTGAGGAGTAACATCAAGACGTATCTCTTCCTGCAAGCCTTCCCATTCCAACAATCCCGTTGTAAAGCATTTAACTAATTATTTAGCAACCGCCCGCTGCCTCTGCCCTGCTTTTACTAATCGTTTTAACACTTATTAATTACTTAATTGTATCTTATTGTGGGTGGGAAGGCTGGGAGGGTTTGGGATACAATGGACAACGGGGCATTTATTGTATGCCTTTATGCATGTTTTATTGGTTGCTGCTTTGATCTTTTTGGAGCAGGATACAAATAAACTGTATTATTATTATTATTATTACTGTACTACTACAAGAGAAGCATTCCTAAGGATTGTGTGGGGTGTGAAATGAAAGCAGGAGGTCAATGGAGGGGGGTGACACCAACCCTAAGGTGGCCATTGGGGAACCAGCGCTTTATAAATAAAGGTTAATAATAATAATAATAATAATAATAATAACCACAACTCTGGTGGCGCAGTGGTTCAATGCCTGAACTGCAGCCACTCATCTGTGCATTTTGTCGCACAAACCACAAGGTTGTGAGTTCAATTCCAGGCTTGACTCGGCCTGGCATCCTTCTGAGGTTGCTAAAATGAGTCCGCAGTTTGTTGTTGGGGGCAATGAGTTGAAGACACCGCCGTTCAGGGAAGTGTCCCCAGGCATTATGTGACTGCATTACCTAATGTTGTTTCAAGTTGTTGTCTGCTGTATTTTATCGAATGTTAACATGGGCAGATATGAACACTTGTCCCTCCGTATTCGCAAGGGTCAGGGGCACAAGACCCCTGCAAATAGAGAAAAAATGCGAACAACAAAAGCACCCTGTTTTGACCTGAGAGGACGCCTCTCTAGGAATCTCTAGGTCCTCCAGGGCAACTCTCTGGTCAACGTCTGACAGACACTGACCACAGAGTTGCGCTGGAGGAGATACAAAGGCCTAGTGGAGTGTCCTCTCTAGGAATCTCTAGGCCTTTCAGTGCAGATTTTAGTTAAACGTTAACAATAGAGTTGCGCTGGAGGACCTAGAGATTCCTAGAGGGGCCATATTCACCAAATGCGTGAACAATAGATGCGTATTCATCAGTAATGCATAGCTAGATAATAGATACTAATCAAATCCGTGAGTAATAGAACTGCGCTGGAGGAGCTACGAATGGCCGAGTGGAGTATATTCTCTCTAGGTCTTTCAGTGCGACTGACCATAGAGTTGCGCTGGAGGACCTACAGATCCCTAGAGAGGCCATCTCCCTCCAACACGGAGGGAGGGGCGTTCTTGCCGTTGCCATCGCCTTCCCTTTCCCCTCAGGGCTCCCTTCCCCTCCCGGGGCTCCTCTGTCTCGAAGGGGAACGGAGGGAGGCGCAGGGCTCGTGGGGCGCTCCTCACCCGGTGGGCCCGCGTCAGGCTCAGGTCCTTCATGACCTCCTCGAAGGCCGCCGTCTCCTCGGCCTGCTTCTGGTTGTGGAGCGCGATCTTCTCGCTGAATTTCCGAGGGTTGTTCGACGAGGCCGCCATCTTCCCCCGTCCGCATCCCTCCTCCTCCTCTATCTGCACTGCGCATGCGCAAAGGCATAAACCTAGAGAAATCTGAGGGAAGAGGCACTATTCCCTCCTCCTCCTCCGGCTCCGCCCCTTCCCTTCGATTTTCTACTGCGCATGCGCACGCGCAAAGCCGTAAGACTAAACAAATCTGAGGGAAGAGAGACTATCCCCCCTCCTCCTCCTCACAAGCTCCGCCCCTTCCCTTCGATTTACTACTGCGCATGGTCCACCAATGGGGAGGAGGAGGAGGACTGCGCATGCGCCTATATCTGCGGACCTAAAGAGCGTCAGGCCAATGCGCGAGCGCGGAGGGAGGTCTTTGCGCGTGCGCAGTAAGAGGAGAGTTAGAGGGAGAGAAGCGCTCCCCTCGCCGCTCCTTTGTGTGAAGCCGTCACGCGAAGAGGCTTCCCTCTCCTCTCTATGGTCTGAACCAAAGTCGTACTGCGCACGCGCGAAGGCTTAAACCACCCCCTCCACGGAGGGGGGACCTTGCGCATGCGTACTCCGTTTCCCCAACTTGCCTTTTTAAAAATCCCATTATTTCAATCCTTCTCTTTCCTCCTCTTCGACCTGCAATCATGGCCCAAAACGCACTGGAGAAATAATCCAGTTTGAGACCGCTTCCACTGCCCTGGCTCAATGCTAGGGAATCATGGGAACTGTAGTTTTGTGAGACATTGAGCCTTCTCTGTCAGAGAGAGCTCTGGTGCCACAATGAACTACAACTCCCAGGATTCCCTAGCACTGAGCCAGGGCAGTCTCAAACTGGATTATTTCTGCAGTGTGTTTGGGACGCTGGTCTTGCTGGGTGCCTTTAAGACAACACTGACTTGGGTCAAGCCTCTGGAAGCTTCTTGGCCTTGCCATTCAACAATAGAATCATAGAGTTGGAACTTGGAAGAGACTCCAAGGGCCCTGATCCAGTGCAACCCCTTTATTCTGCCATGCAGGAACTCTCTGTCAAAGCATCCCCATTAACAGATGGCCATCCAGCCTCTGCTTAAAGACCTCTAAGGAGGGACACTTCAACACAATCTCCAAGGAAGGAGTGTGTTCCTCTGTCAAACAACCCTTACTCTCAGAAAGCTCCTCCTAATCTTGAGCTGGAATTTCTTTTCCTGTAGCTTCCATCCATTGCTCTATTGTGTCCTATTCTCTGGAGCAGCAGAAAACAAGCTTGCTCCCTCCTCAATATAGCATCCCTTCAAGTATTTAAACAGAGCTATCATTTCACCTCTTAACCTTCTCTTCTCCAGGCTAAACATCCCCAGCTCCCTGAGTCTTTCCTCATAGGGCTTCATGGTTTCCAGACCTTTCACCATTTTAGTTACTCTCCTTTGGATACATGGCTACAGTTTTTCAACATCTTTTTTGAATTGTTTTGCCCAGAACTGGACACAATATTCCAGGTGAGGCCTGACCAAAGCAGAATAGAGTGGGACTATTACTTCCCTTGATCTAGACACTATACCTCTATTGATGCAGCCTAGAATTGCATTGGTCTTTTTAGCTGCTGCATTGCACTGTTGACTCATGTCCAACTTGTGGTCTACTTGGACTCCTAGATCCCTTTCACACGTAGAAGTCTCCTTAAACTAGGTGCCCCCCACCCGATATCTGTGCCTTTCATTTTTCCGCTCCAAGTGCAAGACTTTACAACAACAGAACAATACACAGCTTAACATGTAAATCACTTTTCCCAACCTAGAGTCACACATTATATACAGTATGTATGTGTGTATGTATGTATGTATATATATCCCACTCTCTTCCATTCCAGCGATCTCTGAAGGTGCCAACCACAAATACCAGCAAAACACAAGGAATAAACTCTTCTAAAACATGGCCGCATAGCCTGAAAAAGCCACAAAAAACTATGGATGCTGGCCACGAAAGCCTTCGACTCCACATTCTTAGAGAAGGTTTGCCCTTGTCTTCCTCTAAGACGAGATAGTTGGATTGTTATCACACATAACAGGGAAGCAAGCAGAGTAGGTATAGACAGATCCAGCTAATATCATAATGATCCAGCTAACATCATACTATCATGATAAAATTCAAAGATACAGCCGTGTTAGTCTGTAGGATCAGTATGTGGAGAGATCTTGTAGCTCCTTTGAGACTAACTAAAGAAAGAATTTGGCAGCATGACCTTTCCTAAAGTCTAGGAAAGCCCATGCTTCCAAATTCTTTCTTTTCTGGGGTATTAGCTAATCCTTCTAATTTGGTGTCATGTGCAAATTTGATAAGTATGCCCCCAATTTTGTCCTCTGAATAAATCTTGACTGACCCTGTTCTTGGCAAGATTTATTCAGAGATTTGCCACTGCCTTTCTCTTGAACGTTTATACCTAAGTTCAGTTCAACTTTCCACATAGTGCAGGAGATTGCACTGCCATCGTTTTGCCATATCCCACAAAGGACTTGGAGAAGCTGTAGCATATGCTTGACATATTAATGCACTGCAGCACTCCACACGCACGCCACATGGCTTTGCTATGTGAAACAAGTGTGAAGTTGCGACACGAAGCTCGTTGAACTTGAAACTGAAATAATAAGGAACGCTGTCACGGCTAAATATGCTTGGAAACATCTGCTTTAATTTTACATTCGGGAAAAAGCACCAAAGTTTGTACTTGGCAACACAGAAACAATCCTGACCAGTGAGACATGGAGACGCTAAGTGTGAAATCCATCCTGCTGCAGAACACTGCAATTCATTTTTTTTTAATGTTTCTATTCCTTCCTTCAAGAGCTTGTGTGGCTGTTCAAAACCTGCAAAGAAAAGGACTGAATGAGTTTCAAGAAGTGCAGGATTTTGCAGCCAGCAGAAGGAAATGGAAGTACTGTACAGTAGTGAATATTAGCGCCTGAACACAGAGGCCACAATTAAAAGCTGCTTTGGGTCACTTTGGAGGTATGCTGTTTAAATGACACACGCATCTTAGAGGCACCTTAAGATCCTTAAGACTGGAGTGTGGCTTTGGCACGGCTTCCGGACTCTTAGGACACATGCATTATTTAAACAGCATGCCTCCAAAGTGACTCGAAGCACTTTATTTTGGCCTGTTTGTTCAGGCCCTTACTAAAACTGAGGATGTGAAGTCACTCCAGCAGAAAAGGTGTACTGGCCCCACTGGCATCAAGGGCCAGAGGTGCTTTCAGGCACGAGCCCAACGGTAACTCATTACACCGACAAGGTTATTTGTAATGAGTGACTTCTGGAAATAACATTCCCACAATGAGAGCAAATTTCCCCTGAAATAACATAAAGACTGGAAAAGTGGTTTATTTTTCCCCTCTGGAATAATAGTAACATTTATCATTACCAATTAACTTAATGATTAACGGTGGAGAGGGTCGTTCTTTTTCGTACTGTAAAACAGGTTCCTGCACCTCTCTGATGAGAACCCTTCTTCTGTCTTCCAGTCTGACCTAAATCCACTGCACTTTAGTGATGCAGCCAAGACACTCTTCTGGAGTGGCTGAGACTTAGACAATATGGGGTCCTTCTGGTGACAGCGTTTTTAACTACGTTCCACTGAAAGTTCATTTTGGCAATTAAGGAGCCGCTCTAGATATCAGTTTGTTTAAAGGCCGCTGTCATTTAACCAATGGTTTTGCCTTGGCTAATGATATCCAAAAGCCAGAGTTAACTCCTGAGATGGGATGCTTTGGAAGCAGGGCTGGCGACTGGCTATTACTTCTCTGCATGGCTAGCTACCATTTCATGTCACCAAAATACCTGGACTTTGTTCAGACTGGAAACAGCGGACGGGTTTCTGCTCTTCAGTGCTTTCAGTGCAGATGACTCATCAAAGCTCTGTCTACCTATTTTAAAGATGTAAAGAGTTTCGGAGACAAAAACAAAGAAACAAAAACAGCTGTGCAGATACTTGTGCTTTTCAAAGAAAAAACAAAAACAAATTTACATCTCCATGACTTCACATATGTTTTCATTTCCTTCAGTGTCTTTCTCCCCAACCACACCTCCTCCATGCTCTTATGATATGCTTTTGGAAAGCTCAGGGCCTTCTTAAGTTTCCTGGATGTGTTGTTTTGTTTTCTTTAATTGTTCAGTCACAATGAACTACATGTAATGATGCTTCGGGGTACAGTTAACTTAATATTAAAAAAAAAAAAACCACTGCAGAAGAAAGATGTTAACATCCGCAAGACAGGACACAGTTAGGGGAGAGAATCTGTGAGACAGCACCACCCTGCCTTCTCATGCGCTCCTGTCCTCAAGCCAAGTCTTCTTTATAACATTTACAGATCCCAGGAGATGGAACACACACTTGGTGGAACACAAAGACAAGAAGGTAAGTGAAGTGGTTCACTGGCCTACCACTGACGTACAACTTTATTTTGCAAAACAAGGCAGACATGTATGTGCATCTCAATGGCATGCGCTATGTCAGAAGGCCAGGGGACTCGCCAGGGGTCACCTCCGGGCCATAGTCTGTGGGAGAATGACTGGCACACAAGCGATACCAGCAAATGATTCTGGGAAATGCAGGTCCCTCTCCCATTCATCTGTCTCAGTGTTATAGACCTGAACGATGCTAGTGACATTGTTCAGGTGCCAGTTGTAACCTCCAACAATGTAGATCTTGTTCTCTAACAAGCAACAGCCAGCTTCAGACTGCCCGGCCCGCATGGGGCTCATTGTCGTCCACTGGTTGGTTTCAGGGACATAATACTCCACCGCCAAAACATCAAAGCAACGGTCAACGTGGTCCATGCGGCCTCCAAGGGCATATATTCTGTTATGCGCAGTGACCATGGCGTGGAGGACCCGGGGTTCATTCATGGGGTTTTTGAACTCCCATTGGTCCACAGCGGGATCATAGCAATGTAATGCCTTTTTGTCTTCCACTGATATCCCATAGCCCCCCGAGATATACAGCTTGCCTCCCAGCGTGGCCCCTGCGTGGCCCCACGTCCTGCGTTTGAGAGAACAAACATAGCTCCACTCATTGGTTTTGGGGCAATATGTTTCCACAGAGGCCAAGCTGCCAGAGCGGTTCCTTCCCCCTGTGGCATAGACCATGCCATGCAAAACGTTGAGCTGGAACTGGATCCGGCTCTCTTGCATGGCTTGGATCCGCAGCCACTGGTTCAAGTGTGGGTCATAGCGATAGCAGAAGTCCACCGCCCCCTCGCCACTACGGTACTGCAGGTGTTGACCCCCGACCACATAGACAAAGTTGTCCAACACTGCAACACATGTGTGGCTGCTCCCAACCTCCATTTCGGTCAGCTCTTTGAATTGGCGCGTGTTGCTATCTAGCAAGTAGTAGACTTTGCTGCTCACAGTTCTGTCATTGTCTGTGTATGGGGTGCCACCAAAAGTGATGAGGGAGAGGACGTCTGAGCGGATAGCGGTCCGGGGCGACTGCATTTCATGCTGCCGGAAAGGCAAGATCTGGTAGTTGAAGGCTTCCAAGAGGTACTGCCGGCACAGGACGTCTTCCACCATGATGTCTAAGGTTTGGACATTGTCTACCAGCTCAGAGGATTTCATAAGCGGGAAGCGAATGTGGCAGAGAACCTGGCTGGCGTTGCTACGGCGTACTGGGTCATACTGTAGCCAGCGTATGGCTGCCTGGAAGAGGTCAATTTCACTGCAGCTCTTGATCTTGTTGCTCTGAAGGAAAAACACAAGGCGCTCCAAGGGGAGGTGCAGGAAGTCCTCTTCCTCTGAAATCTGAAGGAAATGGTGGAAGGTGAAAGAGTCCACCGACTCCTTCAAGGAAGCCAGACTGAAGGTGGTAGCCATCTGACCTATGTTGAGGCAGGTCTCTACGCTCATAGCAGACTTCAGGAATTCCTCACACAGCTCCACCACCGGCACCATCTGCAAGAAGACAGCTGCCCCCAGCACATCCTGGATGCAGTCAAGGTCCAGGGTCACTTCGGCACTGTAGGCAAACTCTATGATGTGCTTCAGGCCCTTGGCAGAGACACCTTTCAGCTCAATCACATCTTGGCTGGCTTCTCTCATCCCACCAGTGAACATGGCCCTAAAATGAAAAGTCAAAGAACACAAGAGAAAATAGTTCAGATACATTGTTCTTGGCTTAAATACCCTAAAGGCACCAGATCCCATCTGATCTTGGAAGCTAAGCAAGTTCAGCCCTGGTTAGTACTTGGACGGGAAATTGCCAGGGAATACCAGGTGCTGTAGGATATATTTCAGTGGAAGGAACTGGCAAAACCACCTCTGAGCACTCCTTGCCCCAAGAAAACCCTTTGCAATTCATTGGGTCACCATCAGTTGACAGGCAAATTGAAGGCACATAAACACCATTCCTAGATACCAGCAGAGTTTCCCATGCTTTGCCAGCTAATAAATAAGCTTCCAACCAACCAATTTGAATTTCTCCACACAACTGTCTCTTGTTCATTGGACTGAGGAAGTGAGACTCTATGCAGGGCAGTGGTTCTCAATTTGCCTAATGCCACGACCCTTTAATACAGTTCCTCATGTTGTGGTGACCCACAACCATAAAATTGTGGTGCCTCAGTTCCTAAGACCATTGGAAATATGGGTTTTCTGATGGTCTTAGGTGACCTCTGTAAAAAGAGTTGTTCGACCCCCAAAGGGATCACGACCCACAGGTTGGGAACCACTGATTTAGGGGGACTTTTTTCTGTCTGAAATTGTGAGTAAGGATATTACCAAGGATATTACTTTTGGAAACACTATACACTTTTAATCAGTGGTTTCTGTCTTTTTAAATAGCTTTACAATGTTTTATCATTTTTAGCTGACATTTTGCCTGAATATTATGCTGTCAACTGCCTTGTGTGTTACTATAAAATGAAAAAATATTGAATTAAACAATGTTAACAAATACATTTGTCTACTTCAGAGAGTATTTAGACATTTATTAATTTTTAATCCACCATTCACAGTGAACTCTTTTGACAAGGAGATTACAAGATTACCTAAAAACTGGATGTACATTTACAGTTCCAACACCCAATTCTTGCATGCAGCAGGAGATAGTTCTTTAAATACAAAATGGTTGAAAAGCCTCAATCAATATGGAAATGAGGGTTGTACGACTCTTAACTTTTGTGCTCGGTTGTATATCTTTACACTTTAGGATCTTTTCTAGTTCTTTCATAGCTGCCCTTTCCATTCCTAGTCTTCTTCTGATCTCTTGACTGCAGTCCCCATTCTGATCAATGTTTGATCCAAGGTACAGGAACTTTTTTACTATTTTAGTTTCCTCATTGCCTAGGTTGGGTCTGTGTAGATCATTGCAGTCAGCCCTTGGTATCCACAGATTTTTTTAATGCATGGATTCCAGCATCCACAACTTGAAAATATTTTTAAAATACACAAATACCAAAAGCAAACTTTGTTTTGGCCATTTTATATGAGGGACACGATCTTATTACGCAGCCGTATTTAATGGGACTTGAGCATCCACAGATTTTGGTATCCATGGGGGTCCTGAAACCCAACCCCAATGGATAAGGGTCCACTGTATTTTCTTTTCTTTAATTCAGCAGTAAGCCTGCCTTTCCACTTTCTTCTTCGATCTTCCTTAGTATTTGTTCCAGGTCGATGTTTTCTGCTACAAGTATGGTGTGCTCTGCATATTTTAGACTGTTGATATTCCTTCCCCCTATATTTACTCCTCCTTTTTCCAGGTCTAAACTTGCTCTTCATATTATAGTCTAAGCCTGTTCTTTTCAACGTACAAGTCAAACAAATAGGATGGCAGCCTCGCCTGACTCCTTTGCCGATCGGGAACCATTCTGTTTCTCTATATTCTGTTCACAGTAGCCTCTTGTCCTAAATATAGATTTCTTCATCAGGACTACGAGAGATGACAGCGCTCTCATAACTTTCCATCATCTATGCAGTCCCAAACTTAAAGTAATAATTGTAAAAAGTGATAATATCCAATAGCACCCACTTTTAAAGTCATTTTTACTGGAAAATGTCATAATCGCAAATAAAAGTAAACTATCAACATATCTCAAAAATACTAAAATCAACAAAACAAAGCCTTTGGGCATGAATATATGTTCAATAATATGCATAAAATTTAACATACGTCATATATATCCGGTTCTATAAAAATAGGTTATCAGGAAAGACTCTTCGAATACTATTCTGGTGGGAGTGGGTAGTCAAAGTCAAACGTATCTTTCCAACATGAGAAGATGGAGGTCTCATTTGATGTGTATTATTGTGAACGCAGTCAATAAAAACAACCTAGTCCTCTGGAAATAATAGTGGGGGTTTTTGTGTCCATTACAAGATTGTATGGAATATGAGATAATATCCATCACCCAGAGGTCCCATACTCTTTTCCACCGCTGAGAATGTAGAGTTCTCCGGTTTTCCAGCACTGTCCTATTTCCATTCCGGCTGCTGTGATGAAAAATGAAATTAAGGTGTTTATCAGACGAGCTCTTAAAGAAGTACTATTCCAGTGTGACTCCTCTAGCTGCCTCCTGTTGCATGCTGGGATTGGCAGTTTTAAGGAGGGGTATTTAGAATTCTCAGACAGACTCCCATACAATTACAATCAAAAGTTAAGATTTGTCCAGGCCTTTTATTGCTAACAATTTATAGCAGAGATGACACTCATTGAAGCACAGAAACTTAATTTCATTTTTATCACGCAGCCGGAATGGAAATGGACAGTGCTGGAAAACCAGAGAACTCTACATTCTTACGGGTGGAAAAGAGTATGGGACCTCTGGGTGATGGATATTATCTCATATTCCATACAGTCTTGTAATGGACACAAAAACCCCCATATTATTTCAGAGGACTAGGTTGTTTTTATTGACTGCGTTCACAGTATACACATCAAATGAGACCTCCATCTTCTCATGTTGGAAAGATACGTTTGACTTTGGACTACCCACTCCCACCAGAATAGTATTCGAGAGAGTCTCTTCCTGATAACCATTTTATAGAACCGGATATAATATGACGTATGTTAATTTTATGCATATATTGAACATATATTCATGCCCAAAGGCTTTTTTTTGTTGATTTTAGTATTTTGAGATAGTTGATAGTTTACTTTTATTTGCGATTATGACATTTTCCAGTAAAAATGACTTTAAAAGTGGGTGCTATTGGATATTTCACTTTTACAATTATTACTTTAAGTTTGGGACTGCATAGATGATGGAATTATGAAGCGCTGTCATCTCTCGTAGTCCGATGAAGAAATCTATTTTTAGGACAAGAGGCTACTGTGAACAGAATATAGAGAAACAGAATGGTTCCCGATCGGCAAAGGAGTCAGGCAGGCTGCCACCCTATTTGTTTGACTTGCGTTGAAAAGAACAGGCTTAGACTATAATATGAAGAGCAGTTTAGACCTGGAAAAAGGAGAGTAAAGATAGGGAGAAGGATATCACACGTTAAGATACACAGGCACACCCTATTGTAGCAGAAAAACCGACCTGGAACAAATATAAGGAAGATTGAAGAAGAGTGGAAAGCAGGCTTACTGCTGAATTATCCATTGGGTGGGTTTCAGGACCCTGTGGATACCAAATCTGTGGTGCTAAGTCTCCCTTAAAATACGGCGGCGTAATAATTGTGTCCAATAAAAATGGCAAAAACAAGGCCTGATACAGACAGTCAAAACAAAGCTGCTTTGAGTCACTTTGGAGGTATGTGTTTCATTGAGAGTCCAGAAAGCCACACCAAAGCAACGCTCCAGTCCTAAGGACTGGAGTGCAGCTTTGGTGCAGCTTCAGACTTTAAGACGAATGCATCATTGAAACACTAAACCTCCAAAGTGACTCAAAGCAGCTTTGCTTTGGCTGTCTGCATAGGGCCAAAGTTTGCTTTGGTATTTGTGTATTTTTAAAATATTTTCAAGCTGGGACGCTTGAATACATGCATTTCAAAAATCTGTGGAACCAAGGGCTGACTGCAAATGCTACACAGACCCAACCTAGGCAATGGAGGAAACAAAATAGTAAAAAAGTTCCCGTACCTTGATCAAACATTGATCAGAATGGGGACTGAGTCAAGAGATCAGAAGAAAAACAGGAATGGAAAAAGGGCAGCTATGAAGGAACTAGAAAGATCCTAAGGGTAAAGATATACAAAAGAGCACAAAAGTTAAGAGTTGTACAACCCTCATTTCCATATTGATTGAGGCTTTTCAACCATTTGTATTTAAAGAACCATCTCCTGCTGCGTGCAAGAATGGGTGTTTGAAACTGTAAATGTGCCTCCAGTTTTTAGGTAATCTTGTAATCTACCTTGTCAAAAGGAGTCACTGTAATTGGATTAAAAATTAATAAATGTCTAAAAACTCTCTGAAGTAGTCAAATGTATTTGTTAACATTGTTTAATTCAATATTTTTTTCGTTTTATAGTAACACACAAGGCAGTTGCCGGCATATATTCAGGCAAAATGTCAGCCTAAAATGATAAAAACATTGTAAAGCTATTTAAAAAGACAGAAGCCAGCTGATTAAAGTGTACAGTTAGTGTTTCCAAAAGTAATTCCTGTTAATATCCTTACAATTTCAGACAGCAAAAACTCCCCCTCGATCAGTGGTTCCCAACTGTGGGTTGTGACCCCTTGGGGGTCGAACAACCCTTTTTACAGGGGTCACCTAAGACCATCAGAAAACCCATATTTCAATGGTCTTAGGAACTGAGGCACCACAATTTTATGGTTGTGGGTACACACAACATGAGGAACTGTATTAAAGGGTCGTGGCATTAGGCAATTGAGAACCACTGCCCTGCAAGAGTCTCACTTCCTCAGCAATGAACAAGAGACAGTTGTGTTGAGAAATTCAAAATTGGTTGGTTGGAAGCTTATTATTAGCTGGCAAAGCATGGGAAACTCTGTGGTATCTAGGAATGTGTTTTGTGCCTTCAATTGCTGTCAACTGATGGTGACCCAATGAATGCAAAGGGTTTTTCTGGGCCAAGGAGTGCTCAGAGGTGGTTTTGCCCGTTCTTCCACTGAAATATAGCCTACAGCACCTGGTATTCCCTGGCAATTTCCATCCAAGTAACTAACCAGGGCTGAACTTGCTTAGCTTCCAAGATCAGATGGGACTGGTGCTTTAGGGTATTTAAGCCAAAAGAACAATGTATCTGAACTATTTCTCTTGTGTTCTTTGACTTTTCATTTTAGGGCATGTTCACTGGTGGGATGAGAGAAGCCAGCCAAGTGTATCTTGAGCTGAAAGGTGTCTTGCCAAGGGCCTGAAGCACATCATAGAGTTTGCCTAACAGTGCCGAAGTGAACTGGACCTTGACTGCATCCAGGATGTGTGGGGCAGCTGTCTTCTTGCAGATAGTGCCGGTGGGGAGCTGTGTGAGGAATTCCTAAGTCTGCTATGAGCGTAGAGACCTGCCTCAATATGTCAGATGGCTACCCACCTTCAGTCTGGTCCTTGAAGGAGTCGGTGGACTCTTTCACCTTCCACCATTTCCTTCAGATTTCAGAGGAAGAGGACTTCCTGCACCTCCCCTTGGAGCGCTTGTGTTTTTCCTTCAGAGCACAAAGATCAAGAGCTGCAGTGAAATTGACCTCTTCCAGGCAGCCATACGCTGGCTACAGTATGACCCAGTACGCCGTAGCAACGCCAGCCAGGTTCTCTGCCACATTCCGCTTCCCGCTTATGAAAATCCCTGAGCTGGTAGAACATGTCCAAACCTTAGACATCATGGTGGAAGACGTCCTGTGCCGGCAGTACCTCTTGGAAGCCTTCAAAACACCAGATCTTGCTTTCCGGCAGCATGAATGAATGCAGTCGCCCCGGACCGCTATCCGCTCAGATCCTCTCCCATCACTTTGGTGGCACCCCATACACAGGCAATGACAGAACTGTGAGCAGCAAGTTTACTATTGCTAGATGCAACGCGCCAATTCAAAGAGCTGACCGAAATGGAGGTTGGGAGCAGCACAACACATGTGTTGCAGTGTTGGACAACTTTTTATGTGGTCGGGGGTCAACACCTGCAGTACCTAGTGGCGAGGGGCGGTGGACTTCTGCTATCGCTATGCCCCCACTTGAACCAGTGGCTACGGATCCAAGCCATGCAAGAGAGCCGGATCCAGTTCCAGCTCAACGTTTTGCATGGCATGGTCACTGCCACAGGGGGAAGGAAACGCTCTGGCAGCTTGGCTCTGTGAACATATTGCCCCAAAACCAATGAGTGGAGCTATGTTGTTCTTCAAACGCAGGACGTGGGGCACGCAGGGGCCACGCTGGGAGGCAAGCTGTATATCTCGGGGGGCTATGGGATATCAGTGGAAGACAAAAAGCATTACATTGCTATGATCCCGCTGTGACCAATGGGAGTTCAAAAACCCCATGAATGAACCCGGGTCTCCACGCCATGGTCACTGCGCATAACAGAATATTGCCCTGGAGCGCATGGAACGTTGACCGTTGCTTGATGTTTTGGCGGTGGAGTATTATGTCCCTGAAACCAACCAGTGGACGACAATGAGCCCCATGGGGCCGGGCAGTCTGAAGCTGGCTGTTGCTTGTTAGAGAACAAGATCTACATTGTTTGAGGTTACAACTGGCACCTGAACAACGTCACTAGCATCGTTCAGGTCTATACACTGGACAGATGAATGGGAGAGGGACTGCATTTCCCAGAATCATTTGCTGGTATCGCTTGTGCCGTCATTCTCCCACAGACTATGGCCGGAGGTGTGACCCCTGGCGAGTCCCTGGCCTTTGACATAGCGCATGCCATTGAGATGCACATACATGTCTGCCTTGTTTTGCAACATCAAAGTTTTACGTCAGTGGTAGGCCAGTGAACCACTTCATTACCTTCTTGTCTTGTGTTTCACCAAGTGTGTGTTCATCTCTGGGATCTGTAAATGTTATAAAGAAGACTTGGCTTGAGGACAGGAGCGCTGAGAAGGCAGGGTGTGTGTCTCACAGATTCTCTCCCCTAAATGTGTCCTGTCTTGCGGATGTTAACATCTTTCTTCTGCAGTGTTTTTTTTTTAAATTAAGTTAACTGTACCCCGAAGCATCATTACATTGGTTCATTGTGATGACAATTAAAGAAAACTAAAAACACCATCCAGGAAACTTAAGAAGGCCCTGCAGTTCCAAAAGCCATATCATAAGAGCATGGAGGGGGTTGGTTGGGGAGAAAGACACTGAAGGAAATGAAAACATATGTGAAGTCATGGAGATGTAAATTTGTTTTGTTTTTCTTGAAAAGCACAAGTATCTGCACAGCTGTTTTTGTTCTTGTTTTGTCTCCGAAACCTCTTACATCTTTAAAATAGGTAGACAGAGCTTTGATGCGACATCTGCACTGAAAGCATGAAGAGCAGAAAACCCGTCCGCTTTGTTTCAGTTGAACAAATCCAGGGTATTTTGGTGACATGAAATGGTGCTAGCCATGCAGAGAAGTATAGCCAGTCGCGCCCTGCTCCACCATCCCATCTCAGGAGTTTAACTCTGGCTTTTGGTATTCATTAGCCAAGGCAAACCATTGGTTAATGACAGCGGCCTTTAAACGACACTGATATCTAGAGCGGCTCCTTAATTGCCAAAATGAACTTTCAGTGGAACGTAGTTAAAAACGCTGTCACCAGAAGGACCCCCATATTGTCTAAGCTCAGCCACTCCAGAAGATGTGGCTTGGCTGATCACTAAAGTGTGCAGTGGATTTAGGTCAGACTGGAAGCAGAAGAAGGGGTTCTCATCAGAGGGTGCAGGAACCTGTTTTACAGAGTCGAAAAAGAACGACCTCTCTCCACCTTGTATCATTAAGTTATGGTTAATGAATAAATGTTACTTATTCCAGAGGGGAAAATAACCACTTTTCCAGTCTTTTATGTTATTTCAGGGGAAATTTTGCTCTCATTGTGGGAATGTTATTTCCAGAAGTCACTCATTACAAATAACTTGTCGGTTAATGAGTACCGTTGGGCTTGCCTGAAAGCACCTCTGGCCCTTGATGCCAGTGGGGCCAGTACACCTTTCTGCTGAGTGACTTCACTCCTCAGTTTAGTAAGGGCCTGAACAAACAGGCCAAAATAAAGTGCTTCGAGTCACTTTGAGGCATGCTGTTTAAATAATGCATGTGTCCTAAGAGTCCGGAAGCCGTGCCAAAGCCACCACTCCAGTCTTCAGGATCTTAAGAGTGCCTTAAGATGCGTGTGTCATTTAAACAGCATACCTCCAAAGTGACCCAAAGCAGCTTTATTTTGGGCTGTCTGTTCAGGCGCTAGTTATTCACTACTGTACAGTACTTCCATTTCCTGCTGGCTGCAAAATCCTGCACTTCTTTGAAACTCATTCAGTCCTTCTTTGCAGGTTTTGAATCCGCCACACAAGCTCTTGAAGGAAGGAATGAAACATTAAAAAAATGAATTGCAGTGTTCTGCAGCAGGATGGATTTCACACTTAGCGTCTCCATGTCTCACTGGTCAGATTGTTTCTGTGTTGCCAAGTTACAAACTTTGGTGCTTTTTCCCGAATGTAAAATTAAAGCAGATGTTTCCAAGCATATTAGCCGTGACAGCGTTCCTTATTATTTCAACGAGCTTCGTGTTGCAACTCACACTTGTTTCACATAGGAAAGCCATGTGGGTGCGTGTGGGTGCTGCAGTGCATTAATATGTCAGCATATGCTAAGGCTTCTCCAAGTCCTTTGTTGGGATATGGCAAAACGTGGCCAGTGCAATCTCCTGCACTATGTGGAAAGTTGAAATCGAACTTAGGTATAAACGTTCAAGAGAAAGCAGTGGCAAATCGACTAAATCTTGCCAAGAACAGGGTCAGTCAAGATTTATTCAGAGGACAAAATTGGGGGCATACTTATCCAATTTGCACATGACACCAAATTAGAAGGATTAGCTAATACCCCAGAAAAAAGAAAGATTGGAAGCATGGCTTTCTCGACTTTAGGAAAAAGTCATGCTGCCACATTCTTTCTTTAGTCTCAAAGGAGCTACAAGATCTCTCCACATACTGATCCTACAGACTAACACGGCTGTATCTTTGAATTTTATCATGATAGTATGATGTTAGCTGGAATCATTATGATATTAGCTGGATCTGTCATACCTACTCTGCTGCTTCCCTGTTATGTGTGATACAATCCAACTATCTCGTCTTAGAGGAAGACAAGGGCAAACCTTCTCTAAGAATGTGGAGTCGAAGGCTTTCGTGGCCAGCATCCATAGTTTTTTGTGTGCTTTTTCAGGCTATGCGGCCATGTTTTAGAAAGGTTTATTCCTTGTGTTTTGCTGGTATTGGGTTGGCACCTTCAGAGATCGCTGGAATGGAAGAGAGTGGGATATTTATCATACATACATACACACATACATACTGTATATAATGTGTGACTCTAGGTTGGGAAAAGTGATTTACATGTTAGCTGTGTATTGTTTGTTGTTGTAGTCTTGCACTTGGAGCGGAAAAATGAAAGGCACAGATATGGGTGGGGGGGCACCTAGTTTAAGGAGACTTCTAAGTGTGAAAGGGATCTAGGAGTCCAAGTAGACCACAAGTTGGACATGAGTCAACCGTGCAATGCAGCAGCTAAAAAGACCAATGCAATTCTAGGCTGCATCAATAGAGTATATAGTGTCTAGATCAAGGGAAGTAATAGTCCCTCTATTCTGCTTTGTTAGGCCTCACCTGGAATTGTGTCCATTCTGGGCAAAACAATTCAAAAAAGATGTTGAAAAACTTGTAGCATGTATCCAAAGGAGAGTAACTAAAATGGTGATGAAAGGTCTGGAAAACCTGAAGCCCTATGAGGAAAGACTCAGGGAGCTGGGGATGTTTAGCCTGGGAAGAGAAGGTTAAGAGGTGAAATGATAGTCTGTTTAAATACTTGAAGGGATGCCTATATTGAGGAGGGCGCAAGCTTGTTTTCTGCCGCTCCAGAGAATAGGACACAAATCGAGCAATGGGGAAGCTACAGGAAAAGAAATTCCAGTCCAGATTAGGAGGAGCTTTCTGAGAGTAGGGTGTTTGACAGAGGAAACCACACTCTCCTTTGGAGATTGTGTTGAAGTCTCCCTCCTTAGAGGTCTTTAAGCAGAGGCTATGGCATCTGTTAATGGGGGATGCTTTGCACAGAGTTCCTGCATGGCAGAATAAAGGGTTGCACTGGATCAGGGCCCTTGGAGTCTCTTCCAAGTTCCAACTCTATGATTCTATTGGAATGGCAAGGCCAAGAAGCTTCCAGCGGTTGACCAAGTCAGTGTTGTCTTAAAGGCACCCAGCAAGACCAGCGTCCCAAACACACTGCAGAAATAATCCAGTTTGAGGACTGCCTGGCTCAGTGCTAGGGAATCCTGGGAGTTGTAGTTCATTGTGGCACAGAGCTCTCTCTGACAGAGAAGGCTCAATGTTCCACAAAACTCCAGTTCCCATGATCCCTAGCATTGAGCCAGGGCAGTGGAAGCGGTCTCAAACTGGATTATTTCTCAGTGCGTTTTGGGCCATGATTGCAGGTCGAAGAGGAGGAAAGAGAGGATTGAAATAATGGGATTTTTAAAAAGGCAAGTTGGGGAAACGGAGTACGCATGCGCAAGGTCCCCCCCTCCGTGGAGGGGGTGTGTTTATTAGCCTTCGGCGTGCGCAGTACGACTTTGTTCAGACCATAGAGAGGAGAGGGAAGCCTCTTTCGCGTGACGGCTTCACACAAAAGGACGGGAGGGGAGCGCTTCTCTCCCTCTAACTCTCCTCTTACTGCGCACGCGCAAAGACCTCCCTCCGCGCTCGCGCATTGGCCTGACGCTCTTTAGGTCCGCAGATAAAGGGCGCATGCGCAGTCTCCTCCTCCTCCCCCATTGGTGGACCATGCGACGTAGTAATCGAAGGGAAGGGGCGGAGCTTGTGAGGAGAGGAGGGGGGAAGTCTCTCTTCCCTCGATTTGTTTAGTCTTACGGCTTTGCGCGTGCGCATGCGCAGTAGAAATCGAAGGGAAGGGGCGGAGCCGGAGGGAGGGGGGGGGAATGTGCCTCTCCCTCAGATTTCTCTAGGTTTATGCCTTTGCGCATGCGCCGTGCGATAGAGGAGGAGGGGGATGCGGACGGGGGACAGATGGCGGGGCCTCGTCGAACAACCTCGGAAATTCAGCGAGAAGATCGCGCTCCCCCAACCAGAAGCAGGCGAGGAAGCGGCGGCCTTCGAGGAGGTCATGAAGGACCTGAGCCTGACGCGGGCCCACCGGGTGAGGAGCGCCCCACGAGCCCTGCGCCTCCCTCCGTTCCCCTCGGACAGAGGAGCCCCGGGAGGGGAAGGGAGCCCTGAGGGGAAGGGAAGGCGATGGCAACGGCAAGACGCCCTCCCTCCGTGTTGGGGGAGATGGCCTCTCTAGGGATCTGTAGGTCCTCCAGCGCAACTCTATGGTCAGTCGCACTGAAAGACCTGAGGAATATACTCCACTCGGCCTTTCGTAGCTCCTCCAGCGCAGTTCTATTACTCACGGATTTGATTAGTATCTTTATCTAGCTATTGCATTACTGATGAATACGCATCTTTGTTCACGCATTTGGTGAATATGGCCCTCTAGGAATCTCTCAGGTCTCCAGCGCACTCTATTGTTAACGTTTAACTAAAAGCTGCACTGAAAGGCCTAGAGATTCCTAGAGAGGACACTCCACTAGGCCTTTTGTATCTCCTCCAGCGCAACTCTATGGTCAGTGTCTGTCAGACGTGACCAGAGAGTTGCCCGGAGGACCTAGAGATCCTAGAGAGGCGTCCTCTCAGGTCAAAACAGGGTGCTTTTGTTGTTCGCATTTTTTTCTTTATTTGCAGGGGTCTTGTGCCCCTGACCCTTGCGAATACGGAGGGAACAGTGTTCATATCTGCCCCTTGTTAACATTCGATAAATACAGCAGACAACAATTGAACAACATTAGGTAATGCAGTCACATACATAATGCTGGGACACTTCCCTGAAACGGCGGTGTCTTCAACTCATTGCCCCCAACAAACACTGCGGACTCATTTTAGGCAACCTCAGAAGGATGCCAGGCCGAGTCAAGCCTGGAATTGAACTCACAACCTTGTGGTTTGTGCGACAAAATGCACAGATGGTGGCTGCAGTTCAGCATTGACCACTGCGCACCAGGTTGGGGTTTTTATTATTATATTATTTTATTATTAACCTTTATTTTAAGCGCTGGTTCCCCAATGGCCTCCTTAGGGTTGGTGTCACCCCCTCCCTTGACCTCCTGCTTTCATTTCACACCCACAACAATCCTTAGGATGCTTCTCTTGTATGTAATAATAATAATAATAATAATGCAGTTTATTTGTATCTGCTCCAACAAAGATCAAAGCAGCAAGCAACAATAAAAACTGCAAAGGCCACAATAAATGCCCCGTTGTCCCTGTATCCCAACCCTCCCAGCCTTCCCACCCACAATAAAGATACAATTAAGTAATAATAATGTTAAGTGTTAAAACGATTAGTAAAAGCAGGGCAGAGGCAGCGGCGGGTTGCTAAATAATTAGTTAAATGCTTTACAACGGGATTGTTGGAATGGGAAGGCTTGCAGGAAGAGTACGTCTTGATGTTACTCCTCAGTCGTCGTTCCCATGGACTACTGAATTCCATGCAATAGCTGAGACGTCCAGGCTCATTGAGTCGGAGCTTCATGGTCGGCCATCCATAGGTTTGTGTGTGTGTGTGTTGTGTTTGTGGGTTTTTCTGGCTATGTTGCGATGTTCTAGAAGGGTTTATTCTTGGCGTTTTGCCGGCATCCGTGGCCAGAAGACAGATTAGGAATGGGAATGGGCAGCCCTGAAGAAATAGAAAAGATCCTAGAGAGGAAGATATCCAGGGCAAGTTAGATGACGTTCAACAACAGAAAATACACAGATGGACAGGAAATCACTCCTCCCAACCCAGGGTCCCCCAGTATAATATATATATATATTACACACACACACCACACACACATTATATATATAATCTCACACACACACACACACCACCCACTCTCTCTATGCCATCTTCTCTGGAGATGCCAGCCACAGATGCTGGCACAATGTCAGGAAAAAACCCTCTTCTAGATGGCCACAGAGACTGAAGAACCATTAAAACCCCCTATATTCATGCTAAGAGCTTGTGACATAACAAAACTAGCGAAATTAGAGAGAGAAAATAGCTTCCTAATTACAATATCATACCCAACCACCTAAATGTCTTTACATAGAAGATTTGGTGTGAAAATTGAAATGTCATATTTAAAAATTCCGCTTTTTAAATTTGAAATTGTAATTTCAAACAATTCTGGGGGCCTCTCTTTCTCCTCCCGCTGAGCTTCCCCTCCCAACCGTCTCTTAAAGCATTCAAAACATCTCTTAAAGCAGTGGTCCCCAACTGCTCTTTAAGCAATTTTGGACTTCAGTTCCCAGATCCAGGCGATGGCCACAATGGCTGAGGCTTCTGGGGCTGAGTCCAAACTCTCTTGAAGGGCACAGTTTGGGGACTGCTGTCTTCAAGGGAAGCAGGTGAATGCCACAGCCTGTTTCTGCCAAAGGTAGGTGTTGGGACAGTGGTCTCCGCCCCCTTTGGGTGTGTCATTTGGTGCGCTCCACACCTTATGTGACGCCCAGTGGTTGTTTCCATTCTCTTTGGGTGGCATGGAGGGACCCTTGCTACATTCCTCAAAGAGAATGAAAGGCATCCAGTTCTTCTCTCTTCTCAGATTGTATGGGAGGAGAAGGCGGTTATTGTTCAGTAAATTTAGTGGGTGGGGAGGAGGGAGTGACAGTCCCTCTAGTGGCGGTCCCTAGGGTGTTTGTCACCCCCTCTTTGACTCTTCCCATCTCACGCCATACAGATCCTTAGTACTTCCCAACTTTGATTACAGCCAGAAGGTGAGGCTCCTCTTCTGAATTCTATTATTTGAATGTTATTATACAGATTTTAATTGCTTATTACAAAAAAACCTGTTAGTTTACTTAATATATGCTTGACATTAATGTTAATATAGTGCACCCTTCATACATGTGGGGGATCCATTCCGGAAACCACCCCCCCCCCCCTCCCCACATAAGGGAAAAATGTGGGACCTCAAGTCTCGTGTTTTCAATGGTGGTGCGCCCCTGTGTGGGTGTGCTGCCTGCACGCCACGGCACATATGCCATTAAAAGTGCTGGGGTCGCCATCCACGTGACGTTGAGTCCATGTATGGCGAGCCCGCGTATGACGCAGGCGCGCTGTAATTGATTGTAGTACCGTGCACCGTGGTCATATGTGGGCGCACTATATGTGACTTTCAGCATACGCTGAAAGCTGCGAGGGGCGCGCGGGGAGGACACGTCTCATTAAGGTTAATGGGGCATGCACACGCCTCCCGCCATGCACAAGCCCCCATTACTTTCATGGGGCTCATGCACACACATTTTTTTACACGCAGGGGGGGGAATGGATCCCCCGCGTAAAAAAAGGGCGGCCACTGTACATCTTTTTGAATCTTTGACTTTCCATTTTTGAGACTCCCTTGATTTCTTTGAAGGGTGAGACATAGTTCTTATGCTTGGCTCCTTCTTTCCTTAATATATAATTAATGTGTTCCTTCCGTGTTCTGTGCTTTCATATATTAAGTTGAGATCTTTAATGTTTGCTGCTTAACATATTTTGATGTTTTGACCATTCGTCAATCCTGTTTATTTCAATGTTCTTTCAGAAATTTATAAGCCCCGATGCTGGTGAAATGTCAGGAATAAACTCTTCTGGACATGGCCACAGAGCCCGAAAAACCCACAAAAAAGCCTAGTGGAGTGTTCTCTTTAGGAATTTCTAGGTCCTTCACTATGACTTTTGGTTAAAATGACCACAGGAGTTGTGCTGGAGACCTAGATATTCATAGAGAGAGAACAATAAGTCAAAAGCTTGCAAAGGGGGAGGATGAGAGTGTAAACCCAACTAGCTAAAACGGATGAAATGACCTATAAAAACATATAAAAACAAGGAAAACCACTATCTAAAGCACACACCCCCCATAGAAATATATACACATTATATAAAAGGCTGCTTGGATAAAAATAACTTTGCCTGCTGGCAAAAAGGAAAGCAGGGAGGGCCTCCCATGGAAGGGCATTCAAAGTGGGAGCAGCCTCCAAGAAGGCCCCACTTGTGTCTCACCAAGTCCGGTTCGATTGTGGCGGACTGGAGAAAAGCCTTCCCCTATTAGCTCTAGGACATTGGCAGCTCATATGTGAGATATCGACTTTCGATAGTCTGGACTTAAGCCATGTACTTAGTAACTCGTACGGTATTAGTAGTAAATCCCAGTGCACTGAAAGGCATTTGCTCACTTACGTGTGTGTTGTGTACTCTGGGGTGTGTTGTTAAAAAACGTTTTATTCTTTTAAATACATTGAGCTATTTCACAGGGGGTGGAGCTGTGTATTTGTCAATATGTGGGATTTTGTGGATTGATACATCTGGAGTGTGGGGTAGTAAGATCCATTTGAATATATGCTAATGGTCAATATGGATTGGCACAGATTGTTGTATATCCGGGAACCTCGCCCGTCTTTTCTAGTGCCAAAGACCAGGGAATAGCATTTTTTTCACACAGAGGAGTCGAGCAAGTTTGGGACAGTTATTCCTTTTTTTTCTGTCGAGGAGGAGATGTAAGATAACAAGGATGTTAATCTTGTTACTTGCAAAGGATTTGTAGGATAAGGCATTTACTTACTACCTGTTCTCCGTAGTGTGATTTTTGTGAGTTCCTCTGAAAGCATGTCAGGTATTATTTAAATAAATGGTACCAGAACTTTTTAATGCACTAGATTGTGGAAAGGGGGAGTTTATATTAACCACTGTGCACCCTTTCCAATTGTTTTGGAATTTGTTGTGGTGTGCTGTAATATGTGACAAATAGTAACATTTGAGAGTGAGCTGATCGATCTGTTTTAAAACCAAAAAGTCCCAGCAATCCAATGTCGACATATTTTTAGGACAAACACGAACATATTATGGTGTAAGTAGCAAATTTTGCACGTAGAGATAAATGCAACCATCTCTTTAGTACCAAGGGATGACTGACACTCTTTTACAACATATGTGACAGGTAATTAGTAGTTTACTCTGTACCTGAGAGGATAATACGCGCCTCTCCATTAGGAATGAGTGGAAAACATGGACTCCTGATGTTAATAGTCCTGATGTGTTGAACGCATCTACCCAGCAAACCCTTGCAGCTTGGCCAATGGTAAGAAATGCATGGGAGTTACAGTCCAAAATATCTGGAGGATTGCAGACACCTCCCTCAAGTCTTTCAGCGCATTGCTGTATTTGAACGTGTGCTTTTGAAACAACGTGGTTTCCAAAAGTGGATTATTTTATTCCAAACACACACCACCCCACGCAGAGGTAGTAGTGGGTTTTTAAAACATTCAAAGGCATAGGAATGTTATGCTAGGAACGTCAGTCTGCAAAGGGGATACTGACGGAAAGCCCACTCAAGTTTATGAAAGCGGATGCTACCATGAGCGCTTTATTCCGTTAGACCTCAACAAGGCTGCAAGACCCTTTTCAACCTGTTTTTGCGAACGCGTGTGTATGTAAGACAACACTGTGGATAGGGGACCGGCTGGGAGAATTAAAAAATGTCTTACTAGGTAGCTTGTACAACTTAATTTGTATTGTGCCTGAGCAGTAGAGTAACACCTCCACTTGTATGGA
This sequence comes from Sceloporus undulatus, assembly GCF_019175285.1. Taxonomy (NCBI): domain Eukaryota; kingdom Metazoa; phylum Chordata; class Lepidosauria; order Squamata; family Phrynosomatidae; genus Sceloporus; species Sceloporus undulatus. The sequence goes on along the minus strand of NC_056531.1, from coordinate 16,352,039 downwards.
AGGTTCATATGGTGGGCAACACGTACCCTAAACGTTGCTACCCATAAACGTTATGACAGAGTGTGTTCTAAAGAGTTGCACCATATACGTTGGCTGTTACAGAACAATCCCCGTTTATAGACATCTGATTTTGATGAAGGCACACGCTCTCAGCTATGCACACCATTCATCCTGAGGACACTTGCCTTACAGTGAAGCTAACCCTCAATTTCCCCCACAGATAAGATTACAGCAGGAACTACTTCACAAGGATATTGAACGGTGTTTCATTCCTCCGCCGACCCCCATGACAGCAACAGGAAAGAGCCTTTCATTTGGTTTGGGATGCTGCTGCAGTATTAAGGGCATTGAACAGAAAGGCCAAAATAAAGCGCTTGGGTCAACTTGGACGGTATGATTTAAAGGACACATGCCTTTAAGACGGCCAGAACGCTGTGCCAAAAGCTGGTTCCAGTCCTGGACTGGAGCTGGCTTGGCACGGCTCTGGCCTCTTAAGACAACATACATCATTTAAACAGCATGCTCAAACGTGACCCAAAAAAGCTTATTGTCCTGTACGTTAGGGCCCTACAATTACCTTTTTTAGTACATGAAATTACAGATGAAGGCTCCCAACAATTGGGATGAGTGACGTTGGTAGATACGTAGTGTAGTGTCTCTATCACCCTACTGTTTAATTATCTAGCTGAGAAAATCAAACAAAAGCACGAATTAGAATCAGACACAAGGGCGAGTGGAATATAGGAGACAAGAAACCTTACACAGCCTAAGATATGAGGCACGACACTACGATATTAAGCAGACGACATTCAGGACTTTGAGCAGTTACTAAACGAAGGTCAAAGAGGAAAGTGCAAATGCAGGTCCTGATGCTGCGCATGAAGAAACAAAAAATAATGTACC
>NC_056531.1:16347068-16351111 GCF_019175285.1 Sceloporus undulatus | reverse complement strand
GTAATTGTAGGGATCTGGGTTAAGACCTCATCCCAAAAGTGTCTTATTTTAGGGCATTCCAACGACATGTGAAAATAGGTTCCTGGGACTGTCCAACCTCTCCAGCACCTTGGTGACATATTTTTCATCATTCTTGAGATCTGTATAGGAGCCATTTATGAGGAACTCCTTCCTTTACTGTTGCAGCATGTGACTTATAGGGAGGAGTCCAAGTTTATCTACATTAGCCGACCAGGCTTTTGCATACAACCATAAAACAAACCAATGTTGTATTAAAAACACAGATGAATTGATAATAAAACATATAAAAAAAGACCCAGATTATATCTTGTCACTGGACAAATTAGAAATTTCTCTCTTTCTCGGGGCTAACTTGACATACTTTGCTGATAGGACATGGAGTAGGAGTAGGAGTAGTTGATGATGATGATGATATCATCATCATCATATTTATTTGTATCCCATTCTTTCCCCAAAACTGGGACTTAGAATGGCTTACAATGTAAAAGAAAATTGCATTAAACACATACAAAGTGATGCATTAAAATAGAATTAAATTATTGCAGTATTAAAACAGATGTATTAGCAGAATAAAATACAGTTTAAAAAGATACAAGTATTTAAAACAGCACAGTCTAAAACAATACAACACCCCAGCCCATCCTTTAAAACTGTCAGTTTTAAACGGTCTGCCAAATAGCCTGGACCTGAGCCATATATTTATAGGTAACAGCCAGCACTTTGAATTGTGCCTGGAAACAAACTGGCAGCAGTGGAGCTGTTTCAACAGGGGCATTGTGTGCTCTGTTACCTTGCCCTAGTTAACAGCTCTTTGGACCAGCTGCAATTTTTGAACGCTCTTCAAAGGCAGCCCCAAGGAAAGCATGTTTCAGTAGTCCAACAGGAAGTAACTAAGGCATGTGCCACCATGGCCATATCCAGCATCTCAAGGAATAGGTGCAGTTGGCACACAACCTTTAGATGTGGGAAAAGAATTCCTGGCCACTGCTCAAACCTAAGCCTCCAGGTTCAAACCTGAGTCCAGGAATAAATAATAAATAATAATAATAATAATAAAAGCTTTATTTTTACTCTGTCTCTCTGTCAGAAGACAATCAAGGCGGCTTACAATTTATAAAATTCCCCAAGACCCATTAAGATTTCATCCGGATCCATCAGATTCCTGGGATAGACCATCCTAATCGGTCTCTTGCCCTTGCAGAGGTTCCTGCTAATAAAAATGCCATTTTAAAATATATATATTTAAAGGGGATAGCTTCTATATGTACAATAAGAGGGTCAAGGTACTGGGAACTCAAATCTAAATACAAAATACATTCTTTCTACCATCATAATACCCTTTAACTCCCATTAGGTGCAAAGTACGTAGTCTGCACTTAGGAGGATCTTAAGGTTGTATGGGCAAGTAAAGACTAAATAAAGGGGACATTTCCAGGGTAAATGGTTCTTATATAATATAACAGTGGCAGTTTAGAGCAGCATTTTCCTGGAAATCAACTAAACACCTGATTTTCTGTCGGGTGCCTTTTGCAGTCAAATAGTTTATTGAGAATCCCAAATGAGATACAAGAGGACAAATTTCTGTAGATAATTTCTTCATATCCATTTCTTCATAAATTTAAATTGCTTGGTCTGCTCAGTTTCTCGTTCTGTTGCGCTTGATGGAATAAAAGGGGTTGAAATGCAGAAGTAATCAAGGAATAGCAGTCAATTGCCTCTTCAACACCAACAAGGGTGCAATCCTGGATTGCTGACTGGTGTTTTCAGGATAGCTTTTACCAGCAATCCCTATAGATTTAGCGGCTGGCGAAAAGCTGTAGCAAGATGTTTGCTCCCATCATACAGAGGCAGGGAAACAGACCTGTATACCATACATTTTTGACTCTAAATTGACCTCGTGTATAAATCGAGGGCAGGTTTGGGTGCAAAAATTATGGATTTTGATATGACCTGTGGATAAGCCGTGGGTAAAACTTAGCAGCATGTAACAAGGGATGTAAAGGATGAAGCAAAGGGAAATGATACTAAAGATCTTTAAGGTATAACTGTTTGTGCTCACCCTAAAGGCTGGATGGATGGATGAGACAGTAGAGGGGCTCGATGCTTCTTTTAGGTGTTCCGAAAAGAGGTTAAGCTCCCACCTTTCACCAAGGCATGGCTCCCTTTTTGATAAAAGTACAGTACTTACATTGACCCATGGATAAGTCGACACAGGTTTTTGGGCTCAATTTTTTGACTGAAATTTCTAGACTTACTATGAGTATACACAGTAAACTCCATTCTGTCTGAAACCCTGGAAAGCTACTGTCAGTTGAAACAGGCAATACATATAGTAAGAGCCACTCTGGTGCCGGAGATTATAGACTGGGGAGACCCCACTTATCATCCCCAGTGACTCATGAACCTCACTGGAAGACCTTGGGGAAATCACACTCTTATTATTATCCTGACCTAACTCACAGGGTTGTTGTTGTGAGGATGAAGTGGGGGAGAGGATAACCACATACAGTGTCTTCAAGTCAGCAGAGGAAATGTGAGATAAAAATGTAACTAACAGAAAAATTAATAAAGATAGCATCACCCCAATAACAGGCAATGGACTGAATAGCAAAATTGTATGGGAGCAGACAACAATGGCCATTCTTTTGTCCCAGCTGTGCCCAGATCTAGGTCACTTTTACAGTGAGACATAAACTCCCTGTTTCCATTAACCAATCAAGCCACTGAACGGTATGGTTTGTCAAAGGCAAAACACATGGCAACATTATGTTCTGCCTTTGTTTTTAAGCTGCTTCAACTTGGGGAAGGGCGAGAGACATGCTTCATATCAACAAAGAAGAGCTGGAAGTCAGCAGAAGCCTGTTCAAATTATCCTGATTGTATAAAAGGGTCCCCCTGTAGCTCTGAAAATCCAGATTACAGAATCAGAGGCAAAGTGGTTTTTAAAGCCAAATCCTTTGCCCTTGATCTGAAATAAAACCAGAGCAATCTCAAACGTAAGTGTGGTGCGATTGATCTGATTCTCAGGATGGCCCTCCTCAACGTCCAAGTTATGAAAGAAACCTTCCGAAGCAATTAAAGCAGCAATAATGCAATATTACACAGGCCAAGATGAATAACCAGATTCAAACAGTGTCATAAGCACCTGGTAGAACATCATCTGCCTCCCCTCAAACGCCCACCTGTTTGGAAGAGCAACAAACCTCTAGGGCTTGGTGTTACTAGGGAAACAAACACAGGCTAAAAAACAATGTGTGTGCATGCATGTGCATGTGCGCACAGACAAATCAAATCTTGGAAGGCAGATGCAAAGCAACGGAGACGTTAACACAGGCAGCTGCAAGAATGTGGAAAAAAGGTCAAAGTGGTCAATGCCAGAGGTGGGTACACAAGGAGACATCTTCTTCCATTCGGGGCTATAATGAGCCCTTCTGCACCACCAGAACTTTCCATAACAGTGGCCTGGGCACAAACGTCAGCCCAGATTTATAAATTTATGAAGGATAATCCTTACAAGATGCCAACCCATAGTGCATGCAGCTTCTTCTTGGACTGTTTTCAAACCATCCTTTGCAACCATTTTTTCCATATCCAGAAGTAACAAAAGAAAAATGACAGCCACAATTCTGTATCACCTACTTTTCTCAGTAAGCACTTTTGTTCTGTATCTCTCAGGTTTAGAAAGTCATCTCTCTAAACCTGACCCCACAATGCCCACTTACTGGCAGCAGCCACAGTGAGCAACAGGAATCTGTTCACCTGTCATTGGTCAACAGCTTCCAAATCGACTGGTGAACAGACCTCTGTCGCTCACAGTGGCTAACGCGTGGTAAGTGGGAATTGGGGGGTCAGGCTGAGAGACTCTACTTTGCAATGTAACTAAGATGGTGCGACAATCACAAACAGGATCCCTGTCACAATTCTCCTTCTCTCATACCAAAGATCGTTGAAGGGGAGAGATGGAGACATCAATCGGTTGCTTTCTGATAGACAGGGGAACAGACACCTGTTGCTTGCAGTGG
>NC_056531.1:16342030-16346968 GCF_019175285.1 Sceloporus undulatus | reverse complement strand
CCAGAAGTAACAAAAGAAAAATGACAGCCACAATTCTGTATCACCTACTTTTCTCAGTAAGCACTTTTGTTCTGTATCTCTCAGGTTTAGAAAGTCATCTCTCTAAACCTGACCCCACAATGCCCACTTACTGGCAGCAGCCACAGTGAGCAACAGGAATCTGTTCACCTGTCATTGGTCAACAGCTTCCAAATCGACTGGTGAACAGACCTCTGTCGCTCACAGTGGCTAACGCGTGGTAAGTGGGAATTGGGGGGTCAGGCTGAGAGACTCTACTTTGCAATGTAACTAAGATGGTGCGACAATCACAAACAGGATCCCTGTCACAATTCTCCTTCTCTCATACCAAAGATCGCTTGAAGGGGAGAGATGGAGACATCAATCGGTTGCTTTCTGATAGACAGGGGAACAGACACCTGTTGCTTGCAGTGGCTGCTGCCCACTACGTGGAGACTGAGTGACTTTCATGGTTATGTATTCTCTAAATTAAGAAATATGTAGGAATCATGAATACCAACCAGTCATGAACACATAACTCTAATTTCTGTATTGGTAACTGCCTTAATGAATTCTGGTGATATGTTTTATTTAACCCAGACAAGAGATACAGTGGCAGAGCTTTTGCCAATGAGCTATAATCTTTTTCTTAAAGTTCAAGTAAAAACCTCATGGTTTTGAGCAAAGAGTTGATTTAGATAGGAACGCAGGGAGCCACTTGATAACATCAGAGCTGTCGTTTTTGTGGGTTTTTGGGGTTATGGGACCATGTTCTAGAAGAGTTTCTTCCTGACATTTTGCAAGTATCTGTGGCTGGCATCTTCAGAGAATGCTGGCCTGGAAAGAAAGTCTTCTTGAACATGGCCCCATAACCCAAAAAACCCACAAAAAACTATGGATGCCGGCCATGAAAGCCTTCGACTTCACATCAGAGCTATCACCCATCCAGCTGACAGAGCCTCTCCAAGGGTTCCAACAAGCATCTTTTCCACTCCGACCAAACCATAAACCTTCTGTATAGAAAGTTTATGCCGTGCCACTAAATTCAGGCTCTTCTAAGTTAGGACAATTTCCCACACTTTGCCTACTGCTGACAGGGGAAGGTTCTGACAAGAAGGAAGGGATCGGCCTCTGACAGGTCACTCAGGCCTCTCACCTGAAGTAGTCGCTGCACGCGGCCAAAACAACTTTATGGACCTGAAACGCCTCGTTGTTGATGGTGAGGATGACGTCGAGCAACTGTGCCTGAGCCCGGAGAGAGGCCAGGCCATGCAGGAGAGTGGTGCTGTGGCTTGGAGCAGAAAAAGTGCATTTCAAGGTGCTGTTCTTGTCTGCCATGCTATAAAGGAGAGGAGGGAGGAAGGGAGAGATTAGAGGTTTTTAACTGGTCAGCTCAAATTCCTGCCTGGGTCACCTTAACATAAGCAGAAACCAAGGTGCCATCTAGTTTGGCTTTCTGCTTCCATCGGCTGACCAGAGGATCCACAAGCCAGCCCAAACGTACCACCATTTCTCCCTCTTGTGCCCCAAAGTACCTCTCATAGGTGACCAGTCATGATTACTATACTGCCTGCAACATATTACCATTCTGAGTGCATGCACACACACCCCATATGCCATCATTCCAAAAGGTCGACATGGTTTTCTCAAAAACAAGTCATGCCAAACTAATCTAATCTTTCTTTTTTATAGATAGAGTCACAAACTTGGTGGATAAAGGGAATGCTGTGGATGTAGTGTGTTGTGATTGCAGTTAACAAGGTCTCCCATGATATCTTTGCAAAAAAAGGCAGTAAAATGTGGGCTAGGCAATGCAGTTGTTGGGTGGATTTGTAATTGGTTGACCGACCCAGCCGACCTCGGTTCATCCAACCTGCGTATAACTATAACAGTTCTTTTCATTAGTCTTTAATAGATAATTTGATGGTTCTTAATGCAAAGAACTGTCAGACTCCCTAAAACCCTGGAGAGCTACTGTCCGTCAGGATAAGCAATACTGACTTAGATGGACTGATGGAGTAAGCTCTCTCTTTCTTTTCAGTCTGAAATTTAATCTGTTTCAGGTATATGAAGAAACAGTAACTCAAATTTCAATTAGAGGAGGTAGAATGTACCTTAGCTTTCAATAATCACAACAAAATGGATTAATAATTCTAGAGCTCACTTCTTTAAAGTCCAGCAGGCAAGGGTTCTTTTAATCCAATTTTACAATTCATAAAAACCTCTGGAATCACACCTACCTGGTCAACCCAATTATAGCATTAGGTGCCATTGGTCGAAACAAAACAAGTTGTAGTGCTGACTGATGCAAATGGGTCTCTCCCTTGACCTAGGCTAAAGTAGCCATTATGACAGCATCATTATAACATGACCCTGGGTATCTCCCAGGACCTTGGCTATTTCTCCTCTACTCTTTCCCTTTTTATATTTCACATCTGGATCTCTGTGGGCAGCTTTCCCCAGCATGGGGCACTCCAAATGTTTTAGTATACATCTCAGCTCAGATCCTGCTAGCGTGTCCAACTGTCAGAAAGCTGTAATCCAAATGTCTCCAGGAGACCATCAAGGATGTTATTTGAGAATTCACAGTACTTCTTATTGAACAAGACTGGTGAACTGGCTGGATTCCCTCTCTTTTGTGTTTAGGCAAGTGTCGGGATCATAGGTCTGCCATGCTTGCTCATCATATATTTTGTATAAGCTTTGTAATACTGGATGATGGGTTATGCTACACAAGTGTATCTTTGATACGTACCCGAAAGTATACTTCTCTTAAGTCCAACTTTATTTAAACATTCCCTTTCACCAGGTCTGCTAACATATCCTTCATTAAGGGCACGAGGCACATATTTGAGATGCACATAGCATTCATCTCTTGATAGTCCATGCAGAGTCTCACCAATCCGTCCTTCTTGTGCCAGAGTAATACCAAGGCAGTCATTGAAGAAGTGGCTGATCTTATGAATCCTCTTGCCAATTGCTTGACTATGGACTCCCTTAAGGCTGCTAGTTCTTTGGGAGTTATGGACCATAACTTAATTTTAGGCAACTCAGCCCCCAGGATCAGTTCAATAGCACAATCTAACTTACAACGTGGGAGAAGGGAGTCAGACTCATCCTCAAACACTTCCTTCACATCCACACACTCACTGGGCACTTGTAGCTCCACAATTGGTACTAAGATCCCCATGCCCATGTGCTTGTCAGCGGCCTTTAACCTAGGTGGTTTCACTACTATGCCCACTGTGACTTGCTCAAAGTCAGGTCCAGAGCCCATGGTCCACCCATCAGGGCTTCCCAGAACTGCTGGCTCACAAATTTTACCAAGTCAATGTGGAGGTCATGGAATTTGAGCCAGTTCACTCAAGGATAATTATGTGGGTTGGTATAAGAACTGCCAGGAATGGCAAAATCTTCCTATGTGTCTCAAACGCCATGCTTGGTACGACAAAAGTTGCTGTTATGCACCTGGGTAAAATATATGGATGTCAGTAATTCCTCCACCTGCAAGTCCACTCCAGTGACTGTGTTGGGGTACATTAAGCATCTAGTACATTCAGAGTCTATCATGCCAACATCTCCATACTTCCTCCTTCCCCCAGGGCCCACATTCACACCTGAAGAAGGTGGCATATCCCCTCACCACAGTCTTGGATGCCTTCGTCACCATTTAGGGCAGCCACTGTTTCCCCCGGCTCTGCGTTGCTCTTGGTCTCGTCAGATAGATTGACCTCCCATGACAATTCCTCCACCATCTGGGCACTCTCCAACATGGCATTTTCTCACTTCTACAATGAGCATCAGTTTCCAGTTCTCCAGCCGATCGCACCCAACCAAGCAAGGTGCCGGGTTCCCTGCAGCAGGAAACGCTAAACTATGTCTGGATTCAGCCCATCTTGGACGTTCTGGATTTTTGTGGTCTCAGACAAGCCAGATATCCAGCCTGCCAGCTGTCTGAATTCCACCACATACTTAGCCACTGACCTGCTGCCACTGGATGTTCATGTGTGCTTTCTCTTGTCAGAATGCATCCTCAAACCAAGGTCGAAGACTAGTCATAGAGGCACTGAAGTCATCCAGCTCTGCTGCTCCCATTTTGTACCAGTCAACCAACCATTTCATAGCCTCTCCTTTCAATTATGCTGACACATAGTGCACTTTGGTAGCTTCTGACCGGAAGGTATGCTCCCACTCACACATGAACCCTTTGACTTGGGTCAAGAAAAACAGCAGCTTCTTGGAATTGTCATCAAAGGCAACTTTTGAGCCCTGGTCAGTGTACAAGTGCAACTTGACAAGACCAGGAGCAGCCAGTGTCAGGTGGCCTCTCTTCCCACTACAACCATCGGCTCTCCTGTCACCTGAAATCTCTGTCATATCCCTTAGCCTTGCTATCATCAGAGGTAGTTGCAGGGGCAGCTGGCCAGGATCTCTTGGAGACAGCCCTTGAGTTTTTCCAGCTTGGTATGTACACTTTGTAGTTTTGCTTCCAGCTTTCCACAGCTGGCCTCCTGCAAATGGAATGGACTGAAGACCCCATTCAGCCTGACGTCCATTGCGCAGAGCAGCGATCCATGTGCCTTCCATGGCTCTCCATGTGTGGAATCCATGGCCATTGGTTGCTGGCTGCCCTGGCCTGGGGAGTTGTTAGGTTGGTCATGGCCACCTACAGCTGTACTACAGCCCTTCTCTTTCGGGTCTTGAGTTTGGCCCCTGGGTTATTCCATGTTCTTTCTCTGAAGATGTGATTACTCCAGGAAAAACCCGATGCTTGTTTCAGATCTGGTACTGTAATTCCTCGTCTCTGTCTAACTCAATGAACATGCTTCATGGATGAAACCAAAAAGTGTTGTTTTGAAAAAGATCCGCACAGATTAGCACCAACTAAATGTCATTGTATTATTTATTTATTTAGAGTATTCATGCCCTGAGTAGCCTATA
>NC_056531.1:16322410-16342005 GCF_019175285.1 Sceloporus undulatus | reverse complement strand
CCTCTTAAACTCATTTTGACATTTTGGGTTATACTACTATTATTCAAGCTAATTTACTATTAACTTCCTAGCTAATTCCCAATTAATTCACTGTCAAAAACCTTGGTCAACTTATCCACCGGTCAGTTATAGTATAAGTATATAGTATTAAGTACTGTGCTTAAAACCCTGTCTCTGAGCAGAATGGTGGAAAGTCGGCAGGATTAGACCTTTCCCGGAACTCCTAAAAGAAGCACTCTACTCTCTCATCCACTCAGCCTTTAAGAGTAAGCAGAGAACAGTTATGCCTGCCAGAACTTTGTAAATTATTTTTGACATCATTTGCTATGCTTTGTCCTGTTACATCCTTTGTTACAGGCCCCTAGGTTTTATCCTTGACTTATGCATGGGTTCATATCCAATCCATAATTTTGAACCCAAAACCTGCCTTCGAGTTATACATGGAGGTCGACTTATAGTTGAGTATATACCGTAAACTACTACCAAAATAACAACTTCACTGGCATCACATTGTGTTTCAACTGCTGTCTAGTATAGGATGCTGCTGCCAGTAAAAACAGCCTTCATTTATATATAACAGCTTCATACTGACACTAACAGTGTCCAAGCGGTTTACAACTGTAGGCTAATTAAAACTGTAAGTAGTGACTCATTGCTGTTATCAATACTAGTAGAAGCAGTCATACAGAGGCGTAACCCCATCACGTCTTGAGGAGGCTGTCCCCTCCCCCAAACCTGCAGCCGCTCGCATGCTTGCCCTGTCTCGTACTACAGCCCCATTTATGGGGACATACTAAAGCAAATGACAGTACTTGCCCATAGGGAGACATTGGGGAATACTTGCCCATAGAGAAATGTTGGAGACTACTTGGCCTATAAGGAAACATAGGGGCATATTTCCCCATAGGAAAACATTGGAGACTACATGCCCACAGGCAAGTATTCCCCTATGGTATCCCAATAAGACAAGTATCCTCCACCATGTTTCCCTATGGGCAAGAATTCACCTATGTTATCCCTATGGGCAATATCCCCCTATGTTTCCCTATGGGCAAGTACTGTCATTTGTTACGAACAGGATTGTTTGTTGCAGCAGCTACTATTATATCCACGCGCAAATACACAAAAGATTTGTTGGAAATACACGTGGTTTGAACAAATATCAACCAAAACTCACAAAGTGGACAACGAAACATTGGGAGGAAGCTCCTGACAGTAGAGCTGTTTTGGCAATGGAACACGCTCTGCCACTTGGAGCGGTGGAGTCTGCCTTCGTTGGAGGTTTCTAAACAGAGGCTGTAGTGCTTTGTGTGGGTGGTGCTTTGATTGTGAGTTCCTGCATGGCACAAAGGGGCTGGAGTGGATGGCCCTTGGGGTCCCCTTCCAACTCTAGGGTTCTCTGTATTTCCTTACATGGCCCAAAGAGGTTTGGGTGGATGGACCTAGCCCTTAGGATCCCTTCCAACTAGGATTACTGTGTCTTACTCCATGGCAGAATTGGGTTGGACTGGATGGCCCTTGGGGTCCCTTCCAACTCTAGGGTTCTCTGTATTCTTATCATGGCCCAAAGAGGTTGGGGTGGATGACCCTTAGGTCCCTTCCAACTAGGATTCTGTGTCTTACTCCATGCAGAATGGGTTGGACTGGATGGCCCTTGGGGGTCCCTGTCCAAGTCTAGGATTCTGCTGCATTCCGCGCATGGACAAAAGATAGTTTGGGGATGCCTGGCATTACCCTTGGGGTCCCTTCCAACCCTGGCTTAGTCTGTGTGTTTGCTGCATTGCAGAATGGGTTGATTAGATGGCCCTTGGGGTCCCTTCCAAGCCTGGACTGTTTATTCCTGCATGGCAAAAAGGGGATGGATGTCCCTTGTGTCCCCCATGGCAGAATGGGATGGATGTGATGTCCTCTTGGGTCCCTTCCAGCTCTGGGATTCCCCTGTATTCCTGACAGGGAGGAGGAGGTGGACTGGCTGTCCTCTTGGGGTCTCTTCCAAGTCTAGGGTTCTGTGTATTCCTACCTGGCAGGAAAGGAGCCCCGAGTGCTCCTCCAGATGTCCCTCCTGGTGGATCCCGATGGCGCCGAGGCCCCGAAGAAGGGGCGGCAACCCAGAGCCCTGCTGGCCTCCTCCCTCTTTTTTCCTCTTCTTATCCCTTGTTCTTTTTTTTTTTCTTTCTTTTTTCGACTGTCTGCCTGCTGGAGTGGTGGAAGGGCGCTCCAAGGGGCCGGAGGAGGGAGGAGGAGGACGAGGACGAACAGAGGAGGAGGAGAGGAGGAGGAAGGCCCTTCGGCCCCGCCGGACTCCGCCCATGTTCCTCCGGCGAAGACGGAAGGGCTTCTCCGGCTCCAAGCCGAAGAAGAGAAAGCAAGAAGGGGCGGAGAAGGAAGGCGGGACACTCCCGGCCAAGCGCCACACCGACCCACCCCAGGAAGAATCAGTCATAGGAGTAACCACAACTTCTGTTGAGGCCGCGGGAACTGCCCTGGACTCAGGGCTAGGAATCCTGGGACCAAGTTGTCGTTTGTTGGTGGGCACCAGAGCTAGCTCTGACAAGAGCCGGCTCACTGGCGTCTCATAGGGACTACCAGCTCCAGAAGCCCCTAGCACTGAGGCCACGGCAGTTTCAATAATACTAATAATAATAATAATAATGATATGATATCCTCAAAAACTACAGCTCCCGAAAGCCCCTAGCCCCTGAGCCAAGGCAGTTTAATAAATAATAAATTAATAATAATAATGATATTCTCACAAAAACTACGCTCCAGAAGCCCCTAGCATGAGCCACGGCATTTAATAATATACTAATATCTCACTAGAACTACAGTTCCCCGAACCCCTAGCCACTGAGTCAAGGCAGTTCAAATAATAATAATAATAATAATGATATTCACAAAACTACAGCTCAGAAAGCCCCCTAGCACTTGAGCAAGGCAGTTGTTAAATAATACTCAATAATGATGATGATATTCTCACAAAACTACAGTCCAGAAGCCCCTCCCCTAGCACTGAGCCAAGGGCAGTTTAATTAATAATAATTAATGCTGAATGATGTGATATCTCACAAACTACAGCTCCCGAAAGCCCCTAGCACTGAGGCCAAGGCAGTTAGATTTAATATACTAATACGATGATATGATGATATCTCACAAAGACTACTAGCTCCAGAACCCCTACCACTGAGCCAAGGCAGTTAAAAAATGATGATGATGCTGATGTATGATGATGATGATATCTCACAAAACTACAGCTCCAAGAAGCCCTAGCACGACCCAAGGCCAGTTAAATAATACTGTACTAATAAGAGATGATTGATATTCTCACAAAAACTACGCTCCAGAAGCCCTCCTAGCACTGCGCCAAGGGCAGTTTAATATAATAACTAATAATGATGATGATGATGATACTCCCAAAAAACTACAGCCCCAGAAGCCCTAGCCCTGAGCAAGGCCCGTTTCAATAAATATAATAATGATATGCTGATTGAATCTCACCAAAATCTACAGCTCCCAGAAGCCCCTACCACTGAAGCCAAGCAGTTAGTTAAGTTTAAATAATAATAATGATGATGATGATGATGATGATGCTGATGATATCTCCCAAAACTACCGTCCAAGAAGCCCTAGCACTGAGCCAAGCAGTTTAATAATAATACTAATTTAATAATAATAATAATAATAATATCTACAAAACTTACAGCTCCCAGAAGCCCCTACCCCACTTGAGGCCCAAGGGCAGTTAAATACTGAGATTGATGATTATGCTGTGATGATGATGATGATGCTGCTATCTCACAAAACTACAGCTCCAAGAGCCCTAGCACGAAGCCAGGCTGTTTCATACCCAGTTAATAATAATTAATATAATAATAATTATTCATAATGATATCTCACAAAGACTACGCTCCCAGAAGCCCCTAGCACTGAGCCAAGGCAGTTTTAAATAATTAATAATACTACTAATGATAATAATGATATCCACCAAATACAAGCCCCAGAAGCCCCTAGCACTGGCCAAGGCAGTTTATAACTAATAATCATACTCTAATAATACTGATATTCTCACAAACACTACAGCCCCCCAGACAGCCCCTTAGCACTGAGCCAAGGCCAGTTTAATAATAATAATCATATCTCACGAATACGTCCCAGACGCCCCTAGCACTGAGTAAGCAGTTTAATAATAATAATAATCCAATAAATAATATCTCACATAACTACAGTTCCCAGAAAGCCCCTCGCACGAGCCAAGGCAGTTAAATACTATAATAATATCTCCCACAGAACTCAGTTCCCAGAAGCCCTAGCACTGAGCCAAGGCAGTACATATAATAATAATCCTCACAGAAATACCATTTCCCAGAAAAAAAAAAGAAGCCCCTAGCACTGAGCCAAGGCTTAAATCATAATAATAATAATCTACTAATAATAATAATAATAATAATAATATATAGAACTACAGTCAGAAGCCTAGCAATGAGCAAGGCTCTCGTGATTCTGGAATCTGTAGTTTTGTGAGACATTTAGCCTTTTTGGTCAGAGAAGCTCTGGTTGCCACAATAAATACAATTTCCCAGGTTCCCTGGCCTTGAGCCAGGGGGCAACACTGGATTATTTTGGGTGCAGTTGTGTTTGTACCAAGATTGGACTTTTTATGGGAACGGGTTTAGTTCGCCCACATACACATAAAATATAAATTACATTTATTAAATGGAATTTAAAAACAAAGGTGCTCTTATGCCATTTCGTCCTATCTTATTTAGCATGTGAAGGGGAATGAGTAATAATAAGAGGAACAGTAGTTCGTAGTACATTACTACTATCTACTAGTAGTAGGATTTCTGTGGAAATAAGGGCATCATTGCGGTGCCCTGGCTGTCTGAAAAAGGTTTCTGCCCCAAAATGGTGCCGGCTCTGAGAAGGCGCCAATGTGGGTTCCAAAAACCACATTGCAGAATAGAAATAACCCAAGCTTGAGACACTTAACTGCCCCTACTCAATGCTAGGAATCCTGGGAATGAGTTATTGTGGACACCAGAGCGCTCTCTGACAGAGAAGGCTCAGTGTCTCAACAGGGCTACAGTTCCCAGCAGAATCCTTCGCAAGGAACCAAGGCAGTTTTAAAAGTGGTCTCAAACCTGCTTATTGTATACTGTAACTGGTTTTTTTGTCTCTTTATTTTGGGGCCTCAGAATTGCCTCAAAGCAGAGACTTAACTGCTTGGCTCATTTTACTGGTTGAATTCTGGGAAACTGTAGTTTTGTGAAGCCAGACCCATATCTGTCAGCGAGTTCTGGTGCCCACATAAACTACAATTTCCCAGGATCCCTGCCACTGAGCCCAGCCCCGTTTCTGCCGTAGTGTTTTTGGACCAGGAAGTTCTTCTAATGTTTAGTGGAAAAGCTGCATCCATGCTCTGGGCCGCAGCAGAAACAAGTTCTCCATTCTGAATATGGCAACCTTTTAGATATCTTAACTTGCTAATCGTATCTTACTCAAATGGACGCTAACCATTAAGCCTCATTGTTCCAAAGCAGCTTACCTTTGCTTAAGCACCTCATTGTCTATTAGGATTGGTTTTAAAACCAAGTGCTGTTAGTGTAGCTGCATCCTGCGACCCTATGAGTACTTACACAGACATTAATGTACAAACAGCAACCGCTTCACGTCGTGAACAAGAATTTGTTGGCTTTGTTGTTGTTTTGTTTTTATATTTTTCTTTAGTGTCAGGATTGAGCGAAAAGATGTGTGTTCTTTCTGTTGGGCAAAATGTCAACATGTAGCCCCCAAAATACAAATCTGAACCCCACCTCCTCATTAAACCTTCCTTCCGTCCCCAAATTCCTCGCATTACCAGTAAGTAAAACTTCAATAGAGCATTAAGAAATTCAATGTAAAGATCCCAAGAAAACGGGCAGGAAAGTAACCAAAGGGAATGCAGCACAACAAATATAAGTGTTCTGGAATGTAAGAGTTTCCTGACTCACTCTCTGCACTGCTAGAAATCGCGAGATGAGGAAGAACATGGAGGCACAATTTTTATTTGTGGGGCAATGCCCTTATTTTGCCTCTCTGGACTAACTCTACACCCCTGTGCCTCCCACCCCAAACATACCTTGGCCTGGCTTTGGGTACCCCATAGTTAAACATGGGTTAGGTTAGCCGTAAAAGGGTACACGGTTATAACGGACCCCTGGAAGTGGAAACCCGCACATTTAAAAAATCACATTATTTTTACCTACGAGTACACCTCTCTAGGAATCTCCATGTCTCCAATGCCCAACTACTCTATGCCAAACCTCTGCTAGCGGGTCAATCATAGTCTCATGGGAGGACCAACAAGTGCCCTAGGAAGTGTTTTCTCTGGAGCTTGGGGTTCTCCCGGACACTTCTTATGGTCAACTTCCAGTGGAATTGCGCGGCGGACTGAGAGATTTCTAGCGAGAATAACCAAAACTGCAATAATCAACATCCGCAAAAGTCAAACTCGCAAATGAGTACAGTCTCCGTCCTCTGCGTTCCAGACCCCCCCCCCCCGCGCATGGGGAGAAAACTATGCGCAAGTCCATTAACTGTTATGGCCAGCGTGCTCCCCTGCACCATTTTTGCCCTTACCCTCCAAAGCAACATCGCAAAGTTCCCACTTAAGGCAAAGGTGGACGTATTGTGTTTCTTATTGCTACCTCGACTCAAAAAATGTCGTGGTCCACCCTGCGGTGGCTCTTCTTTCGTAACCTCTCTGTTACAAATGCCACCTCTCCTACTTTTGCCCTTAACCAATACCTAGGCAACCGGAGCATTTGGTACACTTCTGTGTTTATTTCGTATCTGAGTAAGTGGCGCAACACCGACCAACTGGAAACCACATGGATCCATCTGTCAGCAAACAAAACACATTTGGAGTTAGGTGGCGGTGGATATCGCGTTGCCACCGGTTGCTTTGTTTCCTCCTCCTCCGTTTCTGATGCTGCCATCTTTAATACATGCGTTATTCTTATCATGTGTGTGCACACCTGGCACACGCATCTACCCTGCTTTCTTCTGCGGCATCCCACAAACTCCCCCTGCTGGCGCAGATTTTTTTACAGCGCAACTCCACCAACTCCCCCCTCCCACCCCCTTCTACACAACACAACAACCCCCCCCCGCACACCCCGCTTTTGATTGTAAGAGGGCTGCATCCACCCGCAGCTTGTGAGCCCTGGAGGTCGCGGCCTTTTCGGGATGAGGACCAAGGGCCACGCCACCTCAGGGGCCACCCCCCCACACACCCAATCCAAGCCACCCTCAGAAACAACATGTCACTTTCTGTCAGCACGATTGCTTCCACTAAGATTCCGTTTGTTGTTTGGACACAGGAGTCGCGGGGAAACTATGCGAGATGCAGCCTCCTCGCACCCCTCCAACGTTTCAGCTGAAAACCGGGGCCATGTATGGCCAACCGCATCAGAGTGTGGCCAGATGGCAGAAGTGATTGAACGAGAAATAATCGACAATCAGAAGATGCGGCCAACAGTTTGCTTTTGCCTGACTGCGCACACTTCTCTACCACTATCCTGAACCAGTACTCCCTAAGTGGGTTTCTACTGTGTTAAGCCAATTGCCCCCAACAAGCTGGGTTACTCATTTTACCAACCTAAAAAAGGATGAAAGCTGAGTGGACCTTGGAGCCTTCCTCTAGATCAAACATTACAAACATTGGTGGCTACATACAGGCATTAACCACTGCACCACCAACACTTGCCGCCTTGGTTTAAATCCCGTTGGACTACTGTATGAGCACTCTTGGATCTGCCTTGGAACACTGTTCAGTGTATGAGTTAGGAATGATTGATTGCTGTGATGATTATTATTAAACTTTCTTTATAAAGCGCTGTAACTTTCACAGCGCGTGTACATACATCTTTTAATTAGCATTTGCACCTGATGGATAAGTCAAGGGTAACATGTAGGGGTACTTTAAAAAACTAAAGGGTAAAGGACAAAGCAACGTAATACAATGCCAAAGAAGAACGTACAAACAATCCCATAACTCTTTGTGCTCACCCTAAATGCTGGATATGATGAGAGTAGTGGTGGGGTCATTGCAGTAGAATTTGTGGCAATGTGTGTGGTTTGAATCACCAGTCAAAACTCGCACACATAAGCTGGCAATGAAGCTTTCTTTATTCTGACTCGGATGACAAACCAGACAAACGTTCTTTCAGCGCTTGGAAACGTTATTTCTTGGTCCACACCTCAAAAACTCACCATTCTTGGATTCTTGGAGCTTCTCCCCACCAAACTAACCTCAAGCTCTGATTTTTTACATGCAGCAAAAAAAACTGATAGCTTGGGACTCTCTCAAGTCGTTCCGCGACTTTAGCATACTTCACAGCACTCCTTCTGCTGAAAAAAATAGGTGGATGGAGAGATTCTGTTCCACAAAACTTTATGTTCCACCACCACTGGGTTTTAATTTCTAGTCAGGGAAGTTTTTTTCACAGTTTTATTTTGTTTATTTAAAAAATTGATAAACTGAACAAACAATTTCTCTTCAACACCTGCAAAAGACAGACAAGAAAGGTTGTTATTAGAGATCCATGCATATAGGATAGCTCAGATAGATAGATCGCTAGGATAGATAGAGATAGCATAGATAGATAGATAGCATTAGATAGATAGATAGATAGCCATAGGGGCTTCCAAACTGTGCCTCCATTCATCGCAGTTTCAACTGAGGCATACTTAGTCTTCTGGTAGCGCTCCAAAAAACAAAAGCATGTGACCGATGGATTAGCTCTTCACTTGACTATTAAAACAAGGTCATGCAGAAAAGAACAAAGATGGCAACAGACATTGCTTAGAGTGTTACAGAAGCTCAGATGGTGAAAAGATGGCCAACGAAGCCAAATTGCAAAGATATGTAAAATATATCAACACTCTTCCCTCCACCTGGGCCAGAACTATAGTGGAAGCATGAAATGAAACAGGTTAAGCATTTTAAAGGACTGGTACAACAAGTTTATAGAAAAGCCAAGATGTACTCGTTTTCCACTGACATCAGCGACAGTTTCTTTTGTACCAACCAGCGGATGTTTTTAAAGAATCTCTCACATCCTCCTAATCTCTCCCGCGATTGGTTGGGGAGGAGCAACAGGAAAAAAGAACAGAAAAAAAGAAGAGAAAAAAGAAAGGAAAAAGGAGGAAATAGATTAAATCTATTTACAAGGTCATTGCAGTGGTTAGGCAGAACGCATTTACAAGCACGTGAAGCATGAATTTCCCCCACATGGGCGTTAAGTAAGAGATCTCGTTGACAACGTCACAGATTTATCGCAGGATCAGGCTGGCAAGAGCAGCAGGGCCACGCCCACTTTGACCATCAGTCGAAGAAAATGCTTAAAAATGTTAAAGGAGAGGGAACCCAAGACCACACAGGTTTAAATGTGCGAACACAAGGAATATGGCCTCCAAACATTTCAGAGGAAAACTGCGGATATGTGATGGCCCAACACAACATCAGAGTCGGTGGACAAGCAAGGCCAAAGGTACCTGCGTGAAGAAGGACACACAAGCTAGGCAGATGTTACAGAGCTGTTTGGTTTTTGGCCTAACGCATAACGTGGGAAGCGGCCAAGAAACCACCTTCCTTGTCTCAGTTTTTTTTTTGCTGGGTTGAGAGCAAAATATTGTCAGAGTTTGCAGCAGAGAGAAAAAGTGGGAAGAGGAGAGACACACCCAGGACATTGTTAAAAGCAGCCTGAAAAAGTGGATGACAGTCAAAGGTTTGAATGGGACTAGTCTGCTGCTTCAGGATTTTGTCATTGCTGCCAATATCCCTTTAAATAGCGGTAAGATCCCGGGGTAGAGGAATAACGCAGATGAACAATGGGAGTTTACTTATGTCTTGGACTCATGGAGCGTGATCTGCATCCTTTGCTGGAGTGTCTTCGTTTACATTGTTTCAACCAATGCCCACCCTGTTCGTGGAACTTCTTGACAATGCACTGGGTACTAAAAGTGAGACAACCAGGTCGAATGGAGAAAGGCGAAGAGAGAGCTGGGGGGGGGGAAGAATCCTTTTAACAGATGCAAATGCCACCTGGCCTTGAGGAATCTGGAGGCAAGAAAAACACTACATTACAACCAGCCACTCCCTGTAAATTCAACACCTTGCCTCAATGATGTCTTCCAACTGGGATGCATACAAAGCAAAAGGGAGACAGTTGCAAATGCCCTGGTTTGCCCGCACTGCCATATCCTCCAACATGATCACAGATGAAAAGCCATGATGTTTGTAGAAGTACCATCACAGTGTGAGTCAAGATGGCAAAAGTATTACGAGGAACCAAGATGAGAGCTGCTTGCGCAGTTTGCTTTTGTCTCGGCTGACTTGGAAAGATCCGCCTGTTCTCTCCTCCCTCTGCAAGGAACTACTTTGATAAACGTTGCAGCAATGGATGTACCTCGAGGACAAAGGAGGAAGTGGGATGAGGAGACAGAAACCAGGGACATTTTTTAAAGCAGCTGAAAAAGTGGGGAGGGGAGAGCAAAATTTAATAATTTCTGTCCCAGCCAAATGGGCTAGTTGGATAGTTAAGAGGAGGATAACAATCTCTCCCTATTCCTGTGTCTAAGAAAACTTTCCAGCCTAGCTAAACCATGTCCTCCAGCCCCTTGCTGATGCTTCCTCTCAACTTTTCTGTCTAAGGCAAGGCTTCACTCTGCCTCATTCGCTAGACCTGTCAACCCAGACTTAATGGTGGTCCATGAATCCGGTAGGCCCCCCCAGCCTCAAACTTCCCTGGCTCACTTATTTAGAAATCAATGAACGCACCATTCAGCTACCTTAACCACTAGGCTCAAGTAAGACTCAACCTAAATGAACTTCAAAACCCAGCCTGCGACCTAGAAGAAGCATCGTCTGGTGACAAAAGGAATGATACCATGCTCTCAAAGACGCAGTTATGCATTTTAAAAACTGAAAACAAAACTTTTGACCTAAAGTCACAAACCTACATCAGAGATGAACTTCCCAATTTTAGGGAGAAAGGAGTCCCCAGGGGTCATTGCACGTGTCTCAGAGGACATTTGAAAAAAATTGTTGTTTTGTTTTTACTCAATAGGATTTTTTCAAACCCTGGTATTGTAACTTTGTGAACGTGAACAGAAGAGGGTTTCCAGCTCACACTCGTCTGTGCCATAGTCTTTCTTCTGATGTGCAATTAGCTCTCCCAATCCTCAAGCAAAGTTCAGTTTTGTCTTGTGTTTCAGTTGATATGCCAGGAGAGAAAATGGAACTGCGACCTTCATTAGCGGTGCTGCAGCTAGTTACTTGCTTATAGACACATCTATAATCCTTCCCCTAAATATCATGTTTTTAATTCCTCAATGTGTCTGAATGGAGAGAAGTGCCGCTTTAAAACAGGAAGATACTTTATTCCTGGCCAGGGCATGATTTATCCAAAAAAAAAAAAACTTGGCATTGCTGAAAGGGGTAAAGTAACATGCCTGCGCCCACTCATATATCTGCTGGCCACTTTGTAAGTGAAACTTGCCATGGTGAATGGGCATATGCAGAAGCCTCTCTTACACGATAATCAAATTGCAGGAAAACATTCTCGCCCTTACCACAAGCCACTGGACAAAAGCTGTGTTTGGAAGTTGTCTAATTTTGCTGCCTCTCTCTGCCTTCTAGGGTCTATTTGGTGGCGGGTTTGCCCAGCTCCACTACTTTCCCCTGGATGTCCATTGTGCCTGGAAATTCACTTCACAGTTTGGTAAAGGAAAAGCAAACACAAGCAATGGTTTTGCACATTCGCTTTTGAGACTGTGCATGTTGGTGCAAAGCTAAATTTGACTAGTTTCGACAACATGTCTGCATTCATCTAAGGAACGTGTGCCCTTGGACATTAAACGTATGGTAAGTTGCCACTGTGGCCATGGTTGGCTAGACAGCATGATCATGCTAATGCCGCTCCGAATCTATAATGCTACTGGATGTCCACATTGGGGCGCTCAGCTGACAGTGCAATACAGAAACATCTTGCCAAGATAGTTAAATACGACGTAGCTAGAGCAAAGCTGTAGACAGAGCACCCAGAAATAATGTGCATAAAGGAATGTGGTAGGCGCTGATGCACAATCTTTTCAATTCACTAACAGCAGTTTTTGTCTGCATTTGTGCCAAACATACCTACGCAGATACATAAAGTTTGACACAAGGATCGCTGTAGGGACTGGTGGGTGCAGGATTAGTCCTGTATTTTTTTTATCTTAAACCAGTCGGTAGGCAGGACCTCAATGCAACCCATATTATAGGGGTGAATTATAAAAAAAATAGAGGCTCTCCAGGAGAGTCCCCCCACTCACCCACGTTTTGCGTCAGAAAAAGAGGACATTGTCTATGGAATCGGAAGCCTGTTATGGAGACCACAGAGAAACAGCCTTGGGGGTGTATTGTTGGGTGCCATAGGATGCCATGCTGGCACATGCCCTGGTTTAAAGCAAGCCACCTCACTCTCCCCCACTCTCCTTCCTAAACCCCACAGCTGTCATTGCTTGGGCAAGAAAAAAACTTGGGGAGTGGTTTAAAGTGTTTAAAGTTCCTAAATTCCCCCCACCTGAATGAAACAGGCCAGGTGACTGTTAAATGACAAAGTGGACACAACATAGTGGGAGGCATCAGAAAAAACAGATAGTCAGGGGTGGTGGTGTGGGCATGGCTAGGAAAAGGGAGATGAGGTTTTGTGGGGAGTTGAAGATGATATCCAGACGAAGGGGAGGGGTTCTTAGAGAGGCTGGTCTTGGGTTCCAATCCAATCTTGACCAGGGAGTAGACCTAGCCTCGCTCAATTTTGCATTCCGCTGGAGCAAATGGCCACGGCGATGAACTGGGTGCAGTTGAATACGGCAATCCGGTGTATCCAACATCCTGCAAAGGAAAACTCCTTGTCTCCATTGATGCTGCAAGGGCTCAGACAGGAGCAGAACAATACTGATAGAGATATTTTGATTTGGTAAAATACTGACAGCCAGGAGTGAATGTGATAATTAAAGTGGAAGCATCTGAAAGGAGCATCTCCTTCTGCCAATATGCTCGTTGAACAATAAGGCTACCTACCTCTAATACCAAGTTTGGGAAGCCTGTCAATTAGTTTTAAAACACTGGCAGCCAGATCTCAGTTACTTATCACATCCAGGAGTGCGAGTGAGTTCTCATAATTGGCTACCATATATTGTCCCCAATAGTCAAAGTACCCACTGGCTGCTAATTAGTTTTGCCTTTCTCCCCCCCCTATAAGCTGACCACCTACAATCCAGTCCTTGGGAGGATCTTTATTCAGTCAGCCAAAATTAGTCCACAGCTGTTACCCAAAGGCTTCCAAATATAGGTTGGACTACAACTCCAGTTAGTGTTAGCTGCGGGAATATCATGTGGATTCTGCAACTTTAATCCACACACTGATGATCACCATGTGGATTCTCGGACTTCCATATCTGGAAGGTTGTTGTTTGTTGTAACTGCTTTGCGTCACGCCTCCCGCCCATGCGCAAACCTCTGAATGAGGATTCTTCCAAGTCACCCTATCCTCAACCAATTCCTGCAGATTCATGACGTAGTTCCTTTGATGAGTCTTCCTATTGCCCTCCACTTTAGATGTCGCCTTTATAGTCTTTCTAATATGTGCTGACGGTTTCAAGAATCCCAGGTGGATTCTGGGAGATTGATCCAATACATCCGTAGGTTGTCATTGTTGAAATTCTGGAGCCTAAATCTAACACTTTGTTATTTGTTTATTATTTATTAAACTTATATCCTGCCTTTCTCCAACTGAAAGCCCAGACTACATCCTAAATGTTGGCCACGTTGAAGACGCGACAAGGAGCGTGTAGGAGCCTTTCAAGGGTAGATATTTACACCATTGGGAACAGCTTGGATCAGGAAGATTTTTTTTTTAATTTAACTTTTAGTGGAATTTATTTTCTTGTAATTGAATCCTGGTTTGTGTTCTCGTCTCCGGAGCCGCAGCAGAAAACCAACACTTCACACACTCGCTTGTTGTGACATCCTTTCAGGGTGATGACAAATTATACTAATTGATGTTAGCAGAACGAGGCTCAGCAATTTTCTCTAGGGAACAAAACAGGGGGAGGAGGAAACAACCTGAAGAAGCAAACTTGTTTTGAGAAACTGTTTAGCTTCGCCAATTTTGTGGGTGGAGTGCGGCTTCTTGCAAGCTTTATCTGATGGATGTGGGCTAGCGTTTAGTTCTTCTAAAGATGCCTATCAGCTGGACCTTCTGACTTCTCCATTAAGCTTCTGCATCTCCGAAGTCTGGTTGACCGGCCGGAGCCAGAGGCAGCGGTGAGAAAGAGTGGCCTGAGTCCGCTCTGGCCGCAAGAGTGGATCAGGTCCGCCACTCTGACCACATGGCCAACTCTGAAAGAGGCTGCAGCCACCGGATTTCAATCACACCGCCAGGAACCCGATTAGTTGGAAGATTTTTTGCAATTCTCTTCCCCCTCCTTAGAAAGATAAGGATTTCTGCCATGCAAACTCTCCTTTCCTCTCTCTTATTCAAACTAACTATGGCGGGTTCAGACCGCCATATTAAACGTACGCGAGAGCGCGTACTACGGTTAGGAAGGGGCGGGTTGCTCAGCACCCCCCTTTTAACCCCTAGTACGCGTCAGCGTGCACAAAAATGGACAGCCGCCCGTCACATGGCCACCGCCATGATGGCATCACGAACGCAGCGCTCCAAACAAGGCGGCGTGGATGTGACGTCCTCACTCCGCGCCGAGGGCGCTTAATGGCGCCCTTTCGGCAGACCAGATCAGAATGAGCTCCGAAACGCCGCTGTGTGAACGCTTTGCCCACCAGAGACACAAACAGCAAGGGGCCCTCGAGTGGCCCCCTTTCTGGAGTCTTCCGCTGCAATTGGGGTGTCCTTGGGCTTGAAGCCCCAAGGCCACCCCCTTTCCAGCCTGCAGGGAAGCGGCCCTTTTGCCGCTTCCCGCAGCCTGCAAAGCGGCGGATCGGGCCTCCGGAGGTGCCGGTATGGCAGCTGAGGCCCCGCTTACAGCGGGGAAAGTGGCTGGGTGCAGGCTGCTGCTTTTCGGCGGTCTTCTTGTAACCCGCCAATGTGGATTTTATGTCACTTCCCCCTTTTAGGACAGAGCTAATGCTTCTAACAGACCTTTTCTCTTCACAAGTTTTTCTCCTGAACGGTTCCATTTTTCCCCCCCCCCTTTCACACTTTCTTTGGGGGGGGAAAGATGGTGAGAACAAATAACAACATTTCTTCTCTGCCTGAACTATTCACTTAGCTAGATTGGAATATAAGCCTCTTGTCTATGTAGATGAAAGGCACTAGTAAATACTTATGTTTGGAACTTCATTTTTGCTGCTTGGGGGTCGTTGGAGTCAGTCTCCTGTCGGAGGGGAAAGCAGAGGGAGCAATAGGCACAGGACAGACAGCGAGCTGCGAGGGCTATGTGACAAGATGGATTCCCACCACCACAAGAGCAAAGTCCTCCTCCTTCCACCGATCTTGGATAGTGCCGCATGTCCCCCTTCATCAGCCATCCACCTCCCACACTCCAGTAACACAGCAAAATGTCAGAACACTCCCTTTTCCCTGCTAACAGTTGAGACACCTCCCCTCCACTCCCTCACTCAGAAAGCTATCTCCTCTTCACACTGAAGTTGTTTCCAAGGAAGGAGGATCTGAGAGGGGGCTTCACATCCCCAGTAAAATCAACAACGCAGAATAAGGAGACATTACAAACCAGCAACAGATTGCTCCCCAAAATATTGTGGATTGGTGCAAGAGTCGGCAGATAAAACCAAAATGAGTGTTTGAGGGGCGGGGGGAGACACATGCGAACAAGCTGTAGTGCAGAAGCAGTGTGTAACCTTTGCCGTAACAATGAATGGGAGAGAGCTAACATGATAAACACTGCAGAAAGGGGGAGAAAAGGAAAACAGACACACACCTCTCACTCGCTCATTTGATCTCTTTCTCTCTTGCTCACTCTCACACACACAAACCCACAGACAACTGGTAACACTGCAAAATGCTTGGGGGGGGGGATGCTGCCTCGCCTCCGCAGAAGCAAAGGGATAGCCAAGCATCTGGTTGCCAAGCAGAAAAGAAAACTGGGGGCGGGAGCAGGAAAGGGGGGGATATACAGCAATACTGAGCAAACTGAATGCCAACTCACAACTAAACCAAAGGGTGTGGGCGAGGAGGCAGAATAGCAAAACAGCTGAGTGGTGGCCGGGTGTACAGCTACTTTCTCAAACCAGGGGAGGGAAAAGAAGTTGCCAGCGCCAGAAATCCCTGTGGATCACATGTTTGTAGCCCATCATATATACAAGGAGGCCTTGATCATCATTCCATGACTGGCCAATTGACCTCTGCTGGCAAACCAGTATAGGGGTCCCTCCACATTAGCTGGGGTTAGGGGTGAAGGACCCCCATGAATGTGGGAAAACTGCAAATAAAAAACCCCCACTAGTCTTTTTCTCTGCGAGAACACCTCTCTAGGGATCTCCAGGTCCTCCAGTGCAACTCTGTGGTCAACACCTGCCAGGGACTGACCACAGAATCATACTAGACACTAGTATGATGTTTTCTCTAGGAACATCTATGTTCTCCAGCACAACTCTATGTTCAACTTCTGACAGAGTTACGCTGGAGGACCTAAAGATTCCTAGAGAGAATATATTGGTCAAAACTGCAAATGGTCAAATCCTCAAAGGTCAAATCCAGAAATGTGGAGGGGCAACTGTACTGAGCTAACACCATGTATATACACACAGTGTGTGTATGGCTGTGAAAGAGAGATTCAGTGTGAGTGACTTGTTGGCTTTTTCTTCTTTATTGTCCCCTCTTTGCAGAACTGTTCACAAGGCGGTAGGAGTCAAGGAGAAGAGAGGATGCACAGCCACACACACTTCCAAGGTAACCATGCCCTGGGTCTCTGTCTCAGTCCAAACACAAGACTCTGGGGATCAAGGTGGATGGGATAGTCACACACATTCAATATCAAGATGAAAGCTGTGTAATACAGTTAGCCCTCCGTATCCATGGATTCTGCTTCCACAGATTCAACCAGCCACAGCTTGAAAATATGCTTCTTAAAATTCCAAGTAAGAATCCAGAAATAATCCAGTTTGAGACCACTTTAACTGCCCTGGCTCAATGCTAGGGAATCCTGGGAACTGTAGTTTTGTGAGACATTTCGCTGCCTCTGTTGGAGAGCCCTGTTTCCACAATAAGAAGAGCCTTCCCTCCATGGCATCTGTCTCCATCCAGCCTAGGAGGGAGTGAAAAGACAGGCCCAACACCATCAGGCCTATCCTTAAGAAGAAGAGCCTATAATAGCAATAACGTTTATATTTCTATATTGCTGATCTGTGAACTCAGCACTCTCAAAGGGGTTTACAATGTGTAAGCCAATTGCCCCCAACAAGCTGGATGTTCCTTTTGCTGACCTATGCAAGGAAGGAAGGCTAAGTCAACCTTGGAGCCCTTGGGTCAAACTCACAACCTTATGATGTCTGCCTTGGTTATTTATGCTGAACTGGTCAGTTGTGGCACTTATCAGCCTACAAAAGCTTCACTGCCTTGTGGTTTGGAGCAGATTCCAACTCAGGAGAGGCGAGAAAGCAAGTAAACAGCCCAAGCAGGCTTCAAAACAGACAAGCCACAAAAGCCATATAACACAAAAAACTGTCTTATATTGAGAGAAACCATTAGTCCTAAAATTGTCATCTGACTGGAAGCAGTATCTCTCCAGGCCTTCAGCCGAGACTATTTCCTAGTCCTATATAGCAATAGCAAGTACTTTTCTGTATCACTTATCAGTGAACTAGCACTCTCCAAGCGGTTTACAATGTGTTAGTCAACTAGCCCCAAGAAGCTAGCTCATTTTACCAACCTATGAAAGGATGGAAGGCTGAGTTGACCTGGAGCCCTCCAGGATCATACAACATTGTGGCTGGAGCACTGGCATTTAACCACTGCGCCAACAGAGCTCCTATATAAAGATGTGATTTCCTGGTGGTGTCCCATTCAAGTAATAACTTATACCAAGCCTTCTTAGATTCTCAAATCAGTCAAAGCTGGGTGTGTAATACCAAAGGAAGCACAGCAACTTCCATATATCATGAACAATCTTATCACAGGTATCAAGACATAGGAATCAGTCACTCCCCCCCCCCCCCCAAACCAGGAAACAAAAAAGAGCATGCCTAAGAGGTTCTAAAAGTGAGATCAGCTACAAGAATCTTACTTTTGGTCCAGATTCGCCCTCCTCCTGTCACCAAACTACAGGTAAAAGATGAGGCAGATTGATGGATCAAACTACTGCAACAACAGAACTTGTCAATGCTTGGATGGTGGGCAGTGAAGTCTCAAAGAATGAAGCTTATTATAAGAGGCGTACTCAGAATGTCGTCTCCAAAAGATCCCAAAACATGGCATCTATAATGAACTCAAACCCAGAAAGTGCCCAGAAGCAAGCTACACAAATGAACCTCCCAGCACCATGCCAGCTACACCAAGGTGTGAGGTCTGTCTGCTTCTTTACTAAGAATATATCAGAGAACGATAACAGCAACAGGCAATCTTTTCTTCTAATCTATCTTATCTGAGAACCTCAAAAAAGCAAATATTGATATTACATCAAGGACATCAAAAAAGAAAATTCACTTTCTGGCCAATTCAATGGTACGCTCACACTGTTCCTAGGCCTCCGGCAATTTCATTTTGGGAGCAATTAGGATACATTTGCTCCAAAATGCAAAAACCAGGAAAGGAAATGGTTGTTAAAAATCAATGTTCCATAAAACCTTACAGTAGAAATACACTTTTAAAGGACGGGAGTGATAGTGCTTCCCAAGGAATGAGCCGGAGGTGCAAGCTCCAATAATAACACTATAATTTGTAGTTATCTCCCCCCACCACCACCATCCAAAAACCCCCACAAGAGATCAAGAAAAGCTGGAAGGAAGGCAGACTTTCAAACCCTGGATGCCACTTAAGATGTTACCAGGATAAATATAATCTGTGTTGCATTTGTCATGGACACTACAATTCTGTCTGATTTTATCCAATGTACAAAAATGTTACTCACTTTCTTACGACAAAGTGTTGTCACAGTCTAGCAGACAAGACTATAGTCTCACAGGTACAAATAGTACATTCTTATCTATTTGCAAAGACCTTTAAGCAGCACTGCACCTAGAAAATCAAGGACAGCTTGGTGTGACAAATCATTGTTAAGGTGGACTGATAAATGCCCCATCACCTCACAGCCCTCATGTCTATCACATCTATTATTCTATCAGATGGCCCCAGAAGGCCACCAAAAAGCAAGCAAGCAAGCAAGCAAACAAGAAAAGCCAACCCTGCCCTAAATAGCTCCTTTTGTGTAGCCCAACTCATCTGATGTTAGATCTTATGGACCCCTTGTAGTGACCCTTGGACATACGTTGCAAAACCTGTGACTCAGACCATCAAGAAATGGCATTCTTTTCTCCACAGCAGAACAAGGTGGCATTTACAACAAAAGAGGCAGAGTAAAAAGCATACCTGGAC
>NC_056531.1:16280276-16322385 GCF_019175285.1 Sceloporus undulatus | reverse complement strand
AACCTGTCCCATACTGAATAAATGTTAGGGAGATATATTAAAGGGTATTGTGGGGCTGCATCGGTGACTAAAACAACCTCAATGGAACTCACCCTATCCAGACATACAAAACACATGGAGACACATCACTGTTGTTGTTAGCTGCCCTCCAGTCAACTTTGACATCGTGGCACCCTGTTGGAATGAGACATCGCCAAGAAATCCCTTTCCGTCCACTGCGTTGTCCAATCCTGAAAGCCCTTGTCCATAACCCCCCTTATCAGCCTATCCATCTCGTCGTGGCGTCCTCTCTTTCTTGCTACCCTCTACCTTGCATAGCATTAAATTGTTTTTTTCTAGTGACCATGCCTTCTTGTTATGTGCCAAGTATAGAGCTCTACTTGAATCATCTTAAGCTTCCAAGGAGAGCTTCTTGATCCATCCAGAACCCAGTGTATATCTTTCGTCTGGCCAGAGTATCGTAAAGTACGCTTCCCCTCCACACCACATTTGTTCAATCAAGGGAGTTTCCTTGCTGCGCTTGCCTCACTGGCCAGCTCTCAACCTACAAAGGAAGTGGGAATGGCCTGGGCGTAAGTTGAAGGCTCCATGGCACACATGTAAGAGTTGGTTGGGAGTTTTTTTGGACATGTGGCCATATTCTGGAAAATTTATTCCCGACATGTCGCAACATCTGTGGCTGAGCATCTTCAAGAATGTCAGAATAAACCTCTTCCAGAACTCAAACACGTACATCATTTAAACACGATCCTAAGGAATGGAGAAACACAGATTTGTTGCAACAGCTTCTGGGCCTCTTAAGATTCAGTGTCCATGTAAGGAGCATAGCCCCCTCCAAATTGACCCAAGCAGCTTATTTTGGCCTTCTGTTTCAGCCACTTAATAGCTCAGCAGCATCCCGAACCGAATTGAAAATGCTGACTGCTCTCTTCATGAGTTGCTTCATGTGGTTGGAGGAAGATGAAACACTTCAGACTTGAAGTATTCCTGCTGTAATCTTAATCCGTTGGGGGAAAGTGGCAGTGTGAGCTTCAGCTGAGTAAGATCAATGTCCTTTGGAGGGATTTATGCAGAGCTGAGACTTGACCTTCATCAAAAAACAGATTCTTCTATATTGCTTGAGTTGTTCTGTACCAGCCAACGGAGATTGGCAATCTTTAGAACACGCTCGGTCAGAACTTTATGGTAGCAATTTTAGGGTACTTGTGCCTACCGATACCTTCCAGTAAAGTGAGGTGTTTACTACTATTGCCTGCACAATAAAATTAATTAGTACAAGCTACACTAGTAAAGAATTTTTTAATTACTCCCAGCCCGGTGCCTATTCCAACTGTTGTCATTACATACACACACCCAAAAACAAATTAAAGGGTCTTGCAGCACGGTTGAGCTAACTGAAAAAAGCGCTCATTGTAGCAATCAGCTTTTTTGCATAACTTGAGTGGGGCTCCTCAATCCAATTCTAGGCCACAAGATCCGCTTTTGCAGACTGACTTTCTAGAGTTTAGTGATGGTGAACCTTTTAGAAACCGATGCCCAAACTGCAAACCCAAACCCACGTATCCAAGTTCAAAGTGCCAGTTCCGCTCTGGCTTTCTATAACAACTCGGGCAACTCTGTTGCTGGGGTGACGCAGCATGTCCCACAGAAAGGCTCTGAGTGTCACTTCTGGGGCACGCGTGCCATAGGTTCGGCCATCACTGTCCTAGATAACATATCGATGCCTTTGAATTTTTAAAAAACCAACTAATCACCCCTGCTGTGTGTGTGGGGAAATAAATAAAATCCTCTTTTGGAAACCACTTTAATTCAAAGCACACGTTCAAATCAGCTAAGCTCTGAAAGACTTGAGGAGGGGAGCGGGTCATGCAATCCTCCAGGTTATTATTGCTGTAACGCCACTTTTCCACCATTGGCCAAGCTGGCAAGGGTTGCGGGAGATGCGTTCAAACAACATCAGGACTATATAACATCAGAGAGTCGTATGTTACCCCCACCTCATTCTAAGGAGAAGGCACTTACTCCTCGCAGGACAGAAGTAAACTACTAATTACTGTACACAGTATGTGTAAAAAGATGTCAGTCATCGCCTTGGTACTAAAAGAGATGGTTGCAGTATCTACTCTGCAAAAACTTTGCTACTTACAACCACAATATGTTCATTTGTCCTAAAAATGAAGTCAGACATTGGATTGCTGGGAGTTTTTGGTACGACATCACTGGGAATTTTTTTGGGATACAACAATCTGTGCCAATCCATATTGACCAGTTGCATTTATATTGAATATCTTACTAACCACACTCCAGACGTATCAAATCCACAAAATTCCCACATAATTTGACTTAAATGCCGCATCCAACACCCCTGAAATAGCACATTAGTTAAAAAGCAATAACGGTTAGTAACACACACACACCAGAGTCGCACAACACACACGGAAGGGAAGACGCAAAGCCATTCAGGTGCCTGGATTGAACTACTGAAAAGGTTACGAGTACTAAGTCATGCTTAAGTCCAACTATCTGAAATCGATATCTCACATACGAAGCTGCCAAAGTCTAGATCTATAGGGGAAGAGCTTTCTCTCAGCGCCAGCAACCATAGCAGCTGACCTTCGTGAGGACACGAGAGAGGGCCTTCTTGGGTGGCTGCTCCCCCCATCAGGGACGTAGCCAGTGTTTAGGAAAGGGGGGGGGGTCCAGAATAGTGCACCATTATAATGGGCTTGGGTGTGGCGCACCAGCAGCACACACCAGTTCATGTCCTAAAGCAAGGGGGGTCTGGACCCCAAGAAACCCCCCCCCCCTGGCTACATCCCTGCACCATTTGAATGTCCTCCTATGGAGGCTTGGCTGCCCATCCCTGCTTTCCTTTTGCACAGAGCAAAGTTTTTTTCCAAGCAGCCTTTAATATATAAATGTGTATATATTTTATATGGGGTGTTGCTTTAGATAGTGGTTTTTTTCCTTAGTTTTTATATTGTTTTATAGTCATTCATACCGTTTAGCTAGTTGGTTTTACACCTCATCCCCCCCTTTGCAGCTTGACTTATATTGTTCTCTCTATGAATATCTAGGTCCTCCAGCAACAACTCTGGTCAATTTAACCAAAGTCATAGTGAAGGACCTAGAAATTCCAAAAAGAACACTCCCACTAGGCCTTTTTTGGGTTTTTTCGGGCTCTGTGGCCATGTTCCAGAAGAGTTTATTCCGACAATGTCACCAGCATCTGTGCTTATAAATTTCTGAAAGAACAGTTGGAAATACAGGATTGAGAATGGTGCAAACACAAAAAGTTAAGCAGCAAACATTAAGATCGCAACTTAATATATGAAAGCACAGAACACTGAAGGAACACATTAATTATATATTAGAAAGAAGAGACCAGCATAAGAAACTAATGTCTCACCCTCAAAGAAATTCAAGGAGTCTCAAAAATATGAAAGTCAAAAGATTCAAAAAGATGTACATGGCGCCTTTTTTTTTACGCGGGGATCGTTCCGCCCCCCTGCGAAAAAAAAGTGTGGTGCATGAGCCCCCTTGAAAGTAATGGGGCGGTTGCATGGCGAGAGGTGCATGCCCCATTAACCTTAATGAGACGTGTCCCTCCGCGCGCCCCTCGCAGCTTTCAGCGTATGCTGAAAGTCACATATAGTGTGCCCACATATGACACAGTGCACTGTACTACAATCAATTACACGCGCCTGCGTCATACGCGGCTCGCCATAACAGGACTCACGTCACTGGATGGCGACCCCAGCACTTTTATGGCAATGTGCCTGTGCGTGCATGCAGCACACACCCACACAGGAGCGCACCACCATTGAAAACAACGAGACTTGAGGTCCCACATTTTTCCCTTATGTGGGGAGGGTGGTGGTGGTTTCCGGAATGGATCCCCCACATAGTGATTAATACATATCTCAAAGCATAATATAATAACTAACAGGGTTTATTTTGTAATAAGCAATTAAAACTGTAATAATACATGTTCAAATAATATGGAATTCAAGAAGATGAGCCCACTTCTGGCTGTAAATTCAATGTTGGAAGTACTAAGATTCTGTATGGCGTGAGATGGGAAGAGGTCAATAGAGGGGGGTGACACCACAGGGACCGCCACTAAAGGACTGTCACCCCATCCTCCCCACCCCACTAATTTTACTGAACAATACCGCCTTTCTCTCTCCCATACAATCTGAGAAGAGAGAAAACTGGATGCCTTTTCATTCTCTTTGAGGAATGTAGCAAGGTCCTCATGCCATACCCAAAGAATGGCAAACACACCACTGTGGCGTCACTATAAGGGTGTGGAGCGCACCAGATGACCCCCAAAGGGGGCTGAGACCACTGTTTCCTCAAACACCTACCTTTTGGCAGAAACAGGCTGTGGCATTCACCTGCTTCCCTGAAGACAGCAGTCCCACTGTGCCTTCAGAGAGTTTTGGACTTCAGCCCCCAAAGCCTCAGCCATGTTGGCCATCAGCCTGGGATTCTGGGAAATGAAGTCCAAAATTGCTTAAAGAGCACGTGGGACCACTGCTTTAAGAGATGTTTTTGAATGCTTTAGAGAGACGTTGGGAGGGGAAGCTCAGCGGGAGGAGAAAAGGAGAGGCCCCAGAATTGTTTGAAATTACAATTTCAAATTTAAAAAGCTGAATTTTTTAAAATATAGACATTTTCATCAAATCTTCTATGTAAAGACATTTAGTGGTTGGGTATGATATGGTAATTAGGAAGCTATTTTTCTCTTCTAAATTTCCTAGTTGTTTATATGTCACAGCTTAGCATGATATAGGGGGTTTTAAATGGGTTCTTCAGTCTCTGTGGCCATTTCTAGAAGAGGGTTTTTTCCTGACATTGTGCCAGCAACTCTGTGGCTGGGCATCTCAAGAAGGATGGCATAGAAGAGAGTGGTGTGTGTGTGTGTGTGTTATATGTTGATGACCACTGGGGTGTGGGGAGTGATTTCCAGTGTCCATCTGTGTATTGTTCTGTGTTTTGAACGGTCCATTCTAAACTTTAGCCCTGGATATCTTTCCTCTCTAGGATCTTTTCTAGTTCTGTCATGGCTGGCCATTTCCATTCCTAATCTTCTTCTGGCCGGATGCCGGCAAAACGCCAAGAATAAACCCTTCTAGAACAACCACATAGCCAAGAAAAACCCACAAACACACAAAAACCTATGATGCAGACAGATGGAAAGTTTCCGACTCATATGAGCCTGGGCTCAGCTATTAGCATGGAATTCAGTTAGTCCATGGGAACGACGACTGAGAGTAACATCAAGACGTATCTCTTCCTGCAAGCCTTCCCATTCCAACAATCCATTGTAAAGCATTAACCTAATTATTTAGCCGCACCCGCTGCCTCTGCCCTGCTTTTACTAATCGTTTTAACACTTATTAATACTAAATTGTATCTTATTGTGGGTGTGGAAGGCTGGGGGGTTTGGGATACAATGGACAACGGGGCATTATTGTATTGTTTTTGGCATGTTTTTATTGGTGTTGCTGTTTGATCTTTTTGGAGCAGGATACAAAAACTGATATTATTATTATTAATTATTATACTTATACGAAGAGAACATTCCTAAGGATTGTGTGGGGTTGTGAAATGAAAGCAGGAGGTCAATGGAGGGGGGTGGACAAACCAACCCTAAGGAAGCCCATTAGGAGGAACTAAAAACCACAACTCTGGGCGCAGTGTCAAGCCTGAACTGCAGCCACTCATCTGTGCATTTGTCGCACAAACCACAAGGTGTGAGTTCAATCCAGGCTTGACCCGGCCTGGCAATCCCTCTGAGGTATGCTAAAATCCGCATTGTTTGTTGTGGGGCAATGAGTTCAGGGAAGTGTCCCCAGGCAATGCGTGACGGCATTACCTAATGTGTCAATTTAGTTGTTGTCTGCCGTATTTTATTATCGAATTTTAACAGGGCAGATATGAAACACTTGTCCCTCCGTATTCGCAAGGTCAGGGCACAAGACCCCTGCACAAATAGAGAAAAAATCAATCACAAAAGCACCCTGTTTTGAACCTGAGAGGACGCCTCTCTATGAATCGCGGTAGGTCCATCCAGGGCAACTCTGTGGTCAACGTCGACAGACACCGACCAAGAGTTGGCGCTGGAGTGAGTACAAAAGTAGTGGTGTCCTCTCTAGGAATCTCTAGGCTTTCAGTGCAGCTTTTAGTTAACGTTAACAATAGAGTTGCGCTGGAGGACCTAGAATCCGAGAGGGGCCATATTCACCAAATTGCGTGAACATAGATTGCATATCAGTAATATCAGCTAGATAATAGATACTAATCAAATCCGTGAGTATAGAACTGCGCTGGAGGAGCTACGAAAGGCCGAGTGGAGTATATTCTCTCTAGGGCTTTCAGTGCGACTGACCATAGAGTGCGCTGGAGGACCTACAGATCCCTAGAGAGGCCATCTCCCTCCAACACGGAGGGAGGGGCGTTCTTGCCGTTGCCATCGCCTTCCCTTTCCCCTCAGGGCTCCCTCCCCTCCCGGGGCTCCTCTGTCTGAAGGGGAACGGAGGGAGGCGCAGGGCTCGTGGGGCGCTCCTCACCCGGTGGGCCCGCGTCAGGCTCAGGTCCTTCATGACCTCCTCGAAGCCGCCGTCTCCTCGGCCTGCTCTGGTTGTGGAGCGCGATCTTCTCGCTGAATTCCGAGGGTTGTTCGACGAGGCCGCCATCTTCCCCCGTCCGCATCCCTCCTCCTCCTTTCTCTGCACTGCGCATGCGCAAAGGCATAAACCTAGAGAAACTGGAGGAAGAGGCACTATTCCCCCTCCTCCTCCTCCTCCGTTCCGCCCTTCCACTTCGATTTTCTACTGGCGCATGCGCCACCAATGGGGAGAAGGAGGACTGGCGCCATGGCCCTTTAAGGCCTGACCTAAAGAGCGTCAGCGCAATGCGCAGTTCGGAGGGAGGCAAGGCTTGACGCCTTTTGCGCATCGGCAGTAAGAGAGCGTTAAGGAATGAGCTCATCGCCCTAGGCTCCCTCCGCTTCTTTTGTGATCTCTTTCTTTCCTCCTCTTCGACCTGCAATCATGGCCCAAAACGCACTGGAGAAATAAATCCAGTTTGGACCGCGTTCACGGCCCGGCTAAGCTAGGGAAGCATGGAACTGTAGGTTTTTGTTAGACATTGGCCTTTTCGGTCAGAGAGGAGCCTGAGGCCAAAATAACTACAACTCCCAGGAATTCCTAGCACTGAGGCCAGGGCAGTGAAAGCTTCGCGAAACTGGATTATTTCTGCGGGTATGTTTGGGACATTTATCTTGCTGGGTGCCTGTAAGACAACTCTTGGTTCAAACCTCTGGGAGCTTCGTGGAGGCCTTGCCATTCAACAACAGAATCATAGAATTGGAACTTGAAAGATCCAAAGAAGGGCCGATGGTCCATCCAAACCCCCTTCTTCTGCCAAGCAGGAAAATCCAATAAAAACATCCCCATTGCATAATGGCCATCAAGTCCGCGGCTTAAAAGACTCATCCAAGGAGGGAGACTCCACCATAAGCTTGAGGAAGGGAGATGGTGTTCCCTGTCAGCAGCCATACTCTACAGAAGATCCTTCCAAATGTTAGCGGAATCTGTGTCCCAGTAGCTAAGACATCCATTGCTCCACTGGGTCCCGGTTCTCTGAAGCAGCAGAAAACAAGCTTGCTCCCTCCTCAATCGTTACATCCCCTTCAATATTTAACAGGCTATCATATCACTCTTAACCTTCTTCTTCTCCAGCTAAACATGCCCCAGCTCCCTAATCTTTCCTCATGTACTTCAGGGTTTTCCAGACCCTTCAACCATGTTAGTTCCCTCCTTGGATACAGGCGCCAGTTTCTCAATTCTTTTTGAATTGTGGTGTCCAGAACTGAGACACAATATCCAGGTGGGGCCCTGAATCAGAGCAGAATACATGTGACTATTACTTCGCCTTGATCTAGACACTTACGTTCTATTTTGTTATCAGTAGGGAATTTATAAAAAATACCCCCCAAAATCCCTAGCCCAAAATGCATCTTGGAGGTAATCATGGCCCTTGTCCTCCCTGGCATCCTTGATTCATAGAGGCCTCGAGCAGTCCGGCATCTATAGGGTGAAGGATGTCTCCTTATACCTAATGAAAGGCAGTATGGGAGCTGCCCCTTGGCTGCCATGATCTGAAGCAGAGAGAACCCCAAACCCATGTAGGCAGCAGGCCTCAGCGAGGAGTTTGCATAAAGGCAGATTCCTTCAAACCTATGAGACGAGTTAATGACGGGGAGATATTTTCACAGACCTGCAACAATCGTTTCGCATGGCAGAGAGGATGCCTATGATCAGTGATGTGTGAGGTGGTTTTGCTTTGAATTAGGACAAAAAGCCTCCACTGAACTATGTGACTAGCAACCTATTTAAAGAAAGTCCAGTTTTTCCTTTGTTCCTGACACTCTTTCAGTCCCCTTGCTTCTCCTGGGCAATGGTTCCATACACCCCTTTTCCCCATTTCCCTCATAATGTTCTCTGCAATCTACCGTGATTCTGAGGAAACCATCCCAGGCAGTAGTTCCATTAGAAGGCTTGTGTTCTCTTTCCATTTTGCCCCTCCCTTTCTTCTATTTATAGCCTTGAGTGACTGATGAGTGAATGTATGTGTGTGGAGTGGGGTCCCGGCGCTGTGCTCAATAAACTAGATTAAAATTCAAGACTTTGCCGTTTGTGTCAGTTCCTGAAGTTCTGGTCCACGGGTAGACAGGCTGGGATTCGATCCGAAAGGTACTTGTAAGGAGCCTAATATTGGGTGTGTTGAGCTAATTTTAAAAAATTAAAAATTTTTTTCCCCACCAAATTTGAGCAGGATATCCTTAAGTATGAGATGCAGCCTAGAATTGCATGGCATTTTTCGCTGCCGCCGACATCACACTGTTGACTGATGTTAACTTGGTGGGCTACTTGGAATCCCCAAATCCCTTTCACACAGGGAAAGTCTCCTTAAACTAGATGCCCCCATTCCAATAGCTTGCAGTTCCGATTTTTTTGCTCTAAGTGCAGACTTTACAACAAGAGAACAATACACGGCTTAACATGTAAATCACTTCTCCTAACCTAAGAGTCCACACAATAGATACAGTATATAATATATATATATAGATAGATAATCCCCACTCTCTTCCATCCAGCGATCTCTAAGGTGGCCAACCACAAAATACCGAGCAAGACCCAGGAATAAACCTGCTAGACATGGCCACATGCCCGACAAGACCACAAAACGATGGATGCCGGCCAGAGAGCCGTCGACTCCACATCTGGAGGTTTGCCTTGTCTCCTCTAGTAGTTATTAGTATTATAGTATTATTGTTATCATTATTAACATTTATTTATAAAGTGCGGTAAATTTACAACAGTGCTGTACATACAATCTTTTTAATTGGACGTTTCCCTGCCCGCGGCTTACAATCTAAAAAGACACACACAAAGAGAAGGGAGTTGGTGGTGGGAAGGGGGCCTCTATAAGTAGGATAATACATATAAAATTACATAGCAATACAAAGAAATGATGATAAAACAGACAACAAAAGAACATCA
This sequence comes from Sceloporus undulatus, assembly GCF_019175285.1. NCBI lineage: Eukaryota > Metazoa > Chordata > Lepidosauria > Squamata > Phrynosomatidae > Sceloporus > Sceloporus undulatus. Next base: position 16,312,810 of record NC_056531.1, on the reverse strand, counting down.
AATAGCAATGACAATTAATGCAATGCTGGGAAGGCTTCTCTGAACAGGTTGGTCTCAGCTCCTTTTGGAAGCTGGTTAAGGAAGTGATGGTTGCGTGTCGTGGGGGAAGAAGTGATGGCGCCGAGTGAAGGGGCAATCCGAGATGGGGCAGAGGAAATCCTGGGCTGGGACATGGCAGGACCTTAGACTAACCGAAAACAGAGGAGCCCGAGTGGGAAAGGTGAGGAGAAATAAGGTCGAGAGTAAGGATGGGCCAGTCCATGGAGGGCTTGAATGTCGACAGCAGGAGCTTAGACGAATGTTGGAAAGGGAGGGGGAGCCATGAAGGAATGCCAACACATAGAGAAATGTGGTCGAAAGCGGTGGGTGGGGAAGTGATAGTGCCGGTGCAGCTGAATGCTGGACAGAAATTAAAGGACGGAGGTGAAGAGAGGAACCCTGCCAGAAGGAGGTTACATAATCAAGTCGTGAGATCACTAAAGGCATGGACAGATCTGTGGGCAGTAGAAGGCGGAGAGAATGGTCCGATTTTGGCAAGACTGTATGAAAAAGAACTACAAGCCTTGGCGGTGGTCGGGATTCTGGGGGATATAGCTAAGAGGAGAGTTGAGCGTTAGCACACATAACAGGGAAGCAAGCAGAGTAGGATTTTATAGACAGAGCCAGCTAATATCATAATGGATCCACGTCCATCATACTTCGTGAATAAAATTCCAAGAGACAGCCGGTTAGTCTGTAGGATCAGTATGTGAGAGAATCGTTGTAGCACCTTTTGAGATTAACTAAAGAAAAGAATTTGGCAGCATGACCGTGTCCTAAGTCTAGGAAAGCCCAGCCACTTCTTTCTGTTAGTTAGTCTAAAAAGTGCTACAAGATCTCTCGTAAACCATCCTGTTGTTGTGTGCCTTCAAGTCATTCCAACTTATGGTGACCATAAGGCGAACCTCTTCCTGGGCTTTCTTTCTTGCAGATTTGTCAGAAGGCTTGCCTTTGGCTTCGCTGATAAATCTATGACTGACCCTGTTATTGGCAGAGATGTATTCAAGAGATGTGCCACTCCTCGGCCTTTCCTTTGAACGTTTATACCGAAGTTCAGTTCAACTGTCCAAAGTGCAGGAGATTCATTGCCACGGTTTGCCATATCCCACAAAGCACTTGAAATGTGGCATATGCTTGACAATGCAGGGCACTAAAAGTCTCCATTAGCCGTTCGACGAAGCGACTCCCCAGAGTTTTCAGGTGGCCATTTTGCTCGTTCTGACTGACGCAGTATCGTGGGAAGGAATGTCAACATCGACATGACAAAAGGAGAGACCTACTTGCGCTATCCACGCATTTATCTGGTATCCACTGCGGGGACAGTTGTTCATTCATTCACAGGGGCCACCAGCTTGGCCCGCCATAGCCGTGATGGCACCAGTCCGGCAGGATATCTAGGGTGAAAACGTGGCCTTTTACTGTCCACATTTGTGTGCCAATAACCAGACTGGATGCCTTTAGAGCTGTGTAGGCATCATTCAGTGGAAGTGTGCGACAATGGGTGGTATAAGATTAAACATGTACTTCAGTTCTCCCTTGTATTGAAGGCATATAATAACACAAACCTATCTCTAGCCCCAACAGAAGCAGGCATCAGAATGTGCCTCTTTTGAAGCACGAGGTTGCCATCCATTTGGAAGATCACCACATCACACTGATCCCATGTCATAAAGCTTTGACTGAAAGCATTACATACAAGCAAAAGCAAGCGCTATGCCAAACATGGGCTGTGCGGTTCCAAGAGGAGGGACTTCTGGCAAGGAGCGGTTGGCAATCTCACACCAGTTGGCAAAAAACATTTTGCCATAGTCTCAAGAATGTATCAGAGGGCTTTTAAACCTAATTAATGAGGGGGAGAGAGACAGTATTCTGGAAGGCAAAAGGCTGGAGAAGGACAGGGTGCTTACCTGTAACGTATTTCTTCGAAGTGGTCATCTGCGAATACATACAAATGGGGTTCACTGAATCACTGCGCCTGCGCATGCGCTCGGAACCTACTGGAAGCCATGGGCAGAGTTTTACTCGGGCAACAGAGTGAAACTTTTTGCGGTAACTACCAGCCGCACCCGTTATATAAGGCCCCTGCCTTCCCCGCTCGTTTCCCAGTTCCCGCGAATTTTTTCCGACAAGCAGGCGATGGAAAGAGACCAATGAAGCGACACTGAGGGGGAACGGACGGTGGGATTTGTATGTATTCCCGCAGATGACCACTCGAAGAAATACTTTTAACAGGTAAGCAACTGTCCTTCTTCTTCGTGGTCTCGGCGATCATACAATGGGTTTAGACGCAAGCTTAGGTAAGGGCGGAGGAGTGTCCTGAAACCAAAGCTATGTGAACCAAGGTATATTTATTGCAACAATAAACACCTTGAACCATAAAAATAGTCAGTCTTTTTGTTCATCATACCGCTTGCTAAAAAACCTGAAGGGTTAGCAAGAGGTCGTGCAATTGTGGCCAAACCAACATTCAACAGAATGTAAACATTGACATATGTACAAAGTGCTGAACACAATTATCAGTATGAAATCAAATGCACCCTGAAACCAACAGACAAGCCTCCCGAAACGGCGTCTCGGATGGCTCTGGTGTCCAACCTATAGTGAGTAATAAAAGTCAGGAGGTGGGACCAGACAGCAGCCTTGCGATCATCCTCCAAGGGGAATCCCCGACCAGAATGCAGAGGATGCTGACATGGCCTTTGTAAGAATGACCGAAACCTGCAGGAGAGGTTTGCCCAATAGTTCATACATAGGTGGATGGGACCACCCCCGGCCACCCATTTTGGAAGACCTCTGTGCAGACACAGGAAACCCCTTCCTCGGTTCCAGTAGCATTGGAAAAGGTCTCCAGACCGACTGGAAGCAGCAGTTCCTGTCCAGGGTAAAACGCCAGCGCTACTGCCTGACGTCAAGAGAGAGTGCAGGCTCCGCTGCCGCATCCGAAGTCGGATTGGAAGCGAGGGTCGGTAACACATGTCCTGGCATATGTGGAAGCACATGACGCTTAGCAGAAAAATAATGTCTGTCCGAGGACCAACTTGTCCTTGTGAACCGTCAGGAAGGGGGCTGGTCCCCCGCAAGCGCAGAATTCGCCGCACCGCACTGCGGACAGAGGTGATTTGCCACAGAAAAGCGTTTTCCAAGTCAATAGTCTCAAGTCCGCCTGTGGCAATGTTTCAAAGGGCTTGGATTGGATTGCAGACAGCACTGCCTCAGGCTCCAAGCCGGCGCTGGTACCAACCAGGAGGAACAGTTGGCAACATTCCCTTAAGGAACCCTTTCCCAAAGGAGCCCGGAAAAAGGAAGCTCTCCCCCCGATTGGTACTTAGGCAAATGGCAGACAAATAGCACTTAATGGATGCGAGGCACAGCCCCCGTCATCCAAAAGCCGCCATCAAAACTCCAGCACCACCGGAGTGGACACCTTAGCAGGAGATAAGTCCCTTTTGGATCAAGGAGAGGCTAATCTCCTCCATTTTAGGGTATAGGACCGCTGGTGGAAGGCTTCCTTGCAGCCAGGATCACAGTCCTCCACCCATCCTCTGGCAGGGCGGTCAGGGTCGTATCCTCCAGCGCCACCAGAGTAGACTCGTCTCGATGTCAGGAAATGGAAATCCGTCCGTACTGGATCAACAGCGATCCGGGCGAGGATCGGCTGAGGAAGCCATCTCTTGAAGAGGTGGAGATATGAATGCGAACAGGGCTGTCCTGGCCACCACGGCGTGATCAGGATCGAGTGCGACCGGTTCCGTTGTCATCTTGGACACCAACCTGATGATGAAGGGAACGGAGGGAAGGGCGTATGGAGCTCCCCCTGCCTATTAAGGCGACCGGGCGTCTCCTCCGAGGGTGTCCGTCGCATTCGGCTTCCCGGGAGCAGAACTGGGGACAGTGGCTGTTCCCACCTGGTTTGCGAAGAGTGCGATCCGGGATTTTCCCTACCATTTAAGAGGTCGCTGACCGTCTTGGGATGGAGACCTCCACTCGTTGCAACACCAAGGGGAATCTGCTGAGCTATCCGCCAGCTCCGTTGTCCTCGCCCCTGGTGAGATGAATCGCCTGGAGGAGGAAACGGCGTCTCTGGATGCACCAGTCCCAGATTGCGAGAGTGAGGTCGAGCAGGGTCCTGAATTGGTGCCGATCCTTGTTTGTTGATGAGGACATCACGGTGGTGTTGTCCATCCTCAGAGGACCGACCTTGTCTGTGACAACGGATTCGAATCCCTCAGTGCCTTTCTACGCCAGCATTTCCAGAGCGGTGATGTGAGAAGCTTGTCTGGGCGACCACATGTCCTTGACGACTAGGTCGAGCAGGTGGGCGCCCCATCCCTCGGGATGCATCTGTTGTCAGAGTCAGTTGGGGCTGAGGCGATGAGGGCATTCCGATGCACACGTGGCGGCAGTCACCACCATCTGGATGGAAAGCTGAAAAAGGTCTTTGGTACCTTGTGGTGCCACGTGGACAGTAAGTTCTTCCATCTGTGAGAAGGCCGAGGAGGAACCATGACTGAGAGGTCGAAGGTGGAGAGTCTTGACCACGGGTGTGACAACGTCGATGCCATGTGTCCCAGGGCACTTGGACATCCCTGCTCAACCCTCTGTAGAGATGCAGGGGCCGTGATCGATGTCGGCGTGCCTGGAAAACGGTCTGGGAGGGAGAAAAGCGGAGGCAATGTGTTAGGAGTTGAGGATGGCCCCGAGTGAACTGACCTGTCATGGAACGGTGTGAAGTGGGACTTTTCTTCTCCGTTGATGAACCAAACCGGGGGAGTCTAAAAGGTGTAAGGCGAATGAGAGTGCCTCCCTGCAAAGTTCTTCTGGATTCGCAGCGAACATCCGTCTCCAGTACAGGAAGACCATGATCCGTTTTTGATGAGGTACACCACCACCGGTGCCCATGCATTCGTGAAGACTTCTGGTGGCCGGGCCAAGGCCGAAGGGAGGACGTTGTATGGTACGCAGGCGGAGCCCACAGTCAGCAGGCGAGGAATCGCCGATGAACCGGCCCGGATCCCAGATGTGGAAGTAGCCGTCCTTCAGTCGACGGTTTGCAACCACAGGCCTCTACGGGAAGAGGTAGAATGGAAGCAAGTTACCATCTAAGCGACGGTATTTCAAGGAACAAGTTCATTGTCTCAAGGCCAGGATGGGCCTGATGCCGACCGTACGCCTTCGGTACCGTGAAAGTACCTGGAGAAAAAGGCCTTAGAACATTGGTCGGCAGTAAAGGGGAGATTTGCCCCTTTTTCCAGTAAAGCGGGCACTTCGTCGAGAGTTGGTCCGAGGGGACAGTGGACATAAAAGGCTCCGGTTGAAGGGAGCTCTTGGACGCGGATCATATCCCCTACGGACGATTTAGAACGCCACGAGTCCGATGTATTGAGGCCCAGGTTTAACAAAGGGCCTCAGGATGTCCAAAGAATAAGGGCGAAGGGGAAACGAAGTGCGGCTGCGTCCCCTTCAGGCGCTCTCTCCCTCTGGTCGGTTCCCTGCCACGGGAACTTGCGGTACCGAGCGGGAAATTTACGACGGCGCAGAGGAGGAGAAGACGGCGAGGAGGTAACGGCGCCTCTGTGAGCCCTGCTGCTGAGGCTGCGGCCAGGAAGGTACTCTGGGACTGACATTTGGCGGTGGCCAGGACGTGCCTCTTTCTGAAGGCGAGATGGGGGTCGACGACATCCCGTGGCTTTTGGGCGGCAGCGTTCATTCTGAAACTTGCGTTCAGAGCACGCATCGTCAGTGTCGGCATAAAGAATGCCGTACAGTCCAGGGGCATGTCCTCCATTGCCTATTTGACGTTGGCGTTGAGGTCAGACCCCCCTCATCCAGGCTGTCGGCGCAGACCAGCGAATGCTGCCATGGCCTCGACCCAGGCAGTCGGCGACGTTCCTGGAGGCGGTGATGAGCCAGCTCCCGATCGAGTGGCCTCATCGGCGGATCTCCACAAGCGACGGTGGACCTCATCTGGACGTCGGGGATGATGGCGAAATCCCTCCAGCAAGGCCTGAATGTTAAGCCCCCCCCCCATACATGCGTTGTAGTTTATGGCCTTAAAGTGAAGGGCAGCGATGAGTAGGCCTTCGTTCGCAGGCCATCGATCTTGCTTGGCTCTCGGTCGCCGGGACCGTCCGCTTGCTTCGGCACAAAGGTCTGGCTGGGCCCCCATCCACAATCACCGGTTGTTTGCTTGGGAGGGTCGCCAAGCCACGGAGCCAGGCGGGGAGATTCGATAGAACATCTCGACCTTCCTGGAGGACGTGGCGAGCGAAGCCGGGGCATCCCTTACCTCTGAACGATGGATGCTAGAAGGCAACATCGTGATGCAGGGTGTGTGGGACACAACCGAGGACTCGGCGCTCAACATGAAATCGCGAGCCGCTCCTCAGAGGGGGAGAGCTCGATGTCCAGGGTTCCCGGCACATCTTAATGATGTGCTCGCTGAGAGCGGATCATCAGTCGGAGATGAAGATGCCCGGAGGAATGCAGCCCTTGGGGCGAGGGCGGTTTCGGATGGGTCTTCTTCTCTCCTCTGACGGTTCCCGCGATGGAAGGCAAGGGATCCTGGTCGAGTCAGAGTCGGACGTCAGGGGGATCCCGCACCTTGGCCTTCAGATGGAGTGCGAGCTGGGATCCGAAGAGCAGAGGGTCAAAGGCGGTCGGCGAGGTACCGAAGTCGAAGAGCCACAGCATGGAAGATTGGTGGTTTATCTCCCTGGGGAGCGGCCGGGCGCAGGTTAAGCCTGGTGAATTCCCTGAGGCCGTCTCCTTCGGGACGGACTGGAGTACCTCTGGTCTCGGTATCACAGAACATGGCAGTGGCCCTGGCTCCGGTGGACTCATCCTGTCAGAACCAGGGTGCAGCGTTCCTCCGCTCCTCCGCGTCCGAGTGGAAGGAGCGAGGGAGGGCTCCCTCTGAGGGGAGGGTTGGCTCAGTGATGGTGGCAAGGTCTTGTGACGGCGGGACGGTGTGGTCAGCACAGTGCCGATGTGCAGAGGCAGAAGTCTCCGGGCGCGAGGACCATCGCTGGGCCCTTGGGACGGGGAGCGTTGCCTTGTGTGAAGTACGCGCCTTTGACTTGGCCAGGCGCTTGACCCCTATGGTCCTTGGGCTGGACTTTCTGGGCGGAGCTGCCTCGGTCACCTCCGTATGACTCGCTTTAGAAGATGTCGGCATCACCGTCTGGTCCTCGGGGGGGAAGAAGGGGTTGGTCCGGCAAGTCGTGTAGGGCAACGGCCTCCCTTGAGTGTGCTTTGCTTGGCTTTAGCCGATCCGATGGTGCCGCCTTCCACGAGAAGATTCCTCCTCCGGCAACTTGGATGCAAATGTCGAGATGCCTTCAACGACGCCTTGGAGGACGGAGGCGAAGCGATCCGGACATCCGCCTCTACACACGCGCTCCCGAGCGCGAGCCCTCCGGGATGGCTTCTCTCCCGATCGCTCCTGGGGGCTCGAAACCGCAGTCCCCCGAGGTCTTTCTGGTGCGCTTGGAGGGTTGTCGGGACACTGGGTCTTGGGGACCACAGTCACATCAAGGTGTTAGGAGACCTTGTGAGAGAAGAGGTAGCAGAAGAAACAATGTTTGGAGAGGGGGATCACACTTGAAGCTATGTGTGGGGAAGCACATTGCTGGGGAAGAAGGGTGAGGAGTATGGGGTCAATTCTTGGAAAGAGTCCTCCAGCTTGGAGTGGCTCCTGTAGTTAAAATCTCTCCCCTTTCCCTGTCCACTCTAGTCTCCAATCCATAGCATGTGGCTGGTATAAACTCCCCCTCTGTCCCCATGAAGAAGGATAGAGAGACCTTCCTCACTGGGGAGAAGCTTCTCCATTTGCACCTGGTCACTTTGGGATCAGCTATGGAGCAGCTAGCTGAGCAGCAACTGAGAGGCCTCTTGCCTGCACTGGCCTTTGCTGCAAGGCCGGCATGGGCAAGAGTCCATGTTCGGCCAGCTGCTCGGTTGCTGCTCCAGGGTGACCAGGTGGCAAAGGGGGCAGTGACCATGGTTGGTTGTTTTGAATTTACAGTAGAACTGTAGACCTAATATCAAGAAATATTCATGGGTGGGAGTGTGTGCACTAGGGTTGTCACCCAAGAGGAAAAGGGACAGTAGCCAAAAAAGGTTTGAGAACCACTGTGTTAGAGTAATATGATATACCATGCACCAGAATTTTCTGTGATAATACTCTAACATTGTAAGCCAATTGAGACTATCACACTTGATACTATATGAGAAGACATGGTTCAACTCAAAAATACAAGTAAGGTGGATAGACGCCACCAAGGAAGCTGCGGCTTCCCTGAATTTGGAAGACCTGAGCAGGGCTGTTGGTTATAGAATCATAGAGTCGGGAAGAGGCTACAAGGGTCATCCAGTCCAACCCCCTGTTTTGCAGGAACTCACTATCAAAGCACCCCTGACAGATGGCCATCCAGCCTCTGCTTAAAAACCTCCAAAGAAGGAGACTCCATCACTCTCCAAGGGAGCGGCTTCCACTGTTGAGCAGCTCTTACTGTCAGGAGGTTCTTCCTAATTTCCTGTACTTTGCATCCATTGCTCTATGTCCTATTCTCTGGAGCAGCATAAAACAAGCATGCTCCATCCTCAATGTGAAACAGGGCTAACCCTAACACTCTTAATCGTTTCTTCTCCAGGCTAAACATACGCAGCTCCCTAAGTCGCTCCTCATAAGGCATGGTTTCCAGACCCTTCACCATTTTGGTTGCCTTCCTCTGGACACACTCCAGAGGAGGTTGGGTAACTTGGAGGTCTGTGATTGATAAGGCCATGATATGTTGAAGTCAATGTGATGGCAACTAATGGCAACTGAGCTAGCCAGAGCAACAGTTTAACTTGATGCAGGGTGATGTATGGGTTGTTGAGGTGAAAGAGGAGACATTGCTTTGTGAAGTCAGTAGATCAGGAAGCACTGAAGGAGACCTCCCTACCTAATGGGATCCCTCTTTTTGCTTCTTGGCAAGCCGTTCACACAGAGCGCGCACAGAAGACGTCCCCGACAGTAGCTGAATCATGTTGTTTGTTCTACAACAGTGGGCCGCCAATCAGAGATGAAATGATGGCGGGGGTGTCCTCCCCCCTTCCTACCTGCGCATGCTGCCGAACCACTATGCTCCCAAGAATGTAAACATTACCCTGTTTGCTTTCAGATTTATCAGAACTCTGCCTGATTGCATAACTACATATTCATTCTACTGCTAAAAATAAAAATGAGGACAAAAACCTATTTCTGTCTCTCTCAGCAGTGGGCATCTCCGCTTCCTTTGTTTATGTGTTTTTATTTTTGGTCCCTGTATGTTGGGTGGGGGGGGATAGGTATTTTCATAAAAGGACAGGTCAGTTGCCTTTGGTTGATGTTGTGGCTGCGATATGGAGTCTTCTGGTTGAATCGTGCTTCTATCACACTGGCTTCGGCATGGCAGGGGGTTGGACTGGATGACTCTTGAGGTCTCTTCCAACACTATGATTCTATGAATCCTGGCCACTGTTTCCATATATAAAAAGAAAGAAAGCATGTCCTAAAACCAGTCTAAATATGCTGATCGTCCAAAGAAAATCCAAATAGTGATTCTCTTGCTTTATTTAGTATGGCATCAGCCTCATGGAGAGAGACTACTGTATAGTAGTTTGAGTGGATTCCAGGGTCTGAATTCCCACTCGGTTGTGGAAGCCTACTGGGTGACTTTAGACAAGTCACATTCTCAGCCTCAGAGGGAGGCAGTGGCAAACCTCTGAACAAATCTGGCCCAGAAAAACTCACAATGACTTAACCTTAATGTTGCCATAAGTCACAAACAACTCATACACAGAGCTTGATGAAACACATTTCAGCTGAGAACCAGATGAGTTTAACACTACCATTTAGTGCAGTGGTGATCAAATCTGCTATTCTACAGGCTGGAGCTCTTTGAAACCCAAGGATTCTGGGATTTGGAGTCCCCACAGACCTGCTGTACTGGCCAGAGGATCCAGGAAGTTACATTCCAACAAACTACCCATGCTGGCTGTGGGATTCTGGGACTTGGAGTTCAGCACACTTACTCTGCTGACTGGATGGATTCTGGGAGTTGGAGTCTAACAACTTTCCTGTGCTGATTGAGCATTTCTGGGGTCAGAGTCCAGCACACTTACTCTGCACGCTGGCTGAGGGATTCTTGAAGCCACAGTCCAACAGAGTTGCCTGTGGTGGCTGAGACATATGGGAACTGTAGTCCACCATAGCTGGAAGTTACTAGGTTGGGCAAAGCTAACCAGAAGGTGGAAACAGACATGCACAGTTTGGAAACAAGTCTTTTTATTCAGGTTCAATGTAATACCATCAACATGAGGGCATATATTACATTCTCTCCACCACCCATGGGCCATTGTGTTTTTTTAAGTTGTTCATTTTCTGCATAAAGCAGGCAAGTTTTAAGGCTGCATCAATAGAGGTATAGTGTCTAGATCAAGGGAAATCATAGTGCCACTCTGTTCGGCTTTGGTCAGGCCTCACCTGGAATCCTGGTCTAGTTCTGGACACCACAATTCAAGAAGGATGTTGACATGCTAGAGTATGTCCAGAGGAAGGCAACCAAAATGGTGAAGAGTCTGGAAACCATGCCTTAAGAGGAGAGACTTAGGGAGTTGGGTGGGTTTAGCCCAGAGAAGAGATGTTTAAGAGGTGATATGATAGCCCTGTTTAAATATTTGAAAGGATGTTATATTGAGGAGGGAGCAAGCTTGTTTTCTGCTACTTCAGAGAATAGGAACCGGAACAACTGATCCAAAGTAGAGGAAAAGAGATTCCACATAAACATTAGGAGGAACTTCCTGACAGTAAGGACTTTTCGACAGTGGAACACACTCCCTTAGAGGATGGTGGAGTCCCCTCCTTTGGAGGTCTTTAAACAGACTGGATGACCATCTGTCAGGGGTACTTTTGAGTTCCTGCATAGCAGGAGGTTAGATTGGATGTCCCTTGTGGTCTCTTTCAACACTATGATTCTGTGTGTATGGCAGGGAATGAAACACAGGGGAGGTCATATGGGTTATAGAGCCAGCAGTAATTGTGATAAAATTGCTATCAAAGTACAGTGGTGCCTCGGGTTACGAAATTAATTCGTTCCGCGGCCGCTTTCGTAACCCGAAAAGCCTTCGTAAGCCGAATTGCCATAGGCGCTAATGGGGAAAAGCCGCGTTTCGTGCGAAAAAGCCGAAAAAAGCACCAAAAATTTTCTTCGTAACCCGAAAAAACATTCGTAACCCAGAACAATTATTTCCAATGGGATTTTTTCGTATCCCGGAAATTTCGTAACCTGGGTATTTCGTATCCCGAGGTACCACTGTATTTGATGCAGGGAATACTCTGTCTTGCATTCATGTTTGCTCCATGCCCAGATCTGGACAATTGGTTGACAACTAACCATCCAACCAGTGGCAGGAACATGCCATCAGAATGCTTCATGAGATCCTATAATGGTGATTGGGAGGGTGGCTGGCAACCTATCGGGTATTAATCTTTAAAACCCAAGTTGCTGCAAGGGGTGGAGAGACTGTTGCCAGTTGGAGAAATAAATCAAGCTGCATCTTGCGGAAAGGGGGGGGGAAGCCAAGAGTGGAATAATTTGAAATAAAAGTCCCATTCTCCATCCCACCATCTTGTTTCATCCATTTCTTTTCTGTGCTGTGAAAGATCCTTTAAAGGAGGAGGTAACGCTATTTGAATGGCCTTGGAGAAGAAATGAAGTGGACGTGTGGAGGCTTTACATAAAATGACATTGTGCAGAAATCTCGGGTTTTGAAAAGCATTTCTCACCTGACAGTCCTGGAGTGGCTTTGTTAATCCTGTGGGGGTCTTGGCAAAGAGAAGCACAAAGGGTGAGAGTTGTTGGCCACAGACAACTCCAGCTTAGCTACTGTAACTATGCCTCCTGCATGGACCAAACATCCAAACATGAAGTGTTGGTTTGTTACCAGCTTGCCTGCCATTTAAAGTGATGGGGAGAATTGAGTTTTTCAGATGTTCTGACAGTTTCAATCTCAGTGTTTTTCCAGTGTGCGTGTTTGTTCTCTGGATTTAAAATGGAGGTATACTTAAAAGAAAATGCTTGTATTTGCTCAGTCAGGTTCTAGAGTATTGGGATAGGCAGTCTTCTTGTTTTGAAGCGGTGGCACAGCTTCTGGGGGAGTCACCTGCAGATTCATGTGTGGTACAGCAATTGGTTCCCAGGACAAGGGTCTTCTTGATGGTAGTACCCTGAAGAGGTTTGTCTGGCTCCCACCCTTATTGTTTATTCATAGAATCCTAGAATCACAGAGTTGGAAGAGACCACAAGGACCATGCAGTCCAGACCCCTGCCATGCAGGAATACACAATCAAAGCACCTCCAACAAGTTGTACAAAGGGCTTCCATAGCACTTTTTGAGACTGAGAGAAAAAGAAAGAGAAAGCATGTGTGTGTCCTCAGGTCATCTGACGACTTAAAGAAACGGTGTGCATTTCATAGGATTTTTGTGGGCAAGGAATATGCGGAAGTTGTTTGCCAGTTCCTTCCACTGAAATATAGCCTACAGCACCAGGTATTCATTGGCAGATTTCATAGCCTCTTTTACTTCAGGCTCAAAGACGTTACAAGATCCTTGCGGACTTTTGTTTGAAGTTTCACATATGTCTGTTTAATGGATAGTGTTGGTTTTAATGATTTCAAGTTGGGATAACAGTTTAAGTTGGCATCTTTCAGCCCTTTCCTAACCACTTAGGACTGATCATTCACCACCCTTTCCCCCCATTCCAGTCCTGGGACCTCTTTTTGTACAAAGAGCTACCTTATTCTGAACTGAAAGTTTGTGAATTTTGCTGTTTTGATCCTGCTTGACAGGAGCTTTCTGAAACCCTGAAACCCTTTTACTTTTGAAGGTTGGAAGTTTGGGCTCTCTAAATGTTTTGGCCTACCACTCCCATCATCCCCAGCCAACATGGCCAGGGACTGAAGTGCAATCCATAATTTCCTTTGGGACCAAAGGTTCCCATCTCTTTTCCTATGGAGTTGTCAAAGATTGAACATGGAGTCACCTGTGTTGTGCAAAGCATGTAAGGCAGCTGAGGTGGTTTCAAGGACCAATTTTCTGTCCCTGGGACCTTTTGGGCAGCCACACAGATTGCCAAAAGTTGCCAACCAAACAAAAGCAAAGATTTGTTAGTGGCTGGAAGTCTACTTCTGGATTTGAAAAATGAACATTTTTTCCCCAATGTTAAACAGCCCCAGGAATGTCTGTGATTGATTTAAAAGGTGAATTGGCATTCTTGGGAACTTCCAGGGCAGGCAGTTCACTTCTTTTGGAGAGGGCTGGGAAAAGAGTAGTATGAGGAAAGACGTGGGCCCCAAAACAGTGTTAGAAAGGTGCATACAGATCAGGATTTCACTTTGTCACACATAGAGTAAACCCAATCCACAGGTTTGGGGAGCCCTCCACATACTTTTGAAAGCCATAATTTAATTGTAGGATTGAGGGGACCGCAAGTACCATAATAATAATATTTATTTGTAATGTCCTTTCCCAAAAAGGGTGGAACATCAAACATATAATCTAAACTATAAAATACTAAAATAATATACTAAAACACAACTGCTTATTAGTTACTACCCATCTCAGCCACCTTAGGCACACTCAACAACTCAATCTGACGAATGAAAAAAAAAGGCCTTCAATCTTTTATGAAAGTGGGTAAGATCCTCTTCCAGTCCTCCCAGTCAGAGGTACAAAAGAAGACTGTTCCACAAATACGGAGCCAGATCATGAAAGGCTTACAGGCTAGATAGAGCCATACGTGTTAGTGGAACCACCAATAATCCTGTAGATTTTAAATTCCTAGATGGTACATACCATGCTAGCTGTGCTGCCAGATTCTAGGGAGGTTAAAGCACAGGGCCTTAAACCAAGACCAAAAGCTTGCAATGAGACCTGGCCCAAACTGGTAGCCATTGGAGAGCGCTACAGGGGGAAGAGATATGTGAGTATTTGGGAAGATTTAAAACAACCTAAATAGCACTGTTGTGGATTAAAACCAGAGAAGCAAGAAATCAGGAAAGCAAACGTTCCACTAGGCCAGTGATGGCAAACCTATGGCACGTGTGCCAGAGGTGGCACTCAGAGCCCTTTCTGTGGGCACATGTGCCATTGCCCCAGCACAGAGTTTGCCAGAGTTTGTTACTAGAAAGCCAGAGGGACATGGCACTTTGCAATAAATAAGTGGGTTTTGGGTTGCAGTTTGGGCACTCAGCCTCTAAAAGGTTCACCATCATTGCAGTAGGCTATTACAGTAGTCCAGTCATGAAATAACCAAGGCCTGGACAGGCAAATGGGCAATCTCAGTGGTCAAAACCCTACAGATCCTACAGATGTTCAAAAGATGCTTTAGCAGTTGCCCTGATAAAGGGGCGTAGGGACAAACAGTCATCCGTCTGGTTGATTTATATATTTATTTTTAAAATTTTTATTAAATTTTTAATTTTTTGGCTCGGCCCCCCAGTTGTCTGAGGGACAGCAACCGGCCCCCGAAAGCTCAAAAAGGTTGGTCAACCCGGTATGCAAAAGGATCAAGGGAGTAAGAGTGCCACGTGATTCTGCGTTGGTAGGCCTCAACTGGAAATATTATGTCAGGTTTGGGCAACACAAGTCAAAAGAAGGCGCGTTGAGAAACTGGAAGCTGGTGAAGGGGCTGGAAACCGATGAAGCCCGATGAGGAGAGCTAAGGATGGTTAGCCTGGAGAAGAGAAAGGCGAAGAAGATGATGGATATCTCGGTGTTGAAATACTTAAAGGGATGTCACATTGAGGGAGAGCAAAGCATGTGTTTTCTGCTGCGCCAGGGAAAGACAGCGTGACAATGGGGGCAAGTTAGGAAAAAGAGTCCAAGCTGCACATTAGGAACTTCCTGAGATAAGGCTGTTCAACAGTGGAACACACATCCTCCTCGAGATTATACTGGAGTCCTCCTTCCTTAGAGGTCTTTAAACGAGGCTGGATGGCCATCTGTTGAGGATGCTTTGATTAAAGTTCCTGCATGGCAGAAGAAGGGGGTTGACTGGACAGGGCCCTTGGAGTCTCTTCAACTCTAGGATTCTATGATTCTAGGATGGTTGGAGACACAGTCCGCCTCTGTATCGGCAGACTTGCCATCCATGATTTAACCTCCAGGACGGTGAGCCCCACTTTTTCTTAATGTCGGCGCATGCACACAGCCGCATTAGCAGCCAAATGCGTGCAGCCCCACCACTCGCTAAAATGAGACTTGAGCAGTGTGGAATGATGGTATCCATGGGGAGGGTCCAGATACGGAGGTCTGACTGTTAATTTCACTGTTCTGTCAGGTTTGCTCATGTTCTCCCACCTTGCTTTCCCTGTGGCCCAAGATACATCCGCATACACACATGCCCATGCGCTAACTGGGAATGGGATAGAGTATTGGAAAACATTAGGTAAAATCCATGGAAAAACGTGCTTCCTGAGTGTCACGAAATATTGAATAAGACCCTGAATAGCAAATATCTTCTTTGCCTGGAATTAACTGTATATACTCATGTATAAGTCGAGAGATTTTAGTCAACAAATTGGCCCAAAGAACAGAGTTGACTTATCCATGGGTAATGTAAGAACTGTACGTAATTCAATAGTAATAATAATAAAAAGCACCATCGTCTGGTGAAGGCAAGAATATAATCTTACTGGAAGCACTGATCTCTTCTATCCCCATCCATCCAGCTTTAGTAGATACATAAGGTTATGCCTGCTGGAATTTTGTAAGTTCTTGCGCATCGTTCTCCTTTGCTTGCTCTTAATATCCTTTGTTATATGTCCCCTAAATTTTATCCGACTTATCCATGGGTCATATCAAATTCAAACTTTGGCCCCAAAATGTATGGCATGAGGTTGTCCTTATAGTTGAGTATATACAGTATTCAGTGCAGGATGCACATAGGCTTTGTCTCCCGCAACTTGGAGGAAGAATAACACTGGAGTTTATCAGACAAGGGGAATGGAAGTATAATCCAATAGCAATCTGAACAGCAATCATGGGGTTTAACGTTATTGCTGATAACCCTACAACAAATTCGGGCAAGGGGAAGTCAGTCCAAGCGCAGTCTGGGGTTTCACGTTATTGGCGCATAGACTGCACACACAAAATTCGGGCAACGGCATGCTGTTTTTGGGCAATGGGAAGCATTTCGAATGCAATGAGCATTCACGTAATTTCGTCTAAACTAGGGACTTACATAATGCATTCTGGCCCCACTTTCTTTTCATAAAAATTAAGAGAAATCCTCACTTGTGATAAACTCAATTGTTACGCCGCTTTGATTTTTCCTAAGTTTCAGCATCAATGAGGGGGGAAACACAGCAGACGCCCAGTTCTGCATGCTGGGCAATAAGAAGGCCGCACCTCAGGTGGAGTTAGCACACTGGATGGATGCACCTGGGAGTAAGAGAACAGAAGCCAGGGTCAAAAGAATCCCTTATACTCTTCTCCTTTTGTCATTTTAGGTATTTATTTATCACAATATTTATAATCCCATCATATATCCAAGATCAGCTAACGATAAAATAAATTTAAATCCATAAACAAATTAAAATATATCAATAGTATATTTGATATATACTTAAAACCATTTTATTAGTACAGGCAAAAGACATATGGCGCCTGGAAAAAATCAGTTAGGGCTTTAAGGCTTGATAAAAAGACAGGTTTTAACTTGGCATTGAAATGATGTCGATTTGACCATTAGATAAGTATATATTAGTGTAAACTGTTTTAAGCCCACTGTTTTGGAGTTATTTTAATGGTAAGTCTTACGTGATCATTTCGTTGTTTTCTGATTTTAGATTGCACGCCGCAGGTAGGTTTTCTCTTGTTGTGATGACTATGTAAAGTGCCACGTAAAATTACTGTGCTATAAAGTAAACAACAACAAAACAATAATAATAAATGATGCCAAGCCTTTTGCAAGATGGCTGGCAGGAGGAGAGAGAGAATCCTCTGGGCACCTTTGGCAGTGATGTATTTCAGAAGAGGCTGGATGCCAACCTTTTAATACTCACCAATTCCCTCATAAGTCTATGCAGGATCATAAATCTACATTTGGAAGATAACTGGGAATGTATAGACTCTGAACACATTCCTCCTTGGAGTGTAAGGGAGTCTCCTTCCGAGAGGTCTTTAAACAAAGTTGGATGGCCATCTGTCAATGGAGATGCTTGATGAGAGTTCCTGCATGGAGAATGGGGTTGGACTGGATGGCCTTTGCGGTCTCTTCCCAACTCTACGATTCTATGATTCTGTGGTAATCAGGAAGGAAGTTTTATTCTATTTAAATATTCTATATTTAAAAACGGCTGGTAAATACAAGAATACGGAGATAGATGTAGAGACATCTCTATTATGAAACAGATAGGGGAAGGAATGCAGAATAAGGTAAAAGAAACCAACAAAACAGGAAAACAACTGAAAGAGGTGGAATAAAGAATAGTTGTTGTGTGTGTATATATATAATATATGCTCTTTACTTATGATATCCCAAGAACAGAAATTAGGAAAGGGAGATGTAGACGAAAATACATAGGAGGTGCACTTTACTATAGTTGTACATAAGGGCAGTTAATTATTTTTGTTTGCTAATGTGCGGTTTAGTTTTGTATTGCTGACCGATTCGTGTTTTCCAAAACATAAAACACACACACACACGATGGAGAAATAACTAAAAAGGACTATTAAAAAAGGTCTATGCAGGATAGATGCATGCACCATTCGACTGACTTACCACAAGCAGCACATCCAGGACTGTGTTCAAGAAGGTGATCCTCCTGATCTAGGAGAAATCGCAAAGAACAAATGGGAAGCAAGTTTATAGCTTCTGGTGAACGGGTTTTCAAATACTGTAACACAAAAAGTTGTCTTCTGCACAATGAACTCTGCAAATGGTCAAGGGCCTGTTGCAGCTTCCTGTGAGGAAAGGTTGGCAATGTTTAGAGCCTCTTAGAAAAAAAGGACAGAATGGAAAGAAAGGAGGAATGAATGATAGAGATGTAGACAATGGAAACCAATGGTACTCCAATGTGGTGTTTTCGGATTCGTGGGGGTGGTCCAGAGCAGATCTCCCGCGAGTCAGAGGGACGACTGATATTCCCATGCCTCCTACAGGAGTTTGAGGTCATTTGAGGTGCATAGGGGCTCTGAGAGCCCCAAAACTGGGTCTCACGACTGCAATAAACCCCACGATATAGCCAGTAGTTGTAAAACCAGTATTCAGAGAGATCTTGTAGCGTGTAGCACTCACTCACTCCCCTCCCCAACCCAGTATGCTTTATGTGTGAGTCCAGCTTCTCCTGGTGACTGGAACGACGAAAGAAAACGTTGAGCGTGACTTAATCTATTCCTCAACCACACTATGATCAATTCCAGAAACTATCCCACAAGTACCTGTTGTTGGCAATGAACAGACTAGAGCGCTATGAGAATATACATTCCATGCAGTTTTGCACGCGCTATAACACAAACCAGTAACGCTACAATGGTGCTTTAGCATTCCGCAACTGAAAGACGCTTTCCATTTCTAGATTGTGAAAAATGTATTCTGGGAGTTTACACAATAGTGCAATTGCATCATTGTTAGCTTCTGCACATGTGCAATGGCGCGAATAAAGCGGTATTGGCAAGCCGTTCCCGGGGTTTCCCCGTCAATAGAGATATGGGTGCTCAACAATGGCTCCTTTTCATCCTGGAAGAGAGTGACCAGGTGGGGAGTCCAGTGGGGGCTCTGTCCTGGGCCCAGGGCTATTCAACACTTTATCAAGGACTGGGAGGACAGAATTGGGGGAATACTTATCAAATTGCAGATGACACCAAATTAGGAGGAATAGCTAATACTCCAGAGGACAGGATCAAGATTAAAATGAAAGGAACAGACAGAAAGCTGGGCCAAGCTAACAAAAAGAAATTTACACGGAGAATGTAAGGGCAGAAAAATGAAATGCATAGATATAGGCTGGGGACACCTGGCTTGAGGAGACTTTACGTGTGAAAGGGATCTTGGAATCCAAATAGAACCACAAATGAACATGAGTCAACAGTGTGATGCAGCAGCAACAAGCGATGCAATTTTAGGCTGCATCAATAAAAGTATGTGTCTAGATCAAGGGGAAGTACAGGCACCTGTGTATATGCGGGCGCATTTTACATGGATTCAGTATATGCTGGAAGCCACAACGAAGAGTGAGGGAGGTGTGCGCCAGAAGCATGTGCCCGTGGCCACCACCCGCGTCCGCAGGCACAAGCCCACTCATTTGAATGAGGCTGGAGCATCCATGTTTTTCCTTTACGCGGGAGGATCCAGAAAGGATCCCTGCGTAAGGGAGGGAGACTGAATAGTGCCTCTATTCTGCTCTGGTCAGGCCCCACCAGGAATATTGTGTCCAGTTCTGGGCCCCACAATAAAAAGAGGCCATTGAGAAACGGGAGCATGTGTCCAAAGGAGGGTATAAGTGGTGAAGGGTCTGGAAAACCATCCTATGAGGAAACGACATAGGGAGGGGGGGATGTTTAGCCTAGAGAAGAGAAGGTAGGAGGTGATATGATAGATCTGTTTAAAATACTTGAAGGGATGTCATACTGAGGAGGGAGCAAGCTTGTTTTTCTGCTGCTCCAAAGAATAGGATCCAATGGAGCAATGGGATGCAAACTCCAGGAAAAGAGATCCACCTAAACTTAGGAACTTCCTGAGGGTAAGGGCTGTTCAACAGTGGAACACACTCCTTCCTCGGATATATGGTGGAGTCTCCTCCGCAGAGGTCTTTAAAAGAGGCTGGAGGGCCATCTGTCAACGGGGATGCTTGATTGAGGTTTCCGGCATGGCAGAATGGGGTTGGATGGATGACCTGCGGTCTCTTCCAACTCATGCTTCTATGATTCTTGGTTATCACAAGAGAGAGTACTGGATGAGCAGACATCATGTGAAAATCTGCACAATAACGAAGACGATACCATTTTTCTCCGTTTTATAACACTGTGTGTCATCTAAGTCGCAAATGATGCTGCCAACGTCTCCTGAGTTAGTCTCAAAGGTGCTACAGGATCTCTGTATCATACTGGGATAAAGGTGGTATACAATAAATAAATAATACATTAACAGCCAGCAACTGAACATGGCCCACGGTTTCATCAACCATTGGGGAAAGTTACTTTTTTTAGCTAACAACACCCAGAAGCCTCAGTCGGGACGCTGGCCACAAAAAGCCGCTTGATCATGGGAGTCATTGACCAAAAAGCTAACTTTCCCAGCCCGATGGATTGGGGTTGCCTGTTTTCGAACAAGGGAGGTACTCATCTCTGCTGGCAGAGAGCAGGAGGACTGCAAAGAGCCATAGCAATGTGCGCACAAAAGAGAAGCGCCAAGGGTTTGTGAGGCCGAGTTTGGGTTTGGTTTGTATTTTTAAAGGCATTAAGTGAAATCCCGAGCTTGTTGTAAACCTGGTCAACGCAGCCCTCGGAAAGTGGAGATTTTCCTTCTCTGCCAAAGTCATATTATGGGTGGGAGGGAGAAGAAGGAAGGTTTGTACATTGCAAAGGAAGGAGCAGCACCGTTGTGCCACAAGCAAAGCATGTCCAAGCCTTCTTTAGAGGAGGGAAATGCATAAAAAAGGATTTTTCTGAAATGTCAAAGAAGAAAAAGAGTACAGTTGCAAGTCAATGGGGAAGTCAGGGGAGTTGTTTATGAGATGCCCTTATTTCTGGGAAAGGGGTTATGTCCTGCTTTTCCAACGGAAATTAAGGTTGTGTAGTATGGCTCCTCCCCCAGGCACTGGGTTTTATGTCACAACAGCCCTGTAGGTAGATCAGGCTGAGAGACTGACTGACGCAGGTCAGTTTCTGAGCTCAAGTTCAGGATCGAACAAATCCAGCCTTGCATTCTAACCACTATTTATCACAGACTTTGGAGGGCATTACACTCAGTTTTTTAGTCTCAAGGAGATGCAGAGCCGCACACTGAGGCAATCGGGGATCATGTCCAAGTGTTGTGGTTTACAAATCAGCCGAGTATTTTAACCCTTGTGATATTCATACATGCATCGTTTCGGGATTAAATGGATCCACCTCCGTCCCCTGAACGATATGGATGATCCAAATCAATTCGGAAGCGTATTCACACTGCCAAAGATGCGACCAATGTGGATCCGTCAGGAAAACTCAGGAAAAACATGGTATCGAATCCCAGGTAAGTGGGGGTTTTTGGTAGCCGACTACTCCTGAGGCTAGGCTCCCATTTAGCATCTCATATAATTGGACCAGAAGGCCATCCTTAATTATATGTTTATGGAACATGGCCTTCCGTTGGCGCAGAAAAAAAAGAAACTTCGTAACCTCTTCTGTACCTTTTCCCCAGTATCTTCAGCAAATATATAAGATACCATTCTAAAGCTCTACTTGGGAACTCCTTTAAAGAGGTGGCAACTAGTCTAATCTGTCACATTATAAAATGTACAGAAAAAGAGTACATGGGATAAAGATCTCCTAATCCCTCCCCACAAGGGCTTATGCGATCCCTGTGCTCAGTGTTCGCTGAAAACGTCCCTCTAATACGAGGAAAGGAATGTGGCACGGGAGATGATAGAACGGGGGACGTGACGTCCTTTTCTCATCCTTAAGCGTGACCATGAAAGATTTTCATACGATGTCACGCTGTATCCTGTCAGATCCCGTCATTAACCTTCAAATGACCACAATCACGCGAAAGACTTTCACTACCATCAATCTAACCTGTCATTGCCCTGAATGAAGTGGAATTCTCCCATCCTTGCCCTTCATTTGTATTAACCAAGAACACATTAATGTAATTCCACTTCACTGTCAGTTTAATGACAGGATCAAATGTATATGTGAATGTCTTTCGCACAATCGCTGTCATAGACAGGAAAATACGGGATTTGCTCTGTTCCCAGGTCTGATGTCTTTGTTGTTCCGCTAATTGGCATAGTGGGAGTATGAATCTTGGATTATTCTTCTGGGGCGGACCCTAAAATGGTGAAGGGCCTGGAAACCAGAACCCTATGGGAATGACTTAGGGAGCTGGGGATGTTTAGCCTGGAGAAGAGAAGGTTAAGAGAGGTGATAGATAGCCCTGTTTAAATACTTGAAAGGATGTCATATTGAGGAAGGAGAAAGCTGTTTTTCTGCTGCTCCAGAGAACAGGACCGGAACATGGATGCAAGCTCAGAAAAAGAGATTCCAGCTCAACATTAGGAGGAACTTCCTGACAGTAAAAGCTTAAAGCTTTTCGACAGTGGAACACACTCCTTCCTTGGAGATGTGGTGGAGTCCTCCTCCTTGGAAGTCTTAAGCGAGGATGGATGGGTGTCTGTCAAGGGAATGCTTGACTGAGAGTTCCTGCATGAACAGAATGGGGTGGGACTGGATGGCCCTTGCGGTCTCTTCCAACTACGATTCTATGATTCCAAGTCCTGGCCTGTAAGGAGTCTATAAACCGCTGTCCCAAATGCAAGATGCAGAAAGAGGTTGCCTTGCGAATGGATGAAATCGGTCTGCCAGAAATGTTGGAGGGTATGAAGGTAGGGGGGAAGCCAAGCAAGAGCTGGGTGGAGGAATAAAAGCCTCATGGTCAACTTCCAGAGCCCTCCCCACTACACACAAGTTTGTCCTGGCACCACGACGTTGTCTGCTTTTCCAGTTTAGCTGGCAAGGAGGGGCAGCACCCGGGCGGAAGAAAGAGAGACGGGAATGTGGTATGACACAAGAGGCAGCCGGACAAAGCAGGACTCCGGCAGTCCAAGACAAACGCCTCCTGGAAAGTGGCCCAAATGACTGCAGATGTTGTGTTTGGTGGTGTGCCTTCAAGGCACCCATTGACTTACGGTGACCCATGAATTTCATGGGGTTTTCTTAGGCAAGAAATCCCAGAGGGGTTTTGCCATTTCCTTCCTCTTAAATACAGAGCTACTGTCAGCCTCCACATTCACAACTTGGACTTGTGCGGATTGGATTATTCACGGATTTGACCAATCTCTAGGAATCTCTAGGTCCCCAGCTCAACTCTATGGGGCAATGTCTGCAGAAACCAAGCTGGAGGGCCTAGAAATTCAGAGAGAAAACTTCACTAAGCATTGTAGGCCCCAGTGCAAGTCTAGGGACAACTTCTGGCAGATGTTGAGCATTAGAGTTGACTGGAGGGCCACAAATGCAAAAAGGGTTGTTTTTTTAATTTGCGTTTTTCCCCACATTCATGGCTCTTGTGTCCCTAACCCCTAGAAAATGTGCAGCCACAAAAAGCTAGACCTATAATCTCACTTGCCATGTACACATTTTTAATAAACAAAAAAATAGCAGGACAAAGAAGGTAAGATGAAAATCTATTGCTTTCCTTCTATTGCTTAGATCCATATGCTTTTGAATCCTTCTTACAGAAGAGATACCTGACGTTGATGCGAGACCAGACCTGCTGAAGAGATGGGAATTTGCTAAGTCAACACTTATTTAAATGTCTGTTTGGCAATGAGTTTAAGCTATACACTAACAATTGATTTAGGCCTTGCACTTTAACTGGTTGAAAGAATTTTTAGGCTTCACTGGTGCTACATATGATGTTTAAGGGGATACACATGTGTTTATTATATCAAAATTTTTCTTTGTGCGATGAAATCCTACAATCCTTTTTCCTGGACATGGACAGGGCGATATATTTTAACCAGAAAAATGAAACCTTGGCAGACACGAGAGGATGTTGGATCAAGCAAAACTATACACAGGGCAGTCAGTTGTGCGCTTAAAATAGAGCAAAATCAGCAAATAAAACCTACTCTGTGAGAGCGGGACTCTTAAGTCAAAATACTGTGTTTGTGGAGTGCTGATTTAAGACAGGTAAATAAATAAGGTCCAGTACTCAAAGGGCATTTACAAAACTCATACAGGCAATCCAATGGTAAGAGATTTTGAGGCAGGAGAGAAATGCTTGTGTGCCACATGAAGCATACAAGCAGTTCTACTGGCTGCAGTCATTCTGGACTCAGTTCAAAGTGCTGGTTTTGACCTATAAAGCCCGAGCTGCTCAGGTCCGATTATTTAAGGACGTATTATTGCTTATGAACTAAGCCCATGCTGTGAGATCGGCGGGAAGTCCCTTGTCTTTCTCCCGTTGCCCTCAGCGCTATACCTGGCAGGAACACTGGAGAGACAGGGCCTTCTCAGTGGTGGCCCCAGGACCTGGAACTTGCCTCCCAGAGAAGGTTAGATGGGCACCCTCCATCCTCCATCTTCCATGTTCTCTGTAGATTGTAGGATTGTCAGACTTTCTGTTTCGAACAGGCCTTTGAAGACTGATTGTACAGGCTGGCTAAAGAATGTGGCTGAATTATATATGTCGTAACGATGGCCAACGATTGGAAAACCATCATATACATCCCCATCACAAAAGGGAGACACAAAAGACGGCTGCAACATAGGACCATAGCACTAACTTCCATGCAAGCAAAATCATGCCAAAATTCTGCAACATAGACTCCAACCATAAATGGGAGAGAGAGATCTCAGGAAAAGGCAGAGACACCAGGGACACACGGCAAACATACAATGGCTAATGGAGCACACCAGGGAATGCTAAAAGAAATCAGCATGGGCTTTATAGAAAGATATGCAAAGCCTTTGACTTGCATAGATCATGAAAGGCTATGAAACGCCTTAAAGACATGGGAGTGAAAACACATCTAATAGTCCTGATGAGGATCTGTAATGCAGAACAGAACATGGAGAAACGAAGGGTCCCATTGGCAAAGGGTCAGATAAGGCTGCATCTTTCATCCTACCTGTTTAACTTATAGGCAGAACATCTTGTAAGAAAAGCATCCTGGGCATGGAAGAAGGAGGAGTGAAAATAGGAGGAAGTAATATCAAAATGTAAAGTATGCAGATGGACACTATACTACTAAGAAAGCCTCAAAGACCTGGAACAACTACTAAGAAAGTCCAAGGAAGAAAGTGTAAAAGCAGGCTTACTGTTGAACATAAAGAAAACAAAGATAAGGACCATGGAGAATCTACGCAAATTCAACCTCGACAATTAGGAAATAGAAACGTAAAGAAATTACATATCTGGGATTGAACATTGAAGAAAACGAGGACTGCAGCCAGGAAATCAGAAGAAGATTAAGAATGGGGGAGAGCAGCTAGGAATGACCATCCAAATTCTAAAATCAAAGATATATACTTGCGCACAAAAGTCAGAATCGACAAGCCATTGTATCCCTGTTGCCATGGATGGATGTGAGGAGAGGACAGTTAAGAAACAAGAAGAAAGAAAATAAATTCATTGGGGATGTGCGGCTGGAGAAGAGGGCTGAGGATGCATGGACAGCAAAAGGACAACAAATGGGTCTTAGAGCAGATCAAGCCATAAATTCCCCTGGAAGCCAGGATGACAAAACTGAGGCTGTTGTACTTTGGACACATCATGAAAAGGGAGGATCACGGGAAAAAACATAATGCTAGGAAAGGTGGAGGGAGTAGAAAG
The DNA here is from genome assembly GCF_019175285.1 of Sceloporus undulatus. Lineage (NCBI taxonomy): Eukaryota > Metazoa > Chordata > Lepidosauria > Squamata > Phrynosomatidae > Sceloporus > Sceloporus undulatus. The sequence continues at coordinate 16,287,210 of NC_056531.1, read as the reverse complement.
AGGGAAGGTTGCAGCTAAATGGACGGACTCTATAAGGAGACATAGATATGAATGTACAGGAACGAAGCAGAGTAAGGGAGGCAGTGGCGCTTGGAGAGTCAGTTGAGATCCGCTCGAGAGCAGTTAACAACAACAACAAAATGTTTATTGTGCGGGGTTCCAGTGCTTCGATGGCTTAACTGGTTTTAAGTTTGATCGTTATCACTTTATAACTTTTTGTATCTTGTGAATTTTAAGCATTTTTTAAAAAGCTGTGTAAGCCACATTGCGTCAGAGCTGGGGGGAAGCGGGTGGATTAGTGTTACTTGGTTGACTGCGGGATAGGCGTGCAAAGAGGTATTCCAACACAAAGAGGAGACACGAGGCCGTTTTTTCTACCTGCTTTTCAGCAATTCTGTGATTTCTCTCAGCACCTGGTTTTGCTCTCTCATCTCTGACAACATTGGGGTGAAAGTCTCCTCCTGCAATGAAACAACTGCCAGGCTTAGGGGATGAGAGAAACAATCCCCTATGTGTCTATGTAACTTCTGCCGACTTGAAAAAGAGGCCCCTTTTTTCGCTTCTTCCATCCCTCTACTGGTGAGTTGGAACAGTAGCCTAAACCTTTCTAGGATCAGTTGTAGAGAGATCTTGTTGCACCTTTGAGACTAGCTAAAGAAAAAGTTGGCAGCGTTAGCGTTCATAGATTCAGTCTACTTCCTCAGATGCATTTGACCAGAGAGTCAAGTTACAAACGCTCCAATTGCCATTCTTTCTTTATAAGTCTCTCAAAGGTGCTACAAGAGCTTTCACATACCGATTCGCAATTAACACGGCGGTAGGTTGAATCTAGGATTGCCAAGTCGGCTCCTGGCCGTCTAGCAGCGGTGAAGCCAGCAAAGAAACATCAATTTTTGTTTTACACCGCAAGCATCATCGTAGCAGGGAGAAACTCCTGCAGATTGTTGACAGCCACCGGCGTAGAAAAAGCTGCAGGAGTTCCCCAGTTTGGAAAGCTGACCACCTTACTCAATCTTCTCATGTTGTAGTATCACTTTCTTCCAAAGTCTCTGACCAGGCCAACTCCATTCTGCCATGCAGGAACTCACAATCAAAGCACCCTGACGATGGCGATACCAGCCTCTGTTTAAAAACCTCCATAGAAGGAGACCCATCATTCTCCAGGCAGCGTCTTCTACGTCAAACGCTCTTACGGTCAGGATGTTCTTCTTAGTGTTTAGCTGGTATCTCTTTTCCTGTAGCTTTAATCATTGCTAGTCCTAGTCCTGGAGCAGCAGAAAACAAGCTTGCTCCCGCCTCAACATGACCCTTCAAAGATCAAACATGGCTATCATGTCACCTCTTAACCTTCGCCAGGCTAAAACAATGCAACTTCCTAAGCGCTCTTCATAGCATGGTTTCAGACCTTTCCCCATTTTGGTTGTCCTTTGCTGGACATGTTCCAGCTTGTAATACCCTCTTGAACTGAGAAGTGGACCACAGTATTCCATGTGAGGTCTGACCAAAGCAGAATAAGAAGGGACTATTATGGCCCTTGATCTAGACATTACACTCCTCCTCATTGGAACGGTTTGAAATTGTGCCTTCAGTATTTAACTTATGACAGGTCCATCCCTCATGGACTCCCTCTCTTTTAGTATTCCGGACCATGGATCATCCCCCTGTATTTCCTTAGTTTACTCAAATCAGCTTCTAAAATCTGGAATGCAGTCTGACATGCTTGGCTTCTCCTTTCTGCTGTAATACAACTCCAAGAGCACGATCACGCTCATCAAAGATCCTGCCACTCCACTCCTTAACCAGACAGTCACTGTTAGTTAGGATCAGATCAAAAATAACAAATCCCCTAGTTTGGAAGTCGAAGGCTTTCATTGCCAGCATCCATAGTTTTTGTGTGGTTTTTTCGGGCAATGTGGCCACGCCTAGAAGAGTTTCTTTCTTCTCTGACATTTTGCCAGCATCTGTGGCTTTGGCATCTTCAGCAGAGAATCGGCATGGAAGAGAGTTGGGTATATATATACTCTGACTTCCCAGGGTTCACAGACTATATAACAACACCAAACTCCTTTCCAGGCAAGCATTCTCTGAAGATGACAGCACCAGAATTGCTGGCGAACATCAGGAAATAAACTCTTCTAGAACATGGCCACAGGAGCCCCCAAACCCACCAAAAAACTAAAATCCCCTAGTTTGCTTCTTCCATCTTCTGGACACCTGCAAAGGCAAGTGAAAATTCGTTGGACCTTAAATTTTTGGCAGAGTGCAGGAGATCTGGCAGCACCTTTGAGATCAACTAAAGAAAGAGTTGGCAGCATGAGCTTTCGAAGACTTATCTACGAAAGTTCATGCCGCCAACATCTCCCTTTCATTTAGTCCCCAAAGGTGCTACCACATATCTCACATACTGGTTCTTCAGACTAACACGGCTATATCTTTGCATTTGGCAGAGTTTGACTCAAAACAATATCAGGATAGTCAAATCCCCTATTACATACTGCATCTCTCCTTCCTTGGAGGTCTTTAAACAAGGCTGGATGGCCATCTGCACAGGATGCTTTGACTGAGAGTTCCTGCATGGCAGAAAGGGTTTGGATGGATGACCTTGTGGTCTCTTCCAACTCTAGGATTCTATGAATCTATGAATGTGTGGTCATCTGTTGCAGGAAGGGATCATCCAAATCCTCAGTTTTCCTTGAAGTCTATAGTAGACCCCATCACACATCCTGTTTTGTTCTCTCCCTCTAATCTTTACCCAGATGCTTCAACGCTTTCAGGTACACTACTGCACCTGTAGACTTCAGCCTTCAAAATCTGCCATTTAAAGGTTGTTGTTTTTTAAAACAGACAAAAACCAAAAAAAGGTGGGTATCAAAATATGTACTTTTCCTCCAAGGAGCTCAAAGGAGGTAATGCTCCAAAGTATACTTGGTGAGAATTAGAGCTTAAGATACTCAAAGTCCAATAGCACACCACACTAGCTTCTCACTATCTGCTTCGGATTTAAATGTTCTTTCGTATCTTCCTTCTCAATTTGGATTCATTGGGGAGGTGTGGGTGATGAAGATTTCCAGGATGTGTCGCCTATAATTCTCTCCAGTTTGCCATGTGCCATAGCACTATAAACAGTATTAAACAGGTACTAAAAAAACCACCATGAGATCATCACCCAATCCACTCAGCGCCACATTCTTCAACAGCTGGACATCGGATTTGGGGAGGGGAACACCCAAAAACCTAAATGCAGCGCGCAAAGTTAATCTCACCATAAGAGTTAGGTGATTCTTTAAAAAAAGTGGCTTCGGGGCTAAAGCGCTGGAATTAGAGCCCCCAAATTTAGAATTGTTAACCCTACCTGGGTAGAGGGAATATAGTTTCTTCAGATTCAAGGTTTATCACCAAGCGACACAGAATAGAAGTCATTTGTTTATGAGATTTATATGTCGCACCCAGACCACAAGTGCCGCCAAGCAATGCGCAGCACAGAAAAGCATATAACACATACTGAGATTTTCAAAACTGTAGGACATTAAAATTAAAACCATCTTTGAAAACTTTAGGTATCCCTTAGGATATCCTTAAGCCTTAGATATTCTTAAACAAACCTGAAGAGTTATCAACAAGGTCCCCAACGTTAAAACACCTACCATTTAAGAAGGTATTTTTCAACAACCAAAAACCAGATGGATAAAAATTGTCCCAACCAATGTATGCTTTATGTCATTACAAGTTTTTGGCAAACAGGAGGTTGGTGGGTAACTCAACATCAACATTTCACCTTGTAAGATGCTGCTTTTTGCTCTCGGAGTTTTGGGTCAGTGGAAAATGTTTGATTCTGCATCCACAAATACTTTTGAAGACATGGGCCTTTTTTTCCTAATCCACAATACATGGGAGTTTCATGGAGGGGGGTTAGAAGAAACCCCAAATGAATGCACGAATGGACGTTAAAAACAGTCCCTGGGCATCGGAGAAAACAGTCACTTCTCACCTGGATCTCTGATGTTTTTGATTCGTTTCCCAAAAGACAACACTGGTTGGTGCTAAGATCTAATGTTTAAATAGAACAAATCAAGATGATCCTAAGCTTTTTGATCGGAATCCAATTGTGAGACTTGTCTTTTTGATTGCTTGTTTACTATGTAAATGTTTGCCTATTTACAATAAAAACTAATTAATTAAAAAATCCACTCCTTGGGTGATTATTAATCAGAATTTTAATTCATAGAAAAGAAAAATACTAGAGTGTTATAAGGGAGAACAGATTCCAAAAGTTAGATCATTCCCTATGCATTAGCTGGAGTTTTAGACCATCAGGGACTGAGATCATATCCAAAATCTAGGTATCAATGGCCTGTTACAGACTGCCAAATAAAGCTGCTTCGGGTCTCTTTGGAGGTATGCTATTAAATGACGCATGGGTCCTAAGAGTCGAGGTCGCGCCAAAGCCCACTCCATCCTAAGCACTGGAGGGCAGCTTTGGTGCATCTTCGGATTCTTAGGATGCATGCATCATGTTAAACGCAACCTCCAAAGAGACCCGAAGCGCTTTATTTTGGCAGTCTGTAACAGGCGAATAATATGTGGTAATATAGTGTGTGTCAAGCTAAGTCACTTGTTTGTAGTGGTTAATTTGATGATGATCAATCATCACAATCACAAGATCAGTTTGTTGCATCAAATCATGCGAGTCTTCCTCTGACGTGTCTGAGAGCGAACAAACTGGGAAGGTAAATCGGGGATGTGATAGGTGTTACTAGGTATTGTATGTCGAACTGATTTAACTGAAAGCCATTGATTGTTGTTAATAGAAAAGCCGGGAAAGAAATAATTATTATTATATTATTTATTAATTAACATAAGGAAATGGATTAACTTACCGCTTCCGCCGGGCATCTGGGCTGGATGCATAACAGCAAGGAGCTGGTAGAAAAAATCAAATTGGAGAGCAAGTCATTCTGAGATCCTGAGGAGGTGCGGAGTAAGTGACCATCCCTTTTAAAGCTCTTCGGGTTTTTTATTCTAAGCCAGGGGGAAAACTGTTTGACTGAAAGCTTGCCGCCGCTTTTGCGGTTTGCTCTTTAGAAGCGGCACATTCCCCCTCTGAAGTTTTTTATTGTCTCTCGGACCCGGAGGAGAACGGCACTCCTGGCTGGGCAGAAGGGAGAGAAATTAAAGTTATAAAATAAACAGGAGAGAGTAAATCGTTGGAGGGCTCCTTACGGGCCCATGGCTTTTTTTGAATTGCGGGCGCAGAGATCGGCAGAAAAAATTGAGATTAGCAGATTAATTTGTATGCAGAGTTCCTTTACTTTTCCCCACCTCTGTGAAAATCTTTGGCTACGGACCAGCCAGCTTTGCTCATATTAAGCCCAGGTTAGCATGCCTTCCCAGGTCTTCTTCCTTGGGCCACATTTAGAATCGAAAGCTATTTGGGGCAGACAGCTTTCTTCTTTCTTCTTTCTTTCTTTCTTTCATGTCATTGGTGGGCCACTGCAGGGCTCCATAATTTTTGGGGCCACAATCCTCATGCCTAACCCTAAACTAATAAAAGAAGCTGAGCGGCATCCGTCAACAATGGGTTTTGCAACATTGATTTATTACATCAAGGACCAAACGTCAACAAATAGCAAGGACATACAATATGGTGAATACTTAAAATTCACTTATAACATTAATAAAAAGACAAGAGGGGAAAAGTAAAATGAAATAAAATGGTAAATAAAGCAGGGAATCATTATAAAATTTAAACAGACTAATGAGTATTATAACATGTTTAGAGACTACTTAGGTCTGCAGACAAGCCGTGGCAAAAGCTGGCCGCCTTATTGTTATTGTTGGCTTGGTCTGCGAGCAAATAGGTACATAAAATTCGTCAGTTCTTATGGGAATACTAAGAATTGGATAATAAATATAGACGATACCATTAAAAAAGGACAACACACAATACAGGACCAATAGTCGCCACTGAACCAGTTCCATGTGGCATATATGTACTTCATAGGGAATTTTTTTGTATCTCCCTTCCCAATAAGCTGACTTAGGAACATTGGCTTTTGCTTAAGGTAAATGCATCCTGTATTTTGGAAGAGTTAGAAGACTCAGTAGTTTAACAAAAATGCATTACCATTGTCTCTAAAATCAGAGCATGCAGAGGCTGTTAACATGTTGTTGCATTCCTTATATATTATTCGTTGGTGTATTCCGTTTTGCTTTATATAAGCGCATTGCCAAAACGGTTAAGGAAAACCCAATTGGGCCAGTTTCTCATTCAGAGTTTTATTCCATCGGGAAAGACCCCATCAAACATATCAATGGGGCTAATCCTACTGAAGTGAACAGCAATTTGAAAAACCAAAATTAAACTAAGTACCCACGCCTGTGATCCGACTGTCGTTGACCTGTCTCCAAGTACAGGATTGCAGAGCACACACCTTGGAAAGTACAAGAGGATCTCCAAAATTTGGTTTGTGTAGTTCCATTAAATCAAAATGAGTATAAGCACACATTGCGCCCCATAAAACAAATCTGGGCCAGAGCCTTCCTATTAAAAACCGGATGGTGAGGGAATATATTGACCTCGTTTAGTTGAAAAAAAGGATGTGAGTGATTTAATATTTCGTGGAGCAGGCGCTGTGCATGTATAGGGTTTACAAACATCCCACATGGAGCCCCTTAAAGGCAACATGTGGCTCGAGTGTGCATTTGGCACACGCCGTGTTAAAGGTGGGAGCTGCGCCCCCAGGGCTTTTAAAAAACTGTTTTTGGACACAACCCAAGCTGCGGTCGCAAAAAAAAGTGTTGTTGCTGTTCCCTTCAAGTCATAGTCCTGACGTATGATGAGTAAGTTGGACTAGGCCAAACTTGTCATGGGGTTTTTTGGCCAGGGTGGTTCAGGAGGGAGTTTGCCGGTGCCTTCCTCTGAGGCAAGAGTGTG
>NC_056531.1:16276251-16280251 GCF_019175285.1 Sceloporus undulatus | reverse complement strand
AGGACAAAATTTTCAAATGGAAGACACTTTTTTAAAAAAAAAATGGAGGACATGCGAAAAAATGTGCTGATTTTTTAAAAAAATGTTAATATAAATGCATGTTTCTGAGGCTTCTATAGACAATTGCCCCCCAAAGGTCCTGGTGGCAATCGGTGGCAGGACTGGGCAGGGGCCGGTCCCAAGGCCTTGCCGGGCCGCATCCGGCCCACGGGCTGCAGGTTGCCTACCCCTGATCTAGAAACTATACTTTTATGGATGCAGCCTAAAATTACATTGGCCTTTTTAGCTGCCGCATCACGCTGTTGACTCATGTTCAACTTGTGGTCTACTTGGACTCCTAGATCCCTTTCACATGTATAAGTCTCTTGTTCAACCAGGTGTCCGACTGGTTCGACTGTATCAAGCAATGGAAGGTGTCATCTCTCTCTTTTCTTTGTCTTCTTTTCTTTCCAGGGATGAATACAGGAGCGACTGGGCACCCCATCAGCGTGACACCCCTTAACCGATGTTACCCCAACCCTTGCTTCCCTGGGGTCACCTGCACCGATACGCCCACCGGCTTCCGCTGCGGCGCTTGTCCTCTGGGCTACACTGGCAACGGGACTCACTGCACGGACATTAATGAGGTCAGGATGGCCTTCCGATGGGCAAATAATACCTGTGGGCTCTTTTTCTGAAAACAAAAGACTCTCTGCTGCATGTTCCTCCCTTCCCACAGTAGCCTGGGTGAGACATAAAACACACACGTCCCTAAAGTTACAGTTGGCTTGGATAAATAAAATGGAGTTATCGCACGGGACGGATCCCGTACAGAAACTGGATTTAACAGGGGGAAAAAGTAGTTTTTCAAACAACATTAGTGTTAATGAGAGTTAACGCGGCATTAACCTGAACGGAAACTAGACAAAACCCGCTCCTTTTTTACTTTTGGAAAATCCCAAAAGTAAAAAAGGAGGGTTTTGTCTACTTTCTCTTTGTGTTAATGTTGCATTAACTCTGTGGTGTGTAAAAAATGACCCACCTTTGCAGGTATTTTTAATGGTTTTTAAATCTTGTTTCTTGTTTTTAAGTCTTGCTTTCATATTTTATTCATAACATTTATAACATACAAATCAAACATAGCACATTGTATTATTTACATACTAGTCATTTCTAGTAGTTAGTTATATTCGTAAGAATAAAAACCTTCTACATTCATAATGGATGAAAACCAATTCCTTTCTTTTAACACTCAAGTTCGTTATTTTCTTTTTACCTTGCGTCGTATTTAAATCGCACTAAATCAACAGCAATCTTGACTTTTCAAAACGTTTTTTCCGTGGATCTGCTTCTTACAAAGTTACAATAGAATCACTCAAAGTTACTTTTACCGAGTTACTAAAATTTTAGTATAACAATCAAAGATAAGGTTATTGGGGGGGGGGAACCCAAGTCATAAGCTTATATCGCATTGTTGACAGTCTTCTTGTAAATGTTCATTCCCCATTCATTGCAAGGCACTATGTATGCATACATTATATTTCCCTTACACTTTCTCTCTCTCTCTCTCTCTCTCTTTCTTTCTTTCTTTCTTTCATTCGTTGCAGTGTACAGCAAATCCCTGCTTCCCTAGAGTCCAGTGTGTCAACACATCGCCTGGTTTTCGGTGCGAGAGATGCCCGCCTGGTTATACCGGGCCAGTACATGAAGGAGTGGGCTTAGCCTTTGCCAGAGCTAACAAGCAGGTAACTACTAGGAGGATCTGGGAAGGAGGTGTTTGCTGTGATCACTTAATAATTACTTTGTGTTAAAAAAGGTCTCTTTTTTGAGATTTTATAAAATATATGTGGATTACATTCTTGACGGATAGTGCACCAAAGAGTGCACTTCAATGCACCCCAGCAGTGTTCAGTTAACTCCGAGGAACTATCAAGAGAATTAAGGCAGGGTTGCAGAAGGAAACAGATTGGAAAGGCAGGCAGCTTGGCATTGCGTTAAACGGGGAAATTTATTTAGTTGTATGCTTTTTTTTCATTTCGATTGTGCCTTTCTCTCAAGGAGTCCAAAGCAGAATATATGGGTTCTCCGTGTTTTAGAAACCTGACAACAACCCTATCAAGTAGGTGATGGTGACAGAAAGAAAGAGAGTGACTGGCCCATGATCACACAGTGAAGTTAGCAGTCCAGTGCAGATATGAACTTGCATCTCCTCCATCCATAAGGGTCATTCACACTTACTTTTTTGAATAAAGAGATTCGTGTCTCCGCACCGATTCAGAACTGATTCAGAACGGTTCCATGTTCCCACTACGTTTGCCGCGATCGAATCTCTCCATGCCATTTTAACCCTGTGGCTGTTCACATTTGCCACTGTATCGGTTTAAAATGGAGGTGCCTCCATTTCCGGGAATGATGTAGTGCAATCCGAATCAATTTGGTAGTGTACTAATAGTAGCGAAGATGCGGATCATTGCTGCTCTTTAAAAAAGAACCGCTAAGAGGTCTGGTGCCAAATGTACCAGTTTAAGTGGACTTTTTGGCATTCCCCCCCCCCCCCCCCCGAAACTGCATCAGTTGTGGTCAGGGCGAGTGTGAGTGTCATGGAAATAAACCAGTTTGTTTCCATAGTATGAATGGCCCCATAGTTTAACACTCTAAGTACAAGTTGGACTGCTGGTCCTCTATTTAGGGACATTATGTTGCTCAGTTGTTCTCGTAAGACAGACTGGGGCGCATGCTAAAAGATTTCAATCTAACCCAGTATTACTCAGTCGGATCAGCAGGAACTATTATCAGTTTCTTCAGAGCTTGGAAGCATTACATTTTTGGACTACAATTCTCAGTCTCCTGGACGATTGTGAGAATCCTGATAGCTGTTCCTGGTGGGGCTTGGCTGCAGACCCTTGACCACTTGTCCTCCCTGTTATTCCAAAGACTAGAGTAGATGGTCAGGGGGAAACCTTCTATAAAAAGAATGGGACAGGTTTTACACTTTCTCCAAGGGGAGCATGGGGTAAGAGTAGTGGATGGAATGTTTCAAAAAGAGAACCTTTTCCAAACCTTTTTGTTCTCATTTAACCCCAATTGCCTTCAAGTTAACTCTGACTAATGGTGACCTTATGGATGAAGAATGCGAAACCCTGTGAAACAGTGGTTCCCAACCTGTGGGTTGGAACTCCTTTGGGGGTTGAACGACCCTTTCACAGGGGTCGCCTATGACCATCGGAAAACATATTTGCATGCAGCAATGAAAATAATTGTATGGTTGGGGGTCACCACAACATGAGAAACTGTATTAAAGGGTTGTGGGATTAGGAAGGTTGAGAACCACTGCTGTGGAATGAGAAATTTCTAAGACCCCAGTTATCAAGTCTTCCAAATTCGGGTCTTCCAGACTCAGGGTGGCTGTGTCTTCCTTGAATGAGTCAATCCAAGCTTCCAGGATTAGATCCTAATAGAAACCAAACAGAGAGGGAAACTCAGGCCCAAGAACTAAATTTGGCCTCCTGCAGCATCAGTTGTGGCCCTTTAGATGGGTGGGTTCTTTTCCTTTCTAAAAGGCGTAACTATCTTCCCTGAGGCTTAGCTTCTTGCCTTGAAGAGTTTGAAAATAAAATATGGGCTTTTGGCTTCAGCTTTTTTGTCTTTGACTCCATCCACTACTGGGATGTGGCCCATGAGAACTTTTCTGAAACTGAATCCTGCCGCTGTGGAGGTGTAAAGAGGTCCCCCACCTTGAATTTGAGTGTAGATGCTAAGGGTTGGGACTAGGAGCATCTGCATAGAAACCCTTGTGTACTATACCACTGAGCTAGAGACTGTGTACCCCAAATGTGGGTCATCAACAGTTGCGAAGCACACAAGATTTCTCTCCATTCTCATGTGTCCTTTTTTCTCCCGCAATCAGGTTTGTAATGACATCAATGAATGCGAATCGGGAACAGCCAGAGCCTGTGTTCCAAATTCCATCTGCATCAACACCCGGGTAATAGTCCAGTGCACACGTTTTCTCCATCTTCTA
>NC_056531.1:16237656-16276151 GCF_019175285.1 Sceloporus undulatus | reverse complement strand
GATAGAAATGCCCCAAAGAGACACAAAAATGTGCAGCGCTCCAGGGTCTTGGGGTGAGGGCTTAATGTGGCCTCCTAGCCCTCCACAGTTGCCCACCTCTGATTTATATACTGTACATAACTTTGTATAGGTTTCACTCAAAAATTGTGACATTAATGTGGAAGCAGAACAAACCTGTGAAAAAGCACATGAGAAATTGACTCATCCACCTTGTTTTATGTTATTGACAGAACTTTGGAAAGGTTACATTTTGAACAACAACAACTTCTGAAATCCCCCACTGGCCATGTTCGCTGGATTGTGGCCCCTGATAGCTTCTCTGAAGTAAAATTTAGTTGTTGGCTTACAGACTTTCTCAGAAGCATTGGGTTAACTTACTGCCAGTCAACCTGGGCTGCTATCCTGCTGCTAGAAGGCTTGTTCTTGTTCTCGTTGCAGGGGAAAGCTATCTTCAATTATTATTCTAGATAGCTCAGGTGGAGCAGATAAACAACACAAAGGACACCGTAGAGCAGGAATATAAAAATATCTGTGTAAAATCCCTGGACCCTTCCAGACCTGGGGTGTCACAAGAAGAAAGATTCTGCCTATATTACTGTCCTCCTCCCTTCAGAATGCAGAGGGCTTTTGCAACACTTCTTTTGAAGCCAAGTTCCACTTCCAATCAGTTGTTCTAAGCAAGGAGCTTTGTTACCAGCCTTTTTTCCTAGCAGAGCATTACACTTGGTGCATTAATGCTCACCCTTGGTTATCCACGATTGGCCAGGTTCCTCCCAACCACCCACTTAATGGAAAGGAGGAAAACATCAGCAAAGTGATCATTCCCCTCCTGCCTTGCACTGCCAAGCTAGTGAAGGACCAGGCTTGGAACCTGAAGCGCTGAATCAGTGAAAAAGGCCCCAGCTAATATCTTCTGAATGGCCTTTGCTGCCAGTGAACTTATTAAAAACAGCAGATTTAGGAATCCCGGAAGGGGAATTTATGTATATGTTCTTGGAGAGATGGTTCAGAGCACCAATTACACACCACCTTGCTCCCTGGCACTGTTCTAAAATATAATACTTTATAATAACCAGCCTGGGGTGAACAGTGGAGAGGAGGAGAGTAGATGAACAAATAATAATAATGTAGCAGAGAGGCAGTGGTTTCCAAATGGTGTTTGGGAAACCCAGCACCTCCTCAGTTAGAAGGCTGATAAGGACAGAGGGACTTACTTGAACATTGCTCGGCTCACGACAAGCACTCTTAAGTGTGCTGTAGAGCAAAGCTGTGCAAATTTAAGATTGCTGGCCATGGCGTTTTATTTTAGGCTCAATAGAACTCTAAGTCTAACCTCAAAGGTACTCTCCATAAAAGTGCAAGTTACCTTTGAGTTGAGCCTTTGATCCATCCAATTCAGTATTGCCGAACTATAACATTCCCGTGGTTTAGACAGGACTTCCCAGCCCTGTTTGGAGGTGTCACACATTGAAACCCCTTATGTGCAAAGCGTGTTTATTTATTTGATTTAGAATCTATCTTTCTCCTAAAACTGAAACCTGGGACAGTTTACAATATAGGTTAAAATAAAATGGCTAAAACAATGTGAGGCACAAAAGTTTTTTTTAAAAAATTAATAATTGATCCCGTTAAAACACTACCTTAAGACATTCATAGAATTGGAAGAGACCCCAAAGGCCATCCAGTCCAACCCCCTGCCATTGCGGTGGTTGTTTCCAGCTTATAGTGACCCTAAGGCAACCTGATCATGGGGTTTCCTTGGCAAGATTTATTCAGAGATTTGGAGACCAGCATGGTTTGGTGTCCTAGAGATTGTTATTTACACAGTAACACCAGTGTGGGTACTTCCTTGGAAGCTTTACCCCTAAAAGAAGGTATCATAGTGCCTCCATGTGTTGAGCTTTTCTCCAGTTTCACAACAGCAGCCAAAAGGTGATCAGATGTAGCGCTCCTATGGCCCAAAAAGCCATGGGTGGGGGAAGCACTTGGGATTGTGATTCACAGCCAAAAAAAAAAAGGAAGAATGGCTTTCATTCACTCAGAGTTTTAAGGTCTACCACCATCACATAAGCTCTCATCCCATAAAATATAGACTTTTAAAAATTCAGCCCCCTGACCACACAATGGTGTGTATGTACTGTATATGTGTTCAGGGAAATTAGAAATATAACCACCATTTCCCAGAACTTGCAGAGGATTTTTTTTTTTTTTTTGTATATATCTCCCAGAATCCCACAGACAGCATGGCCAATGGCCATGGCCAGGGAAGTCTGGTAGTTGTCATTTTTAAAAAGTAACTTTTCCAGTTCTTCGCTTTTGTCCCCCCTTTTCATCTCAAACCAATATTTATTCTTAGGAATGTGAGCTCTGTAGTATATAATTGTAACACTAATTGACACACAAAATTGCACTGTTCTTATGTGGTGTTCAGCCACTAAGGAAGACTGGGGCAGTATGTACAACCTGACCCCACTTGTTTAGGATTTGCTTCCCCTGGTTACTCATTATAGCTGACATCTCTTTTTTTGCAAATGGATCTTCCCCTCTCCAGAATTCTGTCACATCATTCATTGATTTTTCTTGCTGATTCCCTACATTTTATTTTATTTTACTTTATTTAAATCTGAAGCTGTTTTATATAATATAGTATTTTTTTCTTTTCAATGAATATTCTGTTGGTTGTTATAATTTTAGCTTTTTATTTTGTATGTCTCTGTGAAGACTAATCCCTAAGAGAAAGTTGGTTGACTTTTTTAAAAAAAAGTCCTTCCAGTAACACAATATAATTCCTCTGAATCTTAGAGTTTAAAGGCATTTGGGGGGTCATCTAGTCCACCATTACGTCCAAAGGACTATGGGAGTGGTCGTCTGAAACCTCTGGAGGCCAAAAGTTCCCCACACCTGCACACCCAGTGGGTTTCATGGCTCAGTGGATATTGACACCTAAAACTAGTCCTAGTCCAGAACTCACACTAGACTGCTTAGACATGCTGTTAAAATAAGGTTACTGTTAATTCTGAAATCCAGATTTTTTTTTCTCTAAATCAGCTAGCGATACTGGCTTTAAGAGGAGCCCTTAAATGTGCATGAGGTGGGCCGCTGGGGCAGCTTTTTTCATTGCTGGAATTTCATCAGAGAATCAGAGGGACTCGGCTCCAGGAAGTGCTAAGTGTTGTTTTCTCTACTTACAGCAAACATCCATCTTGGGGAGCGTCTTTGGAGACTCTTGTTATGATCAGCAGATGACAACTAGACAGGCAAATGCGTTATCCCACCAGGTGAGCAAGCGTTCTGTTTCTTTGCACCACAGTTTAGAAGTGATACTATTTTAGATGCCAGCTCCCAGAATCACAGCTTGTAGGAGTTGTCATCCAAATAAAATTAAAAAAACCCAACAATTTTTCCGAACTCTGCTTTACATGCAGATATATATACACGCACTTTGCCGCTCCAACAATCCCTGAACACTGTACTCTGAGAAGTAAACAGAATTGCTAAACAGGCTTAGGAGACCTAAGTGAATTGCTGTTTTGGCATTATCCCAAACTATTCATTTCAGAGAATATAACTGGATCCTTTTTCTGCATTGCATGGCCTAAGATTGTTTCAACAAAAGTTGCCTCAAGAAATAGTGCCTTAACATCTCATGTGTGAGTTGCCATTAGGAGCCTGCACCTTTTGGAATAAAGTTAGGAATAGGAAACAGTCTATGGCCTGTGTTCCACACCATTCTGTGCAGTTGGCAGGGTCTCCTTCCTCACCTACATAGGAGATTGGCTAGTTCCAGAACTCTCTGGAAGGAGCAATTTTCTAAAGCTGAGCAGAGTGGCAGAGTCAGTCCTGGTGCAAACATCTAGATTGGGGTGAACAAAGGGTGCTCCTTGGGTTGCATGCTGTCCCCGGGGGTAAAAATGTCCATACCCCTAGAGTGTGCGGTGGGTATTTGCACCACATTTGAAACTCCCCCCATACCAGCTGGGTTTAAAAAAAATCAATGCCCAAAATGCCTTCTAGGGGATGTGGAGGCCATTAATATATAATGACCCCCACATGTATCTGCACAAAATTATTCCTTGAAACCTTTGCGATGTGTGATTGCTGCAGAAAGACTGCTCAGAAACACTATTTTTTCCCCAGAGCTAGGAGAAAACTATGGAAATTATTTTTGTAAGAGCTGAAATGTTTCATCCCTTGTGCTGTTCTTGGCAGGTTTCCAGGGTTGAACATGTGCAAAATTTGCCCCCAAAGCTTGCTTATCTCTTGTGTGAAGGATTGCAGTATTATGGGGTTATTGTTTTTTAGCATTTATATGTGAAGGCCCAAATAGGAATAGATATCCATTTTGCCTGCAGTATGGGGAGGTAGTCCTTCCGCTGGGTCTTGCTCCTCTCTTCTTCCTTTAGGCAGGGCTTCAAAAACTGTCACTCAAACTCACCATCTCCTGGGTGGAGAACCAGACCTCCCCTCCGCCCCAGTTGTGTCTAGGGACCTCCTGGAACTTGGATATGGTGCTGAAGGCTCTGTTAAGGGAACCATTTAAGCCATTAAAGGATATGGAGTTGAAATTCCTGAAACTGAAGGTATTGTAGGGTATCTAAACTAAGGGCACTTTCGGTACCCAAGGAATTGTGTGTGGTTTCATAAAGATTCAGTGGTTCTTTGTTTGGGTCCCTCATTTGTCCCTAAGGTAAATCCCACCTTTCACTGAGCACAGAAAGTGGTGCTTCTATCATTCTGCTCAGACCCACAGATTCCACAGGAAGATTTGTGGCATAGAGTGGATGTATGTAAGGAATTAAAGGTTTATGGCGAAGACCAGGGAGTTGGGGCAGTCAGATTTCTTCTTCATGTCCTTTCAGGAGGCCATGAAAAGTCAAAAGGTTTCTTCTTGGACGTTGGCTCATTGTTTGAGATGGTGCATTGAGTTGGCCTATGTACAAGGTCCTTACTAACACCAAAGGGGATCCAGGAACATTCCAATCACAGTATGGCTACATCAGCAGTTCTAAGGACAGGGGTTCTCTGGCTAGAGATTTGCAGGACGGCTACCTGGGCTTCCCCTATCGTCCCGTATTAGACATTATAAGATCAACAGGTGCTCCACTGCAGATGCAACATTTGAGAGATGCGTCTTGAAGGAGTTCGTACATACATAGGAATATTTTATGGGTAGTAACATGACCCTTAGATAGGTCTCAGCGGAAGGATTGCCCCCCCCACACACACACACACTGGAGGAAAACAGAACATTAGTACTTACCATGAAGGGTTTTTTTCTGCAATGTTGGGGAGGAAATCCGTTCCCAGCCCTTGTTGGATTTTAGCCTGGGAATGTCTATGTTGAGTAGTTTTTAGTAGTCTGTAACCACAGCTTGTCATACCATCACTGGGGGAGGAGGGTCTGGCTCTCCTCCTAGGGGATGGTGAGTTTGAGTGACAGTTTTTGAATCCCTGCCTAAAGGAAGAAGAGCAGGAGCAAGACCCAGAGGAAGGATTTCCTCCCCAACATTGCAGAAAAGGAACCTTCACGGTAAGTACCAATGTTTCGTTTAAGGTACACTCATGCTTAAAAGTAAGGCCTGTCTAGAAAGACTTCAGTCTGATTGGAGGGGCATCCTGTTACAGAAGTCTGCCATGATATCAAAATGGAGCCTACATGTACAGGGGCACTCTGTCTCATAATACTAACTGCTAGGGACAAAGAAATTTGGGAGAGGCTGTCTTCCTCCTCTGCCTGGAGGAAAGCAGATACGAGGTTAGGTAGACCTTTGGTCTAATCTGCCAAAGCTTTTTAAGTCCTTATCTCCAGGATTTCTTCCTCCAGCTCGAGCAGTTCAACATGATTGAAAATGCTATCAGCTCCAACAGCCTCTACAGCCCCTGCTCCACTCTCAACTACTCCCAGGCCGCCATGATGGGGCTCACCGGCAGCCATGGCAGCCTACAGGACACCCAGCAGCTCAGCTACACCAGTCATGGGAACATCCCCAACATCATCTTAACAGGTAGGGCAGCTCTCTGGGCACAGAGGGTGGGACACCTTCAGACCTTGCTCTATTTGGGTGGATGGTGAAGCGGATGAGGATAATAGTCTTTGTTTATTCACCACCTTTCTCCCAGATTGGGACTCAAGGCAGGTTACAAATTTAGATGATTACAATATAATTAAAACATACAAAACCTAGAATCTTAGAGTTGGAAGGACCATGCAGGAATACACAACTATAGCATTCTTGAAAGATGCCTAACATAAACATTAATATTAAAATAGCATTAAAATTAAAGGGAGCCCTGGTGGAGCAGAGTTTAAATGCTGGTACTGCAGCCACAACGTTGTAAATTCAATCTGAGAGGAGGGCTCCAAGAGTGACTCAGCCTTCCATCCTTTCGTAGGACGGTAAAATGAGTACCCAGCTTGTTGGGGACAATCTGTTTACAGATTATAAACTGCTTAAGGAGTGCTAGTTCACTGATAAGTGGTATAGAAATGTCCTTGCTATAACTATTAACCATATTAAAATTTAATCCATACCCTTAAAAAGGATAGAAAAGAGTTAAAATGTACAGTGCCATTTATAACAATGCAACACCCTCTAATCTCACCTCAAAAATCTTCAATTCTAAAAGCTTGCCAGAATGAAACTGATGGAAAGATAGGAAGGAGTGAGTTACAAAATTGGATCAGCCACTGTTTCACATCCCGGATCAGTTATACTTGTGAAGGTGACAGGACTGAAAGGAGGACCTCTCCTGAGAATCTCAAGATCTAGGCAAGCTCATACAAGGAGATACAGACTGTCACATAGCCTGGACCTAAGCTGTCAAGAGATTTATAGGTCAGAATCAGCCCTTTGAATTGTGCCCAGAAGAAATGGGCAGACAATAGAGTTGTTGGAACAGAGCAATTGTGTGATCCCTGTAGCCAGACCTACTGTATACAGTGGTGCCTCGGGTTACGAAATTAATTCGTTCCGCCGCGGCGTTCGTAACCCGATGCATTTCGCAAGCCGAAAAAGGCTTTTCCAAAGCGCGGCTAGCGGTCGCGTTTGAATTTCGCGCCGAAAAAAAATTTCGTAACCCGAAAAAACCTTCGTATCCCGGAACAGTTTTTTTTCGCAATGGAACTTTTTCGTATCCTGGAAATTTCGTAACGCGGTCAATTCGTATCCCGGGGTACCACTGTACACTCATGTATAAGTCTAGAAATTTTAGTCAAAAAATTGACCCCAAAACCCTTGGTGAAATGTAAGAGTGTAATCTATCCTGGAAGCATTGACCCTCCTTCTACTATGTCATTCATCCAGCCTTTAGGGTGATTGCA
Organism: Sceloporus undulatus; assembly: GCF_019175285.1. Lineage (NCBI taxonomy): Eukaryota > Metazoa > Chordata > Lepidosauria > Squamata > Phrynosomatidae > Sceloporus > Sceloporus undulatus. Next base: position 16,268,830 of record NC_056531.1, on the reverse strand, counting down.
AACAGCTGTGCCTTCTGGAATTTTGTAAATTCTTTGCAAGTGTTTTCCTTTGCTTCATCCTTTAGATCAATGATTATATGCCCCTAAGTTTTACCCTTGACTTATCCATGGGTCATATCAAAATCTGGCCTTGGCTTATACATGAGATCGATTTACAATTGAGTATGTATGGTAGTTAACACATTGGAATGCAGCCAGAACTCTCCCCATATCCTTGGATGACCTTGGGCAAATCACACACTCTCAGCCCCAGAAAACCTCAGGATAGGGTTGCCATAAGTCGGAAATGACTTGAAGGCGCACAACAACAACAATCCTTGAAGGGCTATAACACTAGAGAAGATAAAGACAGTGCCCAGCAGGAAAGATTCAGAGTTCATGTGCTTAAGTTACAATTCCTTTTGAGAGGAGTTAATGAGAAACGTTTTAAAGTTAATTTTCAGAAGTTACTTTTTCAGGGGCATTTTAGATACATTTGGAGTGAACTTTTTCAGGTTTTGTGACCTTCCATAATGCAAGTTACTTTTTAAGAAAAGCAGTGATAGCGAATTATGGCACGGAAGCTGCATTTCAAATTCCAGAACGCCTTGATTTTCAAACCTTTTGGAGCTTTGGTTAGAGGGCATTTGGCTTCAGCTGTGTAAAAGCAGGCTGATAGTGGCACCAGTGATTCCTTTTTTTACATTTGGATCCTGCCCCTCATCCTCAAGGGGTTGCCTATTGTTCACACACACACACCACTATTTTTATTCTCCACACAATCCTGTATGGTAGATAATGCAGAAAGACTGACTGTCCTAAGGCCATCCTGGGAGTCTCTCAATCCCAGTCCAGCCCTGTAGCCATTATTTCATACTGCCTTTCAGAAGACTGGTGGACTCTCCCTTGCTGAGCATCTTCAAGCCAAGAGTGGACAAGCCATCAGTTGGGAGCAGTTTTTGCTTTGTTTTTTCTTGGGTGAATCAGGGATCAGGCTAGATCAGGCTAGCCTAGGAGTAAGAAATATGCAGGCCACACAGGGCATTTCAGGAGGTCCATTGGGGGAGAGGCAGTGACCACCCAAAAGTGGCTTAGGTGGAAAGAAAAACAGACTGATCCTGACCAAAAGTATCCTTTCTTTTCTCTCTCTCTCTCTCTTCCTTCCTCCTATTTTTTCCCCACCCTCCAGTTACTGGAGAATCGCCTCCCAGCCTGTCGAAGGACCTGACCAGCTCTTTAGCCGGGGTAGGGGACGTCAGCTTCGACTCGGATTCCCAGTTTCCTCTGGATGAACTCAAAATCGACCCCTTGACCTTGGATGGGCTGCATATGCTCAATGACCCAGACATGGTCCTTGCTGATCCCGCCACAGAGGATACTTTCCGGATGGACCGGCTGTAGTGGACAGAGGACTGGTGGGCAGGAAGGGGGGGTGATGCGGAGAGAGCGAGAGAGAGCACGCACGTGCACACGTGAGATCACCAAGCCCCCCCTCCAGTGTGTCCGAGCTGCTCCGGGACTCTGAGGGAGAAAGGACTGGCCTGCCTTAGGAGCTACCAAGAGCCAGAGCTCCACTGTTGTGTCCAATTTTAGCAGCACTTATTCAACACTTGCAGAGTGGCCCTCCTACCCCTTGCCAGTTTCATCCTCCTGCCCCAGCACCCCCTTCCCAGCCCTTCCACAGGCTTGGCTGTTGAGAGAGGCTGTTTTCCAAACCAACCCCCCTTCCCTTTGCTCTCTCTGCTTGCCACCAAAGCTTCTAGCATTTGGTCCTTTTGTTTTGCCTTTGCGCTAAAAGGTTTTGGGGTTTGGCGGGACGTGGTGGCAGAAGAGGTTGAGCCCCTTCCCATTCGGTCAGTCCCGGGGTGGGACAGGACAGAGTTGTCTAGAAGATAAATGTTTGTTTGTTTTTGGGGAAAAAATATCTATGTAAAACTACCAAGCCTTTGATTTATGTTACAGAGACAGCCACCTCTGCATGAAGGGGAGAGGGATTTCCTGGGTTCGGTGGGGATCGTTCGACGAAGTCTAGGGAAAAGTGGGGAAGCCACCAACCCACTAATGTTATGCTGCTCCCTTGTCACTAAGGAAAAGGAGACTGAAATTGGATGGGGGGGGATTCAGATAACTTTTTGGGGTTTGGGGGAGTGGGAGGTGGGGTGTCAATGATTTACAGTCTCCTGCCTGTTTCCCCCGAATCTCTTTCCTTGACAGTTGTTGAGAACCGTAGTTCTGCCTGTGCACGCATGCTGCCGTTTACAGAAAGTTATGTGAGCTACACAATTCTGCTCAGCACAACAAATGGGGTAAAAGATGCTTGTGTTTTTCTTTTTGTTTTTCCTCTGAGCTTTTACTTTGCAGGGGGGTGGGCTGGTAGAAGAAGCGGGAGAGCACACTTTTCTAACTGTGCTTGCAAGTCCTGTCGTTTCGTTGCCTAAGGAATGCAAATGGCACTCTTTTTGCAGATTTTTTTTTTAAAAAACAGGTCTTTTTTTAACATGTCGGTTCTTTGCTTTGCTTGGAGAAGATAGTTTGTGTACACTATATATAATCAATGTACGTTTGTTGTTTTTTAAAAAAAGTTCTTTCTGATGCATGGCATATTTGGCTCCTAGGAAAGACGAGCAAAATCTGTTGGGTCTCAGACTGGCACCTTGGCTGAGGTGACTCAGGAGGTGCCACCAGAGCGGGTTGCCTTGGACAGCAGAATGATAGCACTTTGAAGATAATGGGAAGAGAGGGACGCAGACCCTGATGATAGTAGTGCCCAGGAGCCCCCTACACATGCACACACACACACACCAAAATCCTATGTACACACACTGTTGTTTTGGTCCAACTGTGTTCAGTCCTCACATACAGAAAATTGGTATCTTTTATTGGCACAGGAGCGATTGTTTTAAAGGACTTGTCTCTCAACATGAACACACTCCAGCTTGTCTGAGCCTCAGTTGCAGATATATAGACGGCTATCACCTGAAGAGATGTAAGGTGTGCTGTCTGTTCAGTTTTCAGTTTTTTCAGACAGCATCTACTCCCCCCCAGCCCAATCCCAAGCAACCTTTAAAGCCCTTGTTTGCTGTGCCATGTAGAAGTATGGGATGTTTTGATGAAATGCTCATTTTTCAATCTCTGTGGTTGCTCAGGGGTATTCTGAATACTTTGGGAATGTTAACTTAAACAGGGTGCTTGGGCTGGTTACAGCTCACCTTTGAATCCTTCTAGTTGGCATGTGCCGAGCAAGGGATGCCAAGGATTTTACCCTTCTTCCTGGAACCCTTTGCTTGAGTCCTACCACATCTTCACTCAGTTTTTCTTCTGCATCCCAATGTCTCTTGCTGCTTCAGTTCTTGGACTCTTACTCCCACAAGTTATTTTTCTTTCTCTTATTTATCCTTGGAATTCAAGGCAGCTTGTAAATGTTAAACAGCTACAGTGCGCCTTAGATATCCGCTGGAGTTTGGTTCCAGGACCCCTTGGATAGCAAAATACGTGGATGTTCAAGCCCCATTGAATACAGTGACATAGTCCTTTGTATATAATAGCAAAATCAAGGTTTGCTTTTTGGAACTTATATCTTTGTGAATATTTTCAAGCCGTGGATGGCTGAATCCATGGATATGAAGGGCCGACTGTATATCTAAAAGTTCATATCATACAAAAGTTAAAAATATAATGAAACTAACAATAGAATCAAAAGCAGTTGAAAGCATGGCCGTTAAAATGAAGCAAAAAAACATACGTGGGCAACGCAGCACATTAGTAAGGCCCTTTTTCTGTGAGTCTCAGAGGTCAGCCAAAACCAAAAGGTCTTTGCCTGCCTGTGGAAGGCTAGCAAGGAGGGTAGCAGTCTTTACTTCTTAGAAAGGGAGTTCCAGAGCTTGGGGGCAGCCACTGAGAAGGCCCTGTTCATGTGCCTGCGAAGGTAGTGTGACAGAGAGAAGGGCCTCCTCAGCAGGTCCCAAAATACTGACATGCTCATATGGGCATTATATTTGTATTTCTCTGTGTGTGTGTGTGTTTGTATCACAAGGAAATCCCTTTATGAGTGCATGGTTGCTTCTGTTTGCGTCATTTCTGCCATCATCAGTTTATCATATTTTTTGCACTAAAAAAAGAGAAATGGGTGGGAGTTTTTCCGTGTACGGTCTTGTCAGATTTTGTGTGCTTGCGTGACGCTTTGGTGTGCTGTTCCGCCCACCCTGTTCGGTTTGCCTCTCCTTTCACCCTTGTGGTCCTTTGAGCCTCATCACTTCTAGTCCTCCAGATGGTCCACGTATTTCAAGATGGTTGTGGCTTCTTGTCATCTTCAGGAGGAATCCCCTTGGTTAAGACAAGATCAGCAAAGAAGGTATGATGCAGCCAGGTCTAAGTCTCTCTCTCTCTCTGGCAGTTCTCTTCAGGATCATTGGTTGCTCCCTGTGATCTCGCTGTTATTCATCTCTCTGTTCCTGGCCTTCTTTTGTTGGATTCTATGCATTTCAGAATCCTTTTTTTTTTTAATCCTTGCGTCTGTTATTTGGGGGAAGGACAGAGGAGAAGCTAAAGGTTTATGGGTTGAGGGCAGTGTGTGGAGATCCATAACTCTTACAGAGAGATGTAAATGGCTATTTCTTTCTCTTTCTCTCTCTGTCTCTACATATGTACATAGGAGAGCGTGTTTATTGATAAATTGTAAGTAGTTTTACAAAATGGCCTTAATTTAATATCTGTCTAACTTATCTCTATACACTGACACTTCTTACCAGAGTGCAATTTGTTTTGGAGTAACTAGGAGCTAGGGACCACTTGCACTGAGCAAACGTTCATTGGGTTTTGAGTGTTTTGAAGAAAGGGGTTTGGAAGCAAAGATTGAAGATCAAGGGGGTCATAGCATAAGGAATAGGTTAGAAGATTTAGGTGATGTTTCCTCTCTCCTTCCAGCTGTGGACACTGTAGCTTCTTTTAAATGTTTCCTGTTGCGTATCATTCTGTTTTATTTAGGGACATTTATAATAACATTCTTTATTTATGCACCTTATTTTCTATTGCTTTTTTAAAAACTGCATTGGGTTCTTCTTCCTCCTGCCTCCCAGACCTAGATGTATTGGCTTTCCTCTGAATCACAGCTGAATAGAGTCTCTGCTTAGGGGAAGCAGGGAGCTATTGTGAGTTAAAAGAGGGAACTTTCTGAGTTTTGCTTTGAATTTGATTGAGTCTCATAATGATCATGGTCTCATTCACTTTGGCCATTGATGCCCTTCCATCATAAAGTTCAGGGAGAAATAGATGATTCTTCCTTGCTGTCTGATTTAGCTCTCACAACACCCCTCAGAGGTAGGCTAGGTTGGGAAGGCAGCAAATGTACCAAGTAAGCTTCATAGCTGAGTGGAGCCTTGATCCAAGTGTTAGTCTGATCTCTAATTCTATTCTGCTTCAGACTCATTGTTTGAAGCATTGGGATTGCAGAGCAGGAAGGTGGTGCCAGTTTTTCTGTACTAATAGTGGAATACATTGAATTATAAACCTTTCTCCACCCCAAATGTGATCTGAACTCTGAGGACAGAATTCAAAATGACCTTAAGATTTTAGAGAGTTGGGGCAAAACTAACAAGATTAATCTCAACAGGGAGAAATGTAAGGGACTGTAATTAGGCAGAAAAAAATGAAATTCACAGATATAGGATGAGGGACACTTGGCTTGACCATAGTACATGTGAGAGGGATCTGGGAGTCTTAGTGGACCACAAACGGAACATGAGCCAACAGTGTGATTCAGCAGCTAAAAAAACTATTATGGTCCAAAGCTGCATCAGTAGAAGTCAAGTGTCTAGATCATGGGAAGTAATAGTACCACTTTATTCTGCTTGGGTCAGACCTCATATTTTCCTTAGAATCACAGAGTTGGAAGAGACCCCAAGGGCCATCCAGTCCAACCCCTTGATGTGGGCTAGAACTGGAATACCAGTTCTAGGCATGACAAATCAAAAGAGATGTTGACAAGATGGAATGGGTCTTCTTGACCCACCTCCCACCCTCTTTATTCAAACCTTTCCACACAGTAAAGCTGGACTTCATCTCCCACCAGCCTCAAGCAGCAAGATGGGGAGGGACTAGTTTGGGAAAGACTGTTGTACCACCACCATCCTGACCTCTCCATCTCAGATTTTACATGCAAGTTCTTTTTCCTAGAATCATAGAATCATAGAGTTGGAAGAGACCGCAAGGGCCATCCAGTCCAACCCCATTCTGCCATGCAGGAACTCTCAATCAAAGCATCCCCATTGACAGATGGCCATCCAGCCTCTGTTTAAAGACATCCAAGGAGGGAGACTCCACTAGATTCCAAGGAAAGAGTGTGTTCCTCTGTCAAACAGCCCTTACTATCAGGAAGTCCCTCCTAATGTTGAACTGGAATCTCTTTTCCTGGAGCTTCCATCCTTTGTTCCGGGTCCTATCCTCTGGAGCAGCAGAAAACATGCTTGCTCCCTCCTCAATGTGGCCTCCCTTCAAATACTTAAGCAGGGCAATCATATCCCTTCTTAATCTTCTCTTCTCTAGGCTAAACATCCCCAGCTCCTTAAGTCCTTCCTCATAGGGCTTCATGGTTTCCAGACCCTTCACCATTTTAGTCTCCCTCCTTTGGACACATGGCTCCAGTTTCTCAGTGTCCTTTTTGAAGTGTTTTTCCCAGAACTGGACACAGTATTCCAGGTGGGGTCTGACCAAAGCAGAATATAGTGGCACTTTTCTCTTGATCTAGACACTATACTTTTATTGATGCAGCCTAAAATCGCATTGGCCTTGTTAGCTGCTGCATCGCACTGCTGACTCATGTTCAACTTGTGGTCTACTTGGACTCCTAGATCCCTTTCACATGTTGTCTCCTTAAGCCAGGTGTCCCCCATCCTATATCTGTGCATTTCATTTTTCCGCCCTAAGTGCAGTACCTTTCATTTCTCCCTGTTGAAGTTCATTTTGTTAGCTGTGGCCCAACTTTCTAGTTTATTCAGGTCATTTTGAATTTTGATCCTGTCCTCTGAAGTATTAGCTATTCCTCCTAATTTGGTGTCATCTGCAAATTTGATGAGTATGCCCCCAATTCTGTCATCCAAGTCATTGATAAAGATGTTGAATAGCACTGGGCCCAGGACAGAGCCCTGTGGGACCCCACTGGTCACTTCTCTCCAGGATGAAAAGGTGCCATTGCTGACCATCCTTTGGGTTCGGCCGGTCAACCAATTACAGATCCATGTAACAGTTCCTTTGTCTAGCCCACATTTTACAAGCTTGTTTGCAAGAATGTCATGGGGAACCTTGTCAAAGGCCTTAGTGAAATCAAGATATACTATATCCACAGCATTCCCTTCATCTAAGAAGCTGGTAATTTTTTCAAAAAGAGAGATACAGATCCTGTATAAGTTTCAGCTCTTTAAGAGGAGCATGACGATCCCAGTGGCAAGCATCTTCAGGAACTATATTGGTGTTGGAAATTATTTTTATTTCCCTAAAAGTTTTGGGGTTAGAAGAGTCTTGGGACAGAGATAGAATATGAAAGGTCAGAACTTGAATAAGCAGCAATCAGATTAGCTGACCCCGTTCAATTTTTATTATTACAGTGTTCTCCCCACATTCACAGGAATTTGGGATGAAGGACCCCTGTGAATGTGGGAAAACTGCAAATAAAAAAGCGCTGTTCTTTCTACCTAAGAGAAGACCTCTCTAGGAATCTCCAGGTCCTCCAGTGCAGCTCTGCAGTCAACATCTGTCAGAAGTTGATCACAGAATCATGCTGGTGGACCTACAGATGCCTAGAGAAGTGTTTTCTCTAGGAACGTCTGGGTTCTCCAGCACAACTCTACTATCAACTTCCAGCAGCATCGCTCTGGGGGACTTAGAGATTCTTGGAGAGAATGTATGAACCAAAGCCGCCAATAATCGAATCCACAAAAGTCAAAGCCTCAAATGTGGAGGGCCAACTGTAATAACAATAAGGCCTGTGTCCTAAGCTAGACATAAGTCACACTTGGACACAAACCTGACTCTTTAGGTTCTGACTAAAATGGGCACAAAGGTGGGAAGAGGCATTGATGTGTGTGTACTTGACAGTTTTGGACTTCTGTTTCATCTCTTGGGGAGGGAGCTCAGTCCAGGCCCTGCTGTGCAAGGGCAGCTTCATTGAATGGATTGTGATTTCCTGCATGGCAGAGGGTTGGACTGGATGGCCCTTGCGGTCTCTTCCAACTCTACGATTCTATGAGTCTATGGATGAGCCAGGATGGCAGGCATCCCACTTCTGTCTCCTGCTCCCAAAAAGACCTGAGTGGGATCCTCTTGTAAATTGTAGTGCCAAGGCACATTCTTATGAAGATGAGTTGGTGGGCGGCATAAAGGCCCCCCAAACCCTTGCCATGCTTTCAGGCCACCCTCGGAAGCACTGCATGTACGGCAGGGGGACACTGCATCTTGTTCTTGCTAGGCTTTTTTGCATGCTGGCCTATGCCTCTCGCACTAGGAACTTTGGGGGCATCTTCTCGTTGGTCAGAACCTTTCCTGGTATTAACTTGCTCTTTCATTTGCTTGCTTGTTGGTGTTTTTAAGCAGCAAGCCAGGATATCTTTAATAAAACAAAAGGAAGAAAAATGAGAGAGCTGTGATACTCGTTTTTACATCTAATTTAATTTTCAATTAAATTGTTTTTTTAAATTTTATTCTAGTTTTATTTTAAGGCTGGTTCATTTTTAAATCTCTCGCCCAGTCTGCCCGTTGGTGATCCCTTCAAAGTTCAGGAAAAGACCCCCTTCCCCCCACACTGATAGCGCTTTAATAATTTAATTTTTAACAAAAAACTCTTGTCACTGGTGACAGCATTGTGAAAGAGCAATTGAAATCAATATGGCATTCTTTTTTTTTTAAATAAAAAAGGGACAAAAGGGAAAAAAAACAAGTTTTAATTTTCTTCTTATTATTTTTTTTACGTGTGTACTTTTGTGTTTGTGGCAGTGGGCCCCAAGTTGGCATTTCATCCCCACTTTCTACAGGCACTGCGGTGTCTTTTGTATTCTGTATAGATCATTTTGACCTTTCTTTCTCACTCTCTCCTCTCTCTCTTGTTTTTTTAATGGCAGCGAAACAGAAAGCGTTTTAGCATTTCGGTGGAATTTTGTACATTGCAAATGTGAATGGGTGGGGAGGGACAAAACATCAACACTACTTTAAAGAACTTAATCTGTTTGTGCTTCAGTACTTATTATTCTTCTTTCTTTAGGTTTGGGGAGGGTGTGTCTTGTGGGTGTGTACGCATGTAGGTATGTATGTACTGTATGTATAAATATATGACTGACATGTGTGAGTGGTTGGTTTTACTATTAGAGGAAGGCCTGAGGAGATGGCTGGGCCTGGCGCTTTAGAAATGCACTCTTGAGTTAGCTGCTTCTTCAGTAAACACCTTCTGTTCTTTAAATGAAATAGAGCAAAATAATAATAGCTGTCAGTATCTAGCATGCATTATTGAGCGCGCAGGCTGTGATAAATTCTGGGCAACCTCTCTATTTCAAATCAAGTCACTCTTTCTGAGGACAATCTTGCAAGCTAAAAAGGAACTGAAAGCATTAACGTTTGTGCCTGTTTTCCTTCCTTCCCCAACCCTTAATTTTCCCAATGTATAAAAATTAATTTTCCACCATTTTATTCTTTCGACATGCAACTAAAATGCATCAGAGGGAAGGAGATGTAGAAAACTAGTTTGCCGTGTGTTGAGGAGGGCTACCATCTACACCAGTAGCAATCGCTTCTGTGTCTCAGAGTGGTGCCGTTTGGGACAGACTGGAGCAAAGAGTTAAACACATAGTGGTGGGGAGAATTGGCCGCAAAAAGGAGCGTTCACATTTGGGACCCGCTGTAAGCTTTGTGAGCTTTGCTGGGACTTGGTCAGCAGGTTGGAGCTGGGCTGCTGCTCCTGCTTTCTTTTATCAGACAGCAGAGAAGAGAGCAGCAGAAGAAACAGTGTTTTGTGTGGGAGAAGGGACACTTGAGGTCTCTGGGAAAGGAGTATCTGTGCTTGATTCTTGGAAAGAATCCTTCATCTTGGAGCAGCACTTATAGTTTAAAATCTCTCCTTTCCTCATCCACACCAGTCTTCAGTCCAGAGCATGTGGGCTCTATAAACCCCCTAACACACACCGGCTGCACTTTCTCGTGCCCCAATGAAGGTTGAGAGTCCTAGGGAGAAACTTCTCCCATTGCAACCTGACTGCCCGAGAGCAGCAACCGAGAGACCTCTTCCGCACTGGCCTTTTTCTGCAAGGCCAGCACGGTCGAGAGGCTTCTCAGTCGTGGCTCAGTCAGATGCTCAGTTGCTGCTCACAAGGTGACTGGGTGCAAAGGGATCAGCAACTGAGATGGTTGTTGTTGAACTTGCAGTACAACAATAGACCTATATCAAGAAATATGCCACTGGGGTGATTCTCTAGGGTTGTCATCCAAAAGGAAAGGGGGTGGTAGCCCCAAAGAACGGGGGGACCACGGGTCTACATGATGTATAGAACATGAAAGACATCATGTACATATCAGTACATGAGAAAAGGATCGGAGTTTGGTAGATTTTGAGCCAGCTGTGTCATGTAGTGGCAAAAATCTCTAATGTTTCTTAGATCTTCGGCTACATTGTGTGATCGTACCTTGCATTAGGGCAACATTAATGGATCATCTGCTTTGGCTACATTAAGCAAGAAGTGTTGTGCCGTAACCAAAAGGGAGTGCCCTACTTGGAAGCAATAGCTCTATTATCTTTTGAACATGTCAGGCTGTACCAAGAGTACCAATTGGTAGGCAAGTTGCGGAACAAAGTCTGGAAACCGAATCCCAGCAAAGAACATTTGAAATAATGAGTGATGTTTTAGTCAGCAGAAAAGATGCAGAATGACACTTAGTCATAGGGCAATATCACACTACACTGTTAGAGCTCTATTTTTTCCGCTTTAACTGCTATGACTGCTTCCTGGGAATCCCGGGATTTATAGTTGAAAGAGTGGCATTTAGAATTCTTGACCAGAGAACTCTTAGGCCTCACTAGAACTGCAAACCCCAGAATGCCACACAGGGAGCCATAGAAGTTTAAGTGGAATAATAGAGCTATAACAGTGTAGTGTGATACTGGCCTTTACAGACTGCCAAAATAAAGCTGCTTCGGGTCTCTTTGGAGGTATGCTGTTTAAATGAGAATGCATCCCAAGAATCGGGAAGCTGCACCAAAGCTGCACTCCAGTGTTTAAGAATGGAGTGTGGCTTTGGTGCGACCTCCGACCTTAGGACCCATGCATCATTTAAAGCAATGCCTCCAAGAGACCAAGCAGCTTTATTTTGGCAGTCTGTAACAGCCTATGTCCCTTCCAGTTCTGTCATCACCTCCTGCTGCTCTCTCAGTCTGGAAGGAAATGCATCCTGACTTGCCGTTCACTGATATTTTGTGATTGTGAAGCAATTGGAATACAGCTGCCAGTGTTTTGGGGGGGGGGTGTCATTGTTCTGTGTGGGTCTGCACCCAGAGTTATAATAGATACCAGGGCTGTGGAGTCACTAACCAAGCCTGAGGCTTGACTAATCTGTTTTGTGTACTCTTTGGGAGCCCTGATGCTTAAAAGCTGGTCCTGCAGTCACAATTTGTGAGTTGATCCCAGGGCTCCAAGGTTGACTCAGCCTTCCATCCTTTTGGTAAAATGAATACCCAGCTTGTTAGGGGCAATTGACTAACAGATTATAAACTGCTTAGAGGGTGCTAAGTTCACTATGAAGCGTATAGAAATGTAAATGCTACCACTATTGCTCTCCAACTCCTCCATGGCATTGCACCATTTGTCTTCGCATGGCTGTGTCACAAACCCCAACATCCAAATGTTTTCCATCACAAATGTGGGTGAAATGCTCAAACACAGCCTTCTTCACGGGAGGCTTCTTTGACATTGTGAAATTTATGTATTTTTGTTAAGTCAGTCAACATTACAAATGGTTTTTTTTCTTGAAAAATCAAAAGGATAAAATAGTTTTTTTTTATTTTAAAGCCAGAGTTGGAGTCGGTTTTCTACCAGCTCCACCCAAAATTGCTTCCAAAACAGCCCTGATAGAAACTTCACACAACAGATGGTTGGCAATCTTTTTGCGCATCCATTGAAAGATCTAAAATACCTGTGGAGCATGGCCATGTTTCTCGTTGCTTATGGTGTTGGACAGCGTTGTGCAGGCATGGCCCCCTCGCGTGAAAATGGGGTAGAGGTACATATATAAATCACTATAATCACATGTATAAATCACTAAAAGAGACAGGACACACATGGTTATTACCCGTCATGGGATTATTTCTCTCTTGATGCAAAATGAAAGCATGACAATTGCTGTATATGTTTCCACTGTAAGTCAATCTCATATATAAATCAAGGTTTGGAGCCCAAAATGAGGGACTTTGAATGACCCAGATAAGTCGAGAGTGAAGACTTTAGGGTCATGTAACAAAGGATAAAGGGTGAAGGCAAAAAACAATGCCAAATAACTTAACAAAATTTCAGGATGCTAACTGGTTTCACACTGAAGGCTGGATGTAAGAGAGTAAAGGGAGTCAGTGCTTCCAGGATTGGCATTTCACCGGGGGATTTTTACTTTTATGAGAGTTAAGGTACAGTACTTACATTGACTTGGATAAATCAACTCATATATTTTGGGTCAGTTTTTTGACTAACTTTCTAGGCTTAGACATGAGTATAACTGTATATTTAAGCAAAGCACTTTAGATTTCAGAAGCTAAGTGCAAACTTGCATGATCATAATTAGATCTGGATATTTTGTGACAGAGGTTGAATGTTAGACCTTTTTATCCTGTCTCCTCCTCCCATTTCCCAAAAAGTAAAGAGTTAAATTTAGTACAAATGCCCAGTTTTGAAGGAAAGGCCAATCATTGGGATTTATCTGGTTTCAGAGGCTTCATCTGAAATAATTGTTTCCCCCCTTCTGTTGAAAGATTGTGAGGAGCTGCTTCATTTTCATGTTTGTTTAAAGCCAAGATGGATGTATCTATCGCAGTTACTCGGCTTCCCCCCAGTAAAATGCTCTAGATGAATCTCTTGGCGGCCAACAACCTCTTTCACCCGCTGCTCTTAAAAAAGTTCCTGAAGCTCAGATGCCAGCAGCTCAGCCCCCAGGTCTCAAAGAATGTGCCAAATGCTTTCTAGGCGGATTTCTCCATCTTTTCTCTGGCCAAGACCTGCTAGAGGACATTTTTTAAACAAAAAGTGAACGGGAAATTATTGCGGGTCCTTTTTCCGTTTTTAAAAAACTTCTCCAGGACGCAAAGGGCCTGAAAACATAGTGAAAATGAGGGTTTTTGGAGACATTGGGGCAAAAGAATTGATTTTCTCTCTCGCGCTGGTGGTGATGAGGGTCTCGGGGGGCTGATGTGCCCGTGGCCTTCCAGTTCCGCACTGCTGCTTTAAACTCTGTTGTGGAAGGCAAGGTGAGACTCCAGAAGCATTTAGATTAGAGAAGACTGGGTAAGGTGTGATTTTCAATCAGGCCACTAACCAGATCCAGTGGCCACCAGGCTAAGGTGCCCTTAAAATCACTTCCAAAATAGAGACAAGACCAGGAGAAATTATTTTCTGACTTGGAGGGGAAGCCACCCGTTCAAAACGTCAGTATTTATTCTACAAGCGAACATATTTTCCCCGTCGCGAATTGTTTTAAATTATGTTGTTATTATTATAATTACAACTTTTTGTCTTAAAGTTCCTAAGTATGCGGCATGAGCGGTTGCACCTTTTAACATAATCCATATTTATAACACATTTTATCTGTACTACTAGAAACATCCAGAATTTTAAACATTATTGCAGCTTACAATTCTTTTTTTTTTAAAAAAATGTTAATTCTCGCTCGTAGGGTGGCAGTTTTAAGATGTCGTTTTCTTTGGGGAAGCAATTAATGTCTCTCCTTGGCCCCCGCACCCCAATTTCAGACCGAGACATGAAACTAAAATAGCTGACAGGGGTGGGAGGATGAGGTTCACTGGAAAGTGAGCAGCTTCATCCAGAGAAGCGATATGTGGTATGTGTATGTGTGCATGCATGCTTGTCTAGAATCTGTCCAGATAGATAGATGTACAGTTGGCCCTCCACATTCACTGGGGTTAGCGGCACAGGAAAACACGCAAATTAAAAGAAACACTAGTGTTTATCTGAGAGAGCACCTCCTAGGACTCACTAGGTCATGATGGTGAACCTTTTAGAGGCCGAGTGCCCAAACTGCAACCCAAACCTACTTATTTATTGAAAAGTGCCACGCTCCCTCTGGCTTTCTAATAACAAACAGCTGGCAAACTCGGTGCTGGGGTGATGGCACATATGCCACAAAGAGGGCTCTGATGCCACCACTCTGGCACACATGCCAAAGGTTCGCCATCACTGCACTAGGTCTTCCAGTGCAACCTGGTCAACTCTGTAGAATTGTGACCATAAATCACACTGCAGGACCTACAAATACCTACAGAGTTTTCTGCTCTCTAGTAAACTCTTAGTCCTCCTCTATGGTCAATTTCCAGCAGAGTTGCATTGAGGAACATGGTGGCGAACCTCCACTTGTGTGCCGCTCTGGAAACGCGAAAGCTGCCAATGCGGAGGCCAACTGTATAAATATATCTCACATGCTCATGTTTGAGGTTAAAGTAAAGGTGGGGAAGGAAACAATTCTTCCTTCACTTATGTATCTTAAGACTCCTTTCTTTATATAATAAATTATTTTAAAACCTTGAAACGAGTGGAATGACTTTACTGATATATGCAACCTACAGGTTTTTGGGGGGGGCGTGGGAGACTTTGGGGGTAAGGAGCACAGGAACTCTGGCAAGAAGCTTAATTTATGTGGGCTTTTTCTCTCTTTGCAAAAAAAAAATATGGATCCCTGAAGGGGCTTTGTAGCGTGTGGTGTGTTCGTTCTTCTTTTTGCAATATACGAAAATGACAATGATGTGAAAAAAAGCAGCAACCTCTGTGTACATTCTTTCAATTTTGTTCGTTCGTTTGTTTCGTTTCCCCCTTTTTTTCCCGGTGAAGGCTTTTTTTGTTTTTTTTTTTTGTCTTTGTAACTTTGCATTATTTGTAAATGAAATGTAATAAAGTTCAGCTGTTTTTTCTCTCTGGCTGCTCAGCCGTGCTTTCTGATACTGATAGTGGGAATCCAAGGCCCAAAAATTCACGCTACGAAAATAATCCGGGATGAATCTGGGTTATTTCCTTGGTGTTCACACTTACCCCGAATGCACTTGGTGCGTTTTTGGGAGGTGCTACCAAAAAAACCCACTTAACCCGGGATATTCAATACCGAGTCTTTTTCCCAACTTTTCCTGAATGATCCGCATTGTTTTCCATGGGAAATTTTCTATGGGGTTTTGCCCCACATCACTCCTCTTGGCTGTCACAAACTTTTCTGCTTCTCCCGGCACTAACTGGAGGGGGCTGCCATGCAAAGCTGGTGCTGTGGCCCCTTCCCAAAACATAAGGCCCATCACTCTTGAATGGAATGAATCAGAATAGTTTGGTGGTTTCACAAACCTGTGTTCTTTTGTTTTTTAACAGAAATGAAACGAAAGATCTGAAACGTTCACAAAAAGGTTTATTCCAAGAGCAGAGAAGGCCCACTCCTGGAGGGAATGTTCCCTTGCTCCCAGTGCCTCTGAACAAGTTTCTGCTTTGTGCCCAAACTCAAACTGGTAAGAGCTGCACCCAAGGGATTTAAGGGGGGGCCTCAGGAGAAGCCAAAGGAGAGACCATCCCCATATTTTGGCATAATGGCAAGGCCCTTCTACACTACATTTTAATTGTGGCCTCAGAACATCCAAGGTATTGAGGTTTACGAGGGATCTCGGCACCAACATCCAATTTTCTGCCCTCATCTTGGTTCCCTTTGCTCACTTGGGGAAATCTGGGAAGTAAAGCAACAAAGAGCTGAATAGCATCTTTCTGTTCTGGAATCAACCTGGGATTAGCTGCTCTTCAACATGACTTAGATGTGATCTTAAACAAGGCCCCACTTGCAGCCAGCCACTCCATGGAGACTTCTGAGAGAGTGTAAGAGGGAAGTGATGTGCAAGGGCCAGGCATTTGCAAAGCATTCTGGGACACTTCACAATATAGATTGTGTTGTTGTTGTTGTTGTTTTAAAAAAATACAAGCAGTGCACGCAGGCATAGTGAGTCTCAGGTAAATCCGTCCAGGTGAGGCAGTGGTGTTTAGTAGTCTTGCTGGTTCCGGTAAGATTCGTAGTCTTCAGGGATTGTATCTGTAAACGGGAAAGATGAGAAATGAGTGTGAATTAGAGGGAACTGCAGGCATACAAATGTCAAGATCTTGTCTTCCTAGCAAAGGAAGCCCTGGTGACGCAGTGGTTAAATGCCTGTACTGCAGCCATTCACTCAAAACCACAAGGTTGCGAGTTCAAGACCAGCAAAAGGGCCCAAGCTCGACTCAGGCTTGCATCCTTCCGAGGTCGCTAAAATGAGTACCCAGACTGTTGGGGGCAAATTAGCTTACTTGCTAATTAGCTTACTTGCTGTTCACCGCTATGATCTTTGGAATAGCGGTATATAAATAAAACAAATTATTAATTATTATTATTATTAAGGGTTTACTGGGGAGGCCATCCAGATGCTGTTGGACAGCAACTCCCATCAGTCCTATGCCAGCAAGGACTCTGGGATCTGTTGCTCAACAATATGTGGAGGGCCACAAACCCTAATACAGGCCTAATACAAAAATTGTGCTCTCTGGGTAAGCCATTTCTGTGACTATTTTGCATGTGTTACTCAGCCCTTCAGAAGAAGGTTCTGCTGTGTAAAAACAGTGAAGGAAAATGAGAGGGCAGTATCCTCATCCATTCTGCATCTGTGCATTTCATTTTTACGGCCCAAGTGTAGTAGCCACCATTTCTTCCTGATGAACTTCATTTTGTTATTTTTGGCCCAGCTTCCTAATCTGATAAGGACATTTTAAATTCGGATCCTGTCCTCTGGGGTATTAACTACTACTCCTAATTTGGTATCATCTACAGATTTGATAAGCCAGCCCTCTATTCCATCATCCAAATCACCGATAGAGATGTTGAATAGCCCTGGGCCCAAGACAGAACCCTGTGGCACCCACTGGTCACTTCGCTCCAGGATGAAGAGGAGCCATTGCTGAGTACCCTTTCGGTTTGGCCAGTCAAGCAATTACAAAGACAATTGCATTGTCTAGCCCACCATTTACTAGGTTTTTTTGCAAGGATTTCATGGGAGACCTTGTCAAAGGCCTTATTGAAAACAAGGTATGCTGCATCCACAGCATCCCCTGCCAAGTCAAGGATAGAGCCAAGCTTGTGACTCTATTTAAAAAAGAGCTAAGATTAGCCGCATGACTTCTTTTTCAGAAATCCACACTGATTTTTAATTCTCACAGCATTCCTTTCTAAGCACTTACAGACTGACTGTTTTGTGACCTGTTCTAGAGTCTTTCCTGGCATTGATGTCAGACTGACTAGGCGGTAGTTGTTTGGGTCCTCTTTTTTCCCCTTTTTGAAGATGGGGACAACGTTGGCCCTCCTCCAGTCTGCTGGGATCTCTCCTGTTCTCCAGGAGTTCTCAAAGATTGTTGTCAATGGCTCAGATATTACATTTGCAAGTTCTTTTAATACCCTTGGATGTAGTTCATCTGGTCCTGGAGACCTAAATTCATTTAGATTAACCAGGTATTCCTGTACTACCTCTTTCCCTATTCTGTGCTGCATTTCCCTTACTACATCATCTGCTCCATTTTCCCCAGGTTGAGCACTCTTCTCCTTTCCAGAGAAGACTGAGGCAAAGAAAGCATAGTTCTGCCTTTTCTCTGTTCCCTGTTAGTATTTTGCTATCTTCTCCATGAACCTACCATTTTCTTATTTTTCCTTTTGTGGCAGACATAACCCAGAAAACTATTTTTGTTCTTTTTAATCACTCTAGCAAGGCTGAGTTTGCTGAGCATTCTCTTAAGATTTCACATTGGGGCCACAATTAATGTAATATAACAACACGAGTGGAGTCTATCCATCTTTGGCATAAAATTTGTCTTTCAAATGACCTTGTCATTTTATTACGCTACTAACTTCTTCCTTGAAACTATTACCAACGGCCTGCTCCCCACCTCCTGACCCTCAACGTGTTGGCTTAAATTTTGCTAGCATTGACAGATGGGTTCTTCGAGGGCCGTCCTGCTCACCGTTGCAACGATATCGTAGGTTGGACCAGATGATGTTCTCCTGCGAGAAGCAGAAAACACCCAGGCGGCCTCCTCGCATTGTTGTGTCAAGCACAACTCCTGTGTCTGCCACCAACTCAGGGCCTTCATAGAAACGAGCTCTGGAAAGGGAGTCCAAAGGATGCAGATAGGTCAGGTTTTAAAAGATGATGCTAAATCCATTCTCACCCTGTTGACCAAAGAAGCTCAACAAATCAAAACGTTGTTTCTCTCATAAAAACTGGTGGGGGAAACCTTTGGCCCTCTACATATCATTGAATTCCAACTCCCCCAATGCCTATACAGGATGGAGCTAATGGGAGTTGTCATTTGGAGGTGCAGAGATTCCCCATGTCTATTGTAAAGGTGAAGTCAAAGGCTTTTGTGACCGCCACCCATAGTTTTTTGGGCTATGTGGCCATGTTTTAGAAGAGTTTATTCCTGACGTTTCGCCAGCATCTGTGGCTGGCATCTGAAGAGAATGCTTGCCTGGAAAGGAGTTGGGTGTGTGTGTGTGTGTGTGTGTGTGTGTGTGTGTGTGTGTGTGTATACAGTGGGAAGGCAGGAGTATATATATACCCAATTCTTTTCTGTGCCAGCATTCTCTGACGATGCCAAAGCCACAGATGCTGGTGAAACATCAGGAATAAACTCTTCTAGAACATGGCCACATAGTCTGCAAAAAAACACAAAAAATCTATTGTAAATGTTTCTCTCTTACTGAATTTAATACTTCCTGATGATGATGATGATGTTGATACTTACTTACTTATTTATACCCCACTCTTCAGCCAAGGCTATCAGAGCAGCTTACAATTTGTTAATTAGACAAATTATGATGTTATCCTTAAACACACCAGCATGACAAACACTTTGCTAAGAACTTTCTAAGGTTAATTTTCGTTAGTTGTTTCCCTCACCACCATTTGTCAAATGTATTCTAAAGAGCACTTCATATCAAATCATAACCATTAAAGACAATATGAAAAATCAAATTAATTCAAAACATACATCATTTTAAAGACTTCACCCAAACCAATGAATACAGCAAATGATTCCCCAAGTACTTTTTGGAATAAATACGTAGAGAGCTATTGTAGCACCTTTTGAGACTAACTAAAGAAAGAAGTTGGCAGCATGAGCTTTCGTAGACTAAAGTCTGCTTAGATGCATTTGACCAAATGCATCTGAAGAAGTAGACTGAAGTCTAGGAAAGCTCATGCTGCCAACTTCTTCCTTTCAGTTTACGTCTCAAAGTTGGCGAGCAAGATTCATCTCATACATACTGATTCGCGAGACTAAACACGGCTATTTCTGAATTCTACCTTTTGAAATAAGTCTTCAAAATTTGACAGTGGTGTCTATGCATCATTTTTGATCAGTTAATCGATAATAATAAATGAAATGTCTATGCATCTCTCTCTCTCTTTCATGCTACACACAAATCTATACTCTTGATCAGACTCCCTGAATTTCATATTTCACCAAGTTTTAATTTCTTTAAACCAAGACCTTGATTTAGATATTTTCTGAACTCTAAAGATTTATTCTAGAACGCAAGCTTATGAATGGCCCCATACAGACAGGCCAAAATAAAGCTGCTTCGGGTCACTT
Organism: Sceloporus undulatus; assembly: GCF_019175285.1. Taxonomy (NCBI): domain Eukaryota; kingdom Metazoa; phylum Chordata; class Lepidosauria; order Squamata; family Phrynosomatidae; genus Sceloporus; species Sceloporus undulatus. Next base: position 16,248,971 of record NC_056531.1, on the reverse strand, counting down.
TGGAGTTATGCTGTTTAAATGATGCATGTGTCCTAAGAGTCCAGAAGCCTTGCCAAAGCCATGATCCAGTAGAACACAGCTTTGGCGCAGCTTCCAGACTCTTGGGATGCATGCACCACTGAAACAGCATACCTCCAAAATGACCCAAAGCAGTTTTATTTTGGCCTGTCTGTATAGGGCCTTAGATTGATATATTGTCATACAGGTTCAGAGCCAATAGGCAACCTCCCTGAAATGTGTAACCCCCCCCCCCCCCATTTTGCAAGGAACTTGTAGATGCCAAGTTACATATTGATGTCATTCCAATTATCAACATCAACCCAGACAATAGTGAGTAAACTTCCTAGCGCTATCTAAAAAAAGGACCAGGGCAGAACCTGTTGGACTGGCCCAAGGAGAATTCTGTAACCAGGCTGCCATTGCCAAGAAGTCTCAATGTGGGTATGCACCCATTCAGTCTGCTGGTCAACAGGCCAAAGTGAAGGGGCTGTTGGATCGTTCCATGCCATGTGTAACAGTTTGGGCCCTTGCTGCCGCTTACCGGACGTAGCCCACTTGGGGCCGGTGCTGTAAGAACCAGCGGTAAGAGGTTTTGTCTTTCCAGCCAACATTTCAGGGGTCTTTCCACAGCAGCTCCACTTGGTCTGGAGTGTCCCCAGTGTGCCAGAGAGAGTTCCTCAGATATTCCCCAGGCCCAGTCTTTGATTTCACCGCCTGGGTTTGAAAATGAGGTAGAGATGTGCCACGTTGAGAGGGCAGAAGTAAGATTGGTTTGTGGACCGATGGCCCAATCTTAATAATAATAATAATAATAATAATAATAATAATAATAATAATAATAATAATAATGTATTTATATCCCACCTCTCTATCAGGATCAAGGCGGCGTACAAATGCATGAAAATACAACATTATAAAATAAATCCATTGTCCCTCCCATCAACATAACAATTTAAATTCCCTTATAACAATAAATTTTCCGGTCTCAAGGCCTAAGATGTGTAGATGAATCGAGGAACTCCCTTCCCAACACTGAGCCCAGAGAGATTTTGGAATGGGGAAAGATAGAGGGTTCAGAACTTTTGGGGAAAAGACAAGAGATATAGGGGAAACATGGCAGAAGTTTATAAAGCTGCAGTATAGGACAGACGATAGTATGGATATAGACCTTTTTTTGCTCCCTCTCATATCAACCAAGATGGGACCATCCAACACTAACTTGAAAGAAGACTCAGCAAGCAAGAAGAAAGTTCTTTTTTCTGCAATTGTCTATGGAAATAGCTTCTGTCTTAGAAAGCTAAAAGAGGGCATTAGGCGAATTGATGGGGAGATAGAAGTCTTAGTAAGTGAGATGGTCATATGAAGCCTCCATGTTCAGAGGCAGTCTATCTCTGAGCAACATCAAAGGGAAGGCATCCCTTTACCACTTTGCTGGTGGGCTTCCAGTTAACCAGTGTAGGATGCAAGATGTGAGATGACATCTGATCTCTTTCCCAAAGGGCAGACTTAGGTCCAAAACACATTGCAGAAATAATCCAGTTTGTGACTGCTGCCCAGGCTCAATGCTAGGCAATTCTGGGAACTGTAGTTTTGTGAGACATTTAGCCGCCTCTGTCAGAGAGCTCTGGTGCCACAATACACTACAGTTCCCAGGATTCCCTAACACTGAGCCTGGGCAGTTAATGCTGTCTCAAATCGGATTATTTCTGCAGTGTGTTTTGGACCACAGTCAGCTACTCTGCAGAGAACAAGTCAAGAGCAATGCAGGAGCTGGCAAGAAACAAAGATTCCTTCTTCCCTGATGAATTTCAAGGAAAAGGAGAATTCAGGACTGGCTGATATGTCTTGTTTGGCTGCAACTGTAATATAACTCATAGGGATGATAGGCATTGCAATCCAACATCTGGAAGGCCACACGTATGGGGACATCATTGGGATAAAAATGTAGACTTGGAAGAGATCTTTGGCTCTCAGAAGGCACTGGAAAAGGAAGACTGGAGTCTGTCTTGAAAGCAGAACTATCTACCCACCTCTCTATCTATGAGCTTTATCACACTAGTCGAGTTCCCACGGGAAAATGGGGTTTAAATTAGGGTTAAATTCGAATTTAAACCGAACTCGCAAATTTGGGAAGTTTATTACGGCAAGTTGCTGCTAAAGTGAAATGACTCAAAGTTACACCAAAGTAAAAGCAGAGAAAAATGCCACCTTTTTTACTTTCAGAGTTTCCCGAAAGTAAAAAGCTGCCATTTTCCTCTGCTTTAACTCCAGTTTAACCTTGTGTTATGTCACGTTAACAGCGACGTCGTGTGATAAACTTCAGGTATTTCCGAGTCTTCTCTAATTTAACTCTTGTTGAAATCCCGTTTTCCTGCAGGAGTTAAATTCAACAAGAATTAAATTAGAGAAGACCCGGAAATGCCCGAAGTTTATCACATGACGCCGCTGTTAATGTGACATAATGTGAAGTTAAACCAAAGTTAAAGCGGAGAAAAACTAAATCTCGCTAGTGTGATCAACTCCACAATTTCATTGCTGATCTTGGCTCGGATTTTGGCCAAACCATTCCTACCTTCAGCTGAATCCCAGGTTCAGCAACAGCTCGGAAGGGGTTCGCTTGCCAATACGTTTGCTCCATCTGCTTCCACATAACCACATAGAAGCTAGAGCTGTCCTGGTAGCCGAAGATGAACCCGGCGTAATCGTCGTCTGTGGCCGTGTTCACGTGGAAAGTGCCCTCAAAGTCCACGCCATTGAATGCGGTGTAACCTGAAACCAAGAGAGGCAGAGGACAGAAGTTGTCACTGGCATCCTGACCGGTTGACCATGTCATGCGGTCTGGATACAAACGTGCCTCAGTTAACAAAGCCTTTATTAATTTGTTGTTGGTATTATTATTATATTTATATGCTGCCCTTTCCCCAAAACTAGGACTCAGAGCAGTTTACAAGATTAAAAAGGTGTGTGTTTTAACTGATGCATGTGATTAACAGATATTGTTTGTTAATTTGTCGTTCCCCACCTTGACCCATAGAGATAGGTTAGAAATAATAATAATAAGGGGTTGAGGTAAAGAACAACAAATTAACAAACAACAAACACATCACACACATCAGTTAAAAACACACTTCAATTTAAAAGAAGAAATTAAAGTAAAAAATAAATTATTATTATTATTATTATTATTATTATTATTATTATTATATTTTGCAAGAAACTTTCAGGTGATCCCTAGAAGGTTCAAAATGTGTTGACTTATGCAAGGCTTTCCTGAGCTGGTTGTTCGTGAGCATCTTTTTAGTTTTGGACAAAAAGTTTGCTGAAACATGTTGAGCAGCTCTCCCGTTTTTGTCGTTCAGGAATCTACCCAAGTTACTTTTGTGTCTGGTACCAAATTTTCCATGAAGTAATGCTCAGGAACATGCCGACTTTCTTAATGGAGGTATACCTGCGCTTGCTTAGTAGCAACCATCATCATCATTTAACCCTCATCCCTGGATAAGTCACACTCTCTCAGCCTCAGACGCAGGAATACAAAGCAAATAAAGCAACAACTGCTTGTTTCCAAAAGCATCCAAAACATTACTTACCGACAGCCAAACCTGGGTCACTGTTCATAGTTTGAACAATCTCCATACCCTGGAGAAAGAAAAAAATGAAGGTTAATGTTGTTTAGTCTGGAGGGTTCTCGAAGCAATGAAATTGGGGTTCTCTAGATGGCCTACAACTCCCATCCCTTTTGCCATCTTGAGCACACACTGATATCCAAAGTGTGTCCAAAGGAGGGTGACTAAAATGGTGAAGGGTCTGGAAACCATGTCCTATGAGGAACGCCTTAGGGAGCTGGGTATGTTTGGCCTGGAGAAGAGAAAGTTAAGAGGTGATATGAGAGCTCTGTTTAAATACTTGAAGGGATGCCAAATTGAGGAGGGAGCAAGCTTGTTTTCTGCTGCTCCAGTTTTCTGCTGCTCCGCCTTCTAGTGCGGAGCAATGGATGCAAGCTCCAGGAAAAGAGTTTCCAGCTCAACATTAGGAGGAACTTCCTGAGAGTAAGGGCTGTTTGACAATGGAAAACGCTCCATTGGAGGTCTTTAAGCAGAGGCTGGATGGCCATTTGTTGGGAATGTTTTGATACAGAATTCCTGCATGGCAGCGGGTTGGACTGGATGGCCTTGTGGTCTCTTCCAACCCTATGATTTTATGATGTGGTTTGACCACATGTGCCCAGGTTTTCATCTGTGAAACAGCGGAAGGTATGTGCAGAAGGAGCGTGGGGCATGTTAGGTAGTCCCCCTCCCATGTGTGAGTTAGTGTGGCTGGCCCACCAACCTGGTTGAGGACGATCCAGTTGGGGTCAATTTGTGCATCACCCTCAGGATCTAACACAACTGTCTGGAAAGCCCGGAAATCAGTCAGTGTCACCTCGGCGTTTTCGGGACACACGTCAATACGGTCGATCACCTGGTCCCTGTCGAAGTCGTCTTCGCAAGCATCTCCAATGCCATCTCCTGCAGAAGAGGAGAAGGTGAGCTCCCCAACAACTCCAAGAATATAGTCCAAAAGGCAACTTTACTAAGGCAAGTGAACTAGTGTGGGATCTAGGGGATGGTCATTTATTCTATCGTCTCTATTTCAAGGATTTTTCCCTAGCGTTTCCAAGAAAAGTTCGGACAGAGATGACAGCAAGTCAAAGCCCTGAGCAAAAGCATGCCTCCCTGCTTCTGCTACTGACACCAAGAAAAGTCTAGGTCCATGCCTCAAAGATCTTGCAATATCATATTTAAAATCTGGGCAGGTTGGAGACTTGCCACTCCACTTCTAATAAATAGTATACTAATAATAGTATAGTGTAGTAAATAGTATAGTGTAGTGGTTTGGGCATTGGGCCAAACCACTGAGAGACCAGAGTTCGAATCCCCCTTCAGTCATAGAAATTCACAGGGTAATCCTCAGAAGAAGGCAATGGCAAAACTTTGGCAAGAAAAAAACCTAGGAGAGACAGTGTGGTATAGTGGTCAGAGAGTTGGAGTGGGATGCCAGAAGACATTCTATGCTTAGCCATGGAAACCCATTGTGTGGTTTTGGGTATATTATACTCAATTTTTGTAATTTTTTGTGGGCTATGTGGCCATGTTCTAGAAGAGTTTATTCTTGACGTTTCACCAGTATCTGTGGCTGGCATCTTCAGTGAATGCCAGCAACAGATGCTAGTGAAACGTCAGGAATAAGTTCTTCTAGAACATGGTCACATAGGCCATAAAACCCACAAAAAACTATGGATGCCAGCTATGAAAGCCTTCGCCTTCACACTCTCTCAGCCTCAGCAGAAGGCCATGTCAAAACTCCTCTGTACAAATTCTACCAGGAAAATCCAAATATATCTCCATAAGTCAGAAATGACTTGATGGCACACAACAAAATTGGAACAACCAATTGCTAGATCTCAAGATGTGCTTCATAAGAGTACATGGTCTTCTCTGAGTCATGCCGTCAATGGACATGTGTGTGCATAAAGCCACATTTGTGTGTGTGCACAGAGCCATTTTAGGAAGGTCTCATGGGCTCCATAGAAGAGAGGCACAGGATCATCCTCACTGTTTGAGTCCTGTTGCCCAGGATTGGGGACCAAGCGGCAATTGTCAGGGCCTGGGGGCCTCCGATCTGGGATGCCATCATTGTCATCGTCATCGTCACATTCATCACCAATTCCGTCCCGGTCAGAATCCAGCTGAGAGCTGTTGGGCACAGATGGGCAATTGTCCCTGGAGTCCTGATGGCCATCTCCATCCCTAGATGAGAGAAAAAGTGGGGAAGGACTTAGCTATATGTTCATAAGCCACCTTGTACTCCAGTATTCGGAAAGGACATGACATAACTGCCCAAACGACAACCCTAACTAACAGTAGATGTTGAGCATGTGTAACATTGGAACCATGGCCAGAAAGACAGGCCGAGAAGGGGCCCACGGAAGCGGCCTGCCGCCTCTGCAGGCTCCCCCACGCGCATGCGGCCCCAGGCCTCTCCCTCCAGAGGCCGCATGGGCCGAGAAGGGGCCCACCGCCTCCTGGGCTCCTCCACGGCCCTTGGAGCCCTTTTGGCCGATGGGAAGAGACGAAGGGCCTGGGACGGGTGCCCAAGCCCTTCCCTTCGGCCGAAGGAAGGGACCGAGGAGGAGAGGGTGGGCACACGCCTCCTCCTCCCCGTGGGGCTTCGGTGGAAGCTCCGCCCCTGGCATGTGGCTCCACCCCCAGAGGGTGGAGGCTCCACCCCCCGCCTTCAGCCCCCCAGTTGTCTGAGGGACAGCAACCCGGCCCCTGGCTCAAAAAGGTTGCCTACCCCTGGTCTAAACCTTCCAGGAACTGTTTCTGCAACTCACCGGTCTTGGTTGGTGTCACAGGGGTCGCCAACAAGATCGTGGTCAGTGTCTTTCTACAAAAGTGGGAACCAGGAAAGAATGTCATTGAGATAAAATTAAAACTTATCGAAACAATCCAAGAGGCTCTGAGAAAACATAAGCCGAAATCCTTATTGCTGCCGAGGAAATGTAAAAGCCCACCAATGCAGTTTTGCTCTATGTCCCTACGCAGTTTTGTTCTATTTACAAGCATAAATCACTATGACAATTCTGGTCTGAGTTTGGAATGCCTAATTCACATTGATGCCCATTTCCACCAAATGTGCATTTCCAGCAACAGCATCCTGGGCTTCCCTTCCTCTTCCCTTCCACTCAGGTGAGGGCTTACCTGGTCTGGGTTACTGATCAATGGGCAGCTGTCACAGACATCTCCCACGCCATCTCCATCACTGTCCCTCTGGTCTGGGTTGGGTATCCTCATGCAGTTGTCCATCACATTTTTAACCTCTGTGGAGGGATGTCAATGTGAAACAACTCTGTGTGTGTGTGTATATATATATATATATATATATATATATATATATATATGAAAAGCTTCCCATGCCACCATTTTCATCTGATGGCATCAGACTCGTTTTAATCTCAACAGTATAACTTATTGTAATTCATTACAGGATCCTACAGTCCCTGACTCTTATTCCTTGATCACACTAGCAATGCAACAATGCTTAGAAATGGCTTCTATATAAAGAATTTTTGTTTGGCGGTAGGCAGAAAGAAGAGAGAGAGAAATGATTTGATAGCATTCCTGTGCCAGCACTATACTGGTCCATTCCTCCATGGGAAAACTGGACACTTTGTAGTGATTGAATTGCAACTCCCATGAGGGAGCTATCCTGAGCTGGTGGGAGTTGCGTCCAAAGGGTGCTCAGCAATGGCTCCTCTTCATCCTGAAGAGTGCCACAGGGTTCCACAGGGTTCTGTCCTGGGCCCAGGGCTATTCAATATCTTTATCGATAACTTGGATGAAATAATAGAGGGCCTGCTTAGCAAATCAGCAGATGACACCAAATTAGGAGGAGTAGCTAATAGCCCAGAGAACGGCCTCAAAATTAAAAACGACCTTCAGAGATTAGAAAGCTGGGCCATAACTAACAACATGAATTTCAATAGGGAGAAATGTAAGGTACTGCACTTAAGGCGGAAAAATGAAATGCATAGATATAGGATGGGGGACACCTGGCCGAACAAGACTTATATGTGTGAACGGGATCTGGAGTCCAAGTAGACCTCTAGTTGAACATGAATCAACAGTGTGATGCGGCAGCTAAAAAGGCCAATGCAAGTCAAGGCTAAATCAATAGAGGTATAGGAAAGTAATGGTGCCACTCTATTCTGGTTAGGTCAGGCCTCACTGGGAATACTGAGTCCAGTTCTGGGCACCACAATTGAAAAAAAGATGTGGACAAGCTGTCTAGAGGAGGGTGACGAAAATGGTAGAGAGTCCGGAAACCATGCCTTATGAAGAGAGACTTAGGGAGCTGGGTATGTTTAACCTGAAGAAGAGATGGTTAAGAGGTGATATGATAGCCCTGTTTAGGTATTTGAAGGGGTGTCATGTTGAGGATGGAGCAAGTTTGTTTTCTGCTGCTCCAGAGAATAGGACCCAGAGCAATGGATGCATACTATAGGAAAACAGATTTTAACTAAACATTAGGAAGAACTTCCTGACAGTAAGAGCTGTTCAATAGTAGAATATGCTGCCTCAGAGAGTGGTGGAGTTTCCTTCTTTGGAGGTTTTTAAACAGAGGCTGGATGGCCATCTGTCACAGGGAATACATGAACTGTGTCCAGTGGCAGAGGATTGGACTGGATGGCTCTTGTGGTCTCTTCCAACTTTCAGATTCTATGGTTTGATGATTCTAGTCTAACCCTTTGCCATGGAGGAATTAATAACTAAAGCACTCCTAAGATTGGGATTATCTTTCATGTGAGGGAACAGAGGTGGAAAGCCTCATTTCAGAAGAGGCATTCATTCCCTCTATATGTCTGTGAGATAATAGGGCACAGTTAGCTGAAGAGGTTCCCCCATACCATCTTCTCAGGATATCATTTAATAATTGAACCGAAGCATAGACACTCACTGTCTCCATCCATGTCATCATCACAGAGGTCTCCCTGTCCATCTCCATCGCTGTCTTTCTGGTCATTGTTCTTTACATTGCAGCAGTTGTCGCAGGCATCTCCAAAGGTGTCCTGGTCACTGTTTCACTGGTCTGTGTTTCGTACAAATACACAATTGTCCTGAAGGGAAGGGAGAGATTAGCAGTCATTGGAGTGTGAGAAAGAAGATGTGGGAACTGACACGACGGATGTCCAAATGCAGCCCCGGTGTGAAAGAATGCACTGCCATTCTACTATCTTGATAAGCACAAAAGGAACAATTTTCAAATAGAACAACCTAAAACGCGCACAAATGACTCAAAGACATGAGTTCACACCTCAGTGTTTGTTATCCCATCCCCATCCGCGTCATCATCACAGGCATCGCCGATACCGTCCCTGTCCACATCTTCTTGCCCGGAGTTGGGAACGCTGACGCAGTTGTCCTGGGGAAAGTAAGGAAGCAATGGTTGGATGTTAGAGGTACGCCGTGAGAACAGGGATATGATATCTGAATTATTCTTTTGAGGGTGCAAATAGGCATTTTGTGATGGACGACCCAAGTTGAAATACTCCTGGGGCTTTAAGTAGCCTGGCCAGGTGTTATAGTACCATAAGTACATAAGAAGGAGCTCTGGAGGTGCTATGGTTAAATGCTGGTATTGCAGCCGAGTTGTAAGTTCAATCCTAGAGGAGGGCTCCAAGATCCACTCAGCCTTCCATCCTTTTGTAGGTCGGTAAAATGAGTACCCAGTTTGTTGGAGGCAATTGGCTTACACACTGTAAACCACTTATGGAGTGTTACTTCACTAGTAAGCAGTATAGACATGCTCTTGCTATTGCCATTTTCCATTATTCCATATGTAGATATCGGATGTCTCATTCTGCAACAGATTTTACAAGGCAGTGCTACGGCTGCTGGGATGATGGCTTGGTGCAACAGATAGGAGCTCCTCACCCAGGCCATGCATCCCGATCTCAACATCTTCAAACTCACAATGTGGAAAAGGAAACCTATGCCAACCAAAGAAACCCATGCCAACCAAATCTTAGATCAAAACCTTCCAATTCTAATAAATTCTTGGGTTTTTTAAAATTGTTATCCATTCTTGTAGCCAAACTGAACAACAGGCAGAAAAATGCACTTTCAACTTTGGCAGTACTAAGAAGCCTCTTCTTTGTTGCTCACCTTGCAGAATTTTTAATCTGCCTCTTAGCTTCTTATCCTGCCAAATAAACTTCAAAATATCCTTCTACCATTATTTAAATGGTATATTATCCATTAGTAATAATAATAATAATAATAATAATAATAATAATAATAATAATTTATATCCCGCCTCTCTGTACAACACAACCGGGGTGGCTTTGTTTGTATGGGCATTGTTTGAAATAAAAACAACATCTTAGGCAACAAACTCATAGTGACAAACTTTGTTTTATTCCATTTCATCAAATTCTGTTTGGCTTTATTTCAAACCTTAACACAATTGAACTAATTTAGACTTAGTATTAGAAACGTTTACAGACAAATATTTAACTGTTTTCCCAACTTTAACCCCATTCTCTCGATTAATAACATCTGGTGTTCTTTTTTCACACTGATTTCACTGATGATTTTTATCATCATTGATAATTTATCTTTATTTATTGTAAAACCAGCCCATTCATCCTAATCCTTTGAAATGCTTTAACCTCTCAATACTATCCAAAGTGATTCTCAAGGGAAATCACCAGGTCAAATGCTCTTAATTTATAACAACAACATTTAACATTTATTCTTTGGATAGCTTTATCTTCTCTGATCGCTTTATTCATTACTTCCAAAGAAGAGCAGACAATGGACAACCTTTTCTAGTCCCTCTCTGGATCTATCCTCTCACAAACTATGCTGTAACATCTCTAGGTAACTTCCTTTCTCTTGCAACCCAGGAATCAGTTTAACTCTCCTGGCTCAATGCTAGGAAATTCTGGGAACTATAGTTTTGTGATAATTGTAGATCCACACTCTAAAAGTCACCGAATGCCTCTTACCTTGCGACACTTCTTGTCAGTGCAGCGAAGCTTTTCGTCCGGAAAACCGTCAATGTCTGTGTCCCGTCCACAAACGTAGCCATTTCCAGCCCAACCAACAATACACTGGAAAGAAAGGGAGTCATAAATGGAGATCACAGCTTGAAAAACTTACTTTTCATGCTGTAGGACCTACAAATGCCTAGAGAAGTATTTTCTCTAGGAACCTCTAGGTTCTCCAGCACAACTCCATGGTCAACTTCTGGCAGCGCTGCGCTGGTGGACCAAGAGATTCCTAGAGAGGACATACGAATCAAAACCACAAATAATCGAATCTGCAAAAGTCAAAGCCGCAAATGTGGGGACTGTAGGGACTGATATTCAGAACCCCATACAAACACACACGCACACTTCTTATTCTGATATGCTTGAATGTAATGTTTATATGATATGCGGGAATATCAGTGTTTCTAACTGGATGTAAGGTGATTTTTCGAAACATTTTATTACTTTATGCTGGTTGTAGGCCATAATAAATTCATTCATTCATTCATTCATTCATTCTTCTGACATTCAAGTCTCTCCAAGCCAGTGTGGTGGAACTGTTAAGAGTATTACCCTGAGATCTAGGGGATCTGAGTTCAAGTTCCTCATCCTCTGGTGGCCTTGGGCAACTCATTCCCTCACTCTTTTTTTGTTGTTGAAAGGATGGACTGCAGTGGACGAGAGCACACTGCAAAAAAGCTGGGATACTAAGGCCCCATACAGACAGGCCAAAATAAAG
>NC_056531.1:16207095-16232656 GCF_019175285.1 Sceloporus undulatus | reverse complement strand
CAAGGGAAGTAATAGTGCCACTCTATTCTGCTTTGGTCAGGCCTCAACTGGAATATTGTGTCCAGTTTTGGGAAACACAATTCAAAAAGGCCGTTGAGAAACTGGAGCTGGTGAAGGGTCTGGAAACCATGAAGCCCTATGAGGAGAGCTAAGTATGTTTAGCCTGGAGAAGAGAAGGCTAAGAGATGATAGGATATCTCTGTTTAAATACTTAAAGGGATGTCACATTGAGGAGAGAGCAAGCTTGTTTTCTGCTGCTCCAGGGAATAGGACACAGTGGAGCAATGGAGGCAAGGTACAGGAAAAGAGATTCCAGCTCAACATTAGGAACTTCCTGAGAGTAAGGGCTGTTTGACAGTGGAACACACTCCTTCCTCGGAGATTATGGTGGAGTCTCCTTCCTTAGAGGTCTTTAAACAGAGGCTGGATGGCCATCTGTTGAGGATGCTTTGATTGAAAGTTCCTGCATGGCAGAAGAAGGGGGTTGGACTGGATCAGGGCCCTTGGAGTCTCTTCCAACTCTAGGATTCTATGATTCTAGGATGGTTGGAGACTACAGTCCGCCTTCTGTATCGGCAGACTTGCCATCCATGGATTTAACCATCCAAGGACGGTGAGCCCCCATTTTTCTTAATGGCACAGCCGCATGAGCAGCCACATGCGTGCAGCTCCACCACTCGCTAAAATGAGACTTGAGCATGTGTGAATGATGGTATCCATGGGGAGGGTCCAGATACGGAGGTCTGACTGTATAATTTCACTGTTCTGTCGTGTGTTGCTCATGTTCTCCACCTTGCTTTCCCTTGTGCCCAAGATACATCCGCATACACACATCCCATGCGCTAACTGGGAACGGGATAGAGTATTTGAAAACATTGAAAAACGTGCTTCCTGAGTGTCACAAAATGTTGATAAGAAGAACCCTGGAATAGCAAATATCTTCTTTGTCTGGAACTTACTGTATATACTCATGTATAAGTCTAGAGATTTTAGTCAACAAATTGGCCCAAAGAACAGAGTTGACTTATCCATGGGTAATGTAAGAACTGTACTTTAATTCTAATAGTAATAATAATAAAAAAGCAACCATCGTCTGGTGAAAGGCAAGAATATAATCTGTCCTGGAAGCACTGATCTCCTTCTATTCCCTCATCCATCCAGCCTTTAGTATGAATACATAAGGTTATGCCTGCTGGAATTTTGTAAGTTCTGCGGCATCGTTCTCCTTTGCTTTGCTCTTTATATCCTTTGTTATATGCCCCTAAATTTTACCCTCGGCTTATCCATGGGTCATATCAAAATTCATAACTTTGGCCCCCAAAATGTATGCATGAGGTTGTCTTATAGTTGAGTATATACAGTATTCAGTGCAGGATGCACATGATGCTTTGTCTCCCGCAACTTGGAGGAAGAATAACACTGGAGTTTATCAGACAAGGGGAATTGGAAGTATAATCCAATAGCAATCTGAACGCAATCATGGGGTTTAACGTTATTGCGTGATAACCCCCTACACACAAATTCGGGCAATGGGAAGTCAGTCCAAGCGCAGTCATGGGGTTTCACGTTATTGCGTCATAGACTGCCACACACAAATTCGGGCAACGGCATGCTGTTTTGGGGCAATGGGAAGCCAGTTCGAATGCAATGAGCATTCACGTAATTTCGCTAAACTAGGGACTTTACATAAATGCATTCTGGCCCCACTTTCTTTTCATTCGAAATTAAGAGAAATTCCTCACGTGTGATAAACTCCATTGTTACTCCGCTTTGATTTTTCCTAAGTTTCAGCATCAATGAGGTGGAAACAGCAGCAGACGCCCAGTTCTGCATTGCTGGGCAATAAGAGGCCGCACCTCAGGTGGAGTTAGCAACACCTGGATGGATGCACCTGGGAGTAAGAGAACAGAAGCCAGGTTGCAAAAGAATCCCTTATACTCTTCTCCCTTGTTGTCATTTTAGGTATTTATTTATCACAATATTTATAATCCCATCATATATCCAAAGATCAGCTAACGATAAAATAAATTTAAATCCATAAACAAATTAAAAATATATCAAATAGTATATTTGATATATACAGTTAAAACCATTTTATTTAGTACAGGCATAGAACATATGGCGCCTGGATAAAATCAGTTAGGCTTTAAGGCTTTAATAAAAAGACAGGTTTTAACTTGGCATTGAAATGATGTCGATTTTGACCATTAGATAAGTATATATTAGTGTAAACTGTTTTTAAAGCCCACTGTTTTGGAGTTATTTTAATGGTAAGTCATTACGTGATCATTTCGTTGTTTTCTGATTTTAGATTGCACGCCGCAGGTAGGTTTTTCTCTTGTTTGATGACTATGTAAAGTGCCACGTAAAATTTACTGTGCTATATAAGTAAACAACAACAACAACAATAATAATAAATGATGCCAAGCCTTTTGCAAGATGGCTGGCAGGAGGAGAGTGAAATCCTCTGGGCACCTTTGCAGTGATGTATTTCAGACAGAGGCTGGATGCCCAACCTTTTTAATACCTCACCAATTCCCTCATAAGTCTATGCAGGATCAATAAATCTACATTTTGAAGATAACTGGGAATGTATAGACTCTGAACACATTCCTTCCTTGGAGTGTAATGGAGTCTCCTTCCTTAGAGGTCTTTAAACAAAGTTGGATGGCCATCTGTCAATGGAGATGCTTTGATTGAGAGTTCCTGCATGGCAGAATGGGGTTGGACTGGATGGCCTTTGCGGTCTCTTCCAACTCTACGATTCTATGATTCTGTGGTAATTCAGGAAGGATATTTATTCTATATTTAAAATATTCTATATTTAAAAACGGCTGGTAAATAACAAGATACGGAATAAGATGTATAGACATCTCTATTATGAACAGATAGGGGAGGAATGCAGAAATAAGTGTAAAAGAAACCAACAAAACAGGAATAACAACTGAAAGAGGTGGAATAAAGAAATATGTTGTTGTATGTGTGTGTATATATATATATATATATATATATATATATATATATATATGCTCTTTACTTATTGATATCCCACAGAACAGAAATTAGGAAAGGGAGATGTAAGACGAATAATACATAGGAGTTGGCACTTTACTATCTATTGTATACATAAGGGCATGCTATATTTATTTTTGTTTGCTAATGTGCTGGTTTAGTTTTTGTATTGCTTGACCGATTCGTGTTTTTTCCACAGACATAAACACACACACACACGATGGAGAAAAACTAATAAAAGTGACCTATTAAAAAAGGTCTATACAGGATAAGATGCATGCACCATTCGACTGACTTACCACAAGCATCACATTCCATGACTGTGTTCTTCAAGAAGGTGATCTCCTTGATCTAGGAGAAATCGCAAAGAAACAAATGGGAAAGCAAGTTTATAGCTTCTGGTGAACGGGTTTCAAATACACACAAAAAGTTGTCTTCTGCCAATGAACTCTGCAAATGGTCAAGGGCCTGTTGCAGCTTCCCTGTGAGGAAAGGTTGCAATGTTTAGAGCCTCTTAGAAAAAAAGGACAGAATGGAAAGAAAGGAGGAACATGAATGATAGAGATGTAGACAATGGAAACCAATGGTGACTCCAATATTGGTGTTTTTCCGGATTCGTGGGGGTGGTCCAGAGCAGATCTCCTGCGAGTCAGAAGGGACGACTGTATATTCCCATGCCTCCTACAGGATGTTTGAGGTCATTTGAGGTGCATTAGGGGCTCTGAGAGCCCCAAAACTGGGTCTCACACTGCAATAAACCCCCAAGATATAGCCATGTTAGTTTGTAAAACCAGTATTCAGAGAGATCTTGTAGCGTGTAGCACTCACTCACTCCCCTCCCCTAACCTCAGTATGCCTTTATGTGTGATGTCCAGCTTCTCCTGGTGACTGACGACTGAAAGAAAGACGTTGAGCGTGACTTTAATCTACTTCCTCAACTCACACTATGATCAATTCCAGAACTATCCCACAAGTATCCTGTTGTTGGCAATGAACAGACAGTAGCGCTATGAGAATATACATTTCCATGCAGGTTTGCAATCGCGCTATAACAACAAACCAGTAACGCTACAATGGTGCTTTAGCATTCCGCAACTGAAAGACGCTTTCCATTTCTAGATTGTGAAAAATTATTCTGGGAGTTTACACAATAGTGCAATTGCATCATTGTTAGCTTCCGCACATGTGCAATGGTGCAAATAAAGCGTTATTGGCAAGCCGTTCCCGGAGTTTCCCCGTCAATATGATATTAGGGTGCTCAACAATGGCTCCTTTTCATCCTGGAGAGAAGTGACCAGTGGGGAGTCCAGTGGGGCTCTGTCCTGGGCCCAGGGCTATTCAACATCTTTATCAAGGACTTGGAGGACAGAATTGGGGGAATACTTATCAAATTTGCAGATGACACCAAATTAGGAGGAATAGCTAATACTCCAGAGGACAGGATCAAGATTCAAAATGACCTGAACAGACTAGAAAGCTGGGCCAAAGCTAACAAAAAGAAATTTAACACGGAGAAATGTAAGGTACTGAACTTAGGGCAGAAAAATGAAATGCATAGATATAGGATGGGGGACACCTGGCTTGAGGAGACTTATACGTGTGAAAGGGATCTTGGAATCCAAATAGACCACAAATTGAACATGAGTCAACAGTGTGATGCAGCAGCTAACAAGGCCAATGCAATTTTAGGCTGCATCAATAAAAGTATAGTGTCTAGATCAAGGGAAGTACAGTGCACCTGTGTTATATGCGGGCGCATTTTACATGGATTCCAGTATATGCTGGAAGCCACAACAGAAGTGAGGGAGGTGTGCGCCAGAAGCATGTGCCCTGTATGCCACCACCACGCCTCCGCAGGCACAAGCCCCACTCATTTGAATGAGGCTTGAACATCCATGTTTTTCCTTTACGCGGGAGGATCCAGAAAGGATCCCCTGCGTAAGGGAAGGGCAGACTGTAATAGTGCCCCTCTATTCTGCTCTGGTCAGGCCCCACCGGGAATATTGTGTCCAGTTCTGGGCCCCACAATTAAAAAAGGCCATTGAGAAACTGGAGCCATGTGTCCAAAGGAGGGTGACTAAAATGGTGAAGGGTCTGGAAACCATCTCCTATGAGGAACGACATAGGGAGGTGGGGATGTTTAGCCTAGAGAAGAGAAGGTTAGGAGGTGATATGATAGCTCTGTTTAAATACTTGAAGGGATGTCATACTGAGGAGGGAGCAAGCTTGTTTTCTGCTGCTCCAAAGAATAGGATCCAATGGAGCAATGGATGCAAGCTCCAGGAAAAGAGATTCCACCTAAACATTAGGAACTTCCTGAGGGTAAGGGCTGTTCAACAGTGGAACACACTCCTTCCTCGGAGATTATGGTGGAGTCTCCTTCCTTGGAGGTCTTTAAACAGAGGTTGGATGGCCATCTGTCAACGGGGATGCTTTGATTGAGAGTTCCTGCATGGCAGAATGGGGTTGGACTGGATGACCCTTGCGGTCTCTTCCAACTCTATGCTTCTATGATTCTTGGTTATTCACAAGAGAAGTACTGGATGAGCACGACATCATGTGAAAATCTTTGCACAATAACGACGAGCGAGTACCATTTTTCTCCCGTTTTATAACACTGTGTGATCATCTAAGTCTCCAAAAGCTGATGCTGCCAACGTCTCCTGAGTTAGTCTCAAAGGTGCTACAGGATCTCTGTACATACTGGGATAAAGGTGGTATACAATAAATAAATAAATACATTAACAGCCCAGCAACTGAACATGGCCCACGGTTTCATCACCCCATTGGGGAAAGTTACTTTTTTTTAGCTAACAACACCCAGAAGCCTCCAGTCGGCACGACCGCTGGCCACAAAAAGCCGCTTGATCATGGGAGTCATTGACCAAAAAGCTAACTTTTCCCAGCTCCGATGATTTGGGTTTGCCTGTTTTCGACACAAGGGAGGTACTCATCTCTGCTGGCAGAGAGCAGGAGGACTGCAAAGAGCCATAGCAATGTGGCGCACAACTAAAGAATCGCCAAGGGTTTGTGAGGCCGAGTTTGGGTTTGTTTGTATTTTTAAAGGCATTTAATTGAATCCAGAGCTTGTTGTAAACCTGGTCAACGCAGCCCTCTGAAAAGTGGAGATTTTCCTTCTTCTGCCAAAGTCATATTATGGGTGGGAGGGGAGAAGAAGGAAGGTTTGTACATTGCAAAGGAAATGAGCAGCACCTTTGTGCCACAAAGCAAAGCATGTTCCAAGCCTTCTTTTAGAGGAGGGAAATGCATAAAAAAGGATTTTTCTTAAATGTCAAAGAAGAAAAAGAGTACAGTTGCAAGTCAATGGGGAAGTCAGGGGAGTTGTTTATGAGATCCCCTTATTTCTGGGAAAGGGGTTATGTCCTGCTTTTCCACCAAGGAAATTAAGGTTGTGTATATGGCTCTCCTCCCCAGGCACTGGGTTTTATTGTCACAACAGCCCTGTGAGGTAGATCAGGCTGAGAGACTGACTGACGCAAGGTCAGCTTCTGAGTCTCAAGGTTCAGGATCGAACAAATCCCAGCCTTGCATTCTAACCACTATTTATCACAGACTTTGGAGGGCATTCACACTCAGTTTTTTAGTCTCAAGGAGATGCAGATCGCCACACTGATGCATATCGGGATCACTGTTCCCATTATGTTTCGGGTTTACGAATCAATCCGAGTCATTTTAACCCTTGTGATATTCATACATGCCATCGTTTCGGGATTAAAATGGATCCACCTCCGTTCCCTTGAACGATATGGAATGATCCAAATCAATTCGGAAGTGTATTCACACTGCCAAAGATGCGGACCAATGTGGATCCGTCAGGAAAACTCAGGAAATAACATGGTATCGAATATCCCAGGTTAAGTGGGGGTTTTTGGTAGCCTACTACTCCTGAGGCTATGGCTCCCATTTAGCATCTCATATAATTTGGACCAGGAAGGCCATCCTTAAATTATTAATGTTTATGGAACATGGCCCTTCCAGTTTTGGCTGCAGAAAAAAAGAACTTCGTAACCTCTTCTGTTACCTTTTCCCCCCAGTATCTTCTAGCAAATATATAAGATACCATTCTAAAGCTCTACTTGGGAACTTCCTTTAAAGAGGTGCAACTAGTCTTAATCTGTCACCATTATAAAATGTACAGAAAAAGAGTACATGGGATAAAGATTCTCCTAATCCCTCCCCACAAGGGCTTATGCGATCCCTGTGCTCAGTTCGCTGAAAACGTCCCTCTAATACAGAAGAAAGGAATCATTGGCACTGGAGATGATCAGACGGGGGACGTGACGTCCTTTTCTCATCCTTATAGCGTGACCATGAAAAGATTTTCATACGATGTCACGCTTATCCTGTCAGCATCCCGTCATTAACCTTCAAATGACCACAATCACGCGAAAGACTTTCACATACCATCAAGCTTAACCTGTCATTGCCCTGATATTGAAGTGGAATTGTCCCATCCTTGCCCTTCATTTTGTATTAACCAAAGAACACATTAATGTAATTCCACTTCACTGTCAGTTTAATGACAGGATCAATGTAAATATGTGAATGTCTTTCGCACAGTCGCTGTCATAGACAGGATAAATACGGGATTTGCTCTGTTCCCGGGTCTGATGATCTTTGTTGTTCCTGCTAAATTGGCATAGTTGGGAGTATGAATCTTGGATTATTCTTCTTGGGCGACTAAAATGGTGAAGGGCCTGGAAACCATGAATCCCTATGAGGAATGACTTAGGGAGCTGGGGATGTTTAGCCTGGAGAAGAGAAGGTTAAGAGGTGATATGATAGCCCTGTTTAAATACTTGAAAGGATGTCATATTGAGGAAGGAGCAAGCTTGTTTTCTGCTGCTCCAGAGAACAGGATCCGGAACAATGGATGCAAGCTCCAGGAAAAGAGATTCCAGCTCAACATTAGGAGGAACTTCCTGACAGTAAAAGCTTAAAAGCTTTTCGACAGTGGAACACACTCCTTCCTTGGAGATTTTGGTGGAGTCTCCTTCCTTGGAAGTCTTTAAGCAGAGGATGGATGGGTGTCTGTCAATGGGAATGCTTTGACTGAGAGTTCCTGCATGACAGAATGGGGTTGGACTGGATGGCCCTTGCAGTCTCTTCCAACTCTACGATTCTATGATTCCAAGTCCCGGCCCTGTAAGGAGTCTATAACACTCTCTTCCCAAATGCAAGATGCAGAAGAGGTTGCCTTGCGAATGGATGAAATCGGTCTGCCAGAAAATGTTGGAGGGTATGAAGGTATGGGGGGAAGCCAAGCAAGAGCTGGGTGGAGAGGAATAAAAGCCTCATGGTCAACTTCCAGAGCCCTCCCCACTCACACCAAGTTTGTCCTGGCACCACGACGTTGTCTGCTTTTCCAGTTTAGCTGGCAAGGAGGGCAGCAACCCGGGCGGAAGAAAGAGAGACTGGAATGTGGTGTTACACAAGAGGCAGCCGGACAAAGCAGACTCTGGCAGGTCCAAGGACAAAACCGCCTCCTGGAAAGTGCCCAAATGACTGCAGATGTTGTGTTTGTGTGTGTGCCTTCAAGGCACCCATTGACTTACGGTGACCCCATGAATTTCATGGGGTTTTCTTAGGCAAGAAATCCTCAGAGGTGGTTTTGCCATTTCCTTCCTCTTAAATACAGAGCTACTGTCAGCCCTCCACATTCGCAACTTGGACTTTTGCGGATTTGATTATTCACGGATTTGACCAATCTCTAGGAATCTCTAGGTCCTCCAGCTCAACTCTATGGGCAATGTCTGCAGAAACCAAGCTGGAGGGCCTAGAAATTCCTAGAGAGAACACTTCACTAAGCATTTGTAGGTCCTCCAGTGCAAGTCTATGGACAACTTCTGGCAGATGTTGAGCATTAGAGTTGCACTGGAGGGCCTACAAATGCCTAAAAAGGGTTTTTTTTTAAATTTGCGTTTTTCCCCACATTCATGGCTCTTGTGTCCCTAACCCTAGAAAATGTGCAGCCCCAAAAAGCTAGACCTATAATCTCACTTGCCATGTACACATTTTTAATAAACAAAAAATAACAGACAAAGAAAGGTAAGATGAAAATCTATTGCTTTTCCTTCTATTCTGCTTAGTATCCATAATGCTTTTTGAATCCTTTCTTACAGAAGAGATACCTGACGTTGATGCTAGAACAGACCTGCTGAATGAATGGGAATTTGCTAAGTCAACACTTATTTAAATTCTGTTTGTGCAATGAGTTTAAGCTAATTACAACTAACAATTAGATTTAGGCCTTTGCACTTTTAACTGGTTGAAAGAATTTTTAGGCTTCACTGTGCTACAAATTGATGTTTAAGGGGATTACTACATGTGTTTATTATATCAAAATTTTTCTTTGTGCGTATGAAATCCTACAATCCTTTTCCTGGACCATGGACAGGGCGATATATTTTTAACCAGAAAAATGAAACCTTGGCAGACACGAGAGGATGTTGGATCTAAGCAAAACCTATACACAGGGCAGTCAGTTGTGCGCTTAAAATAGAGCAAATCAGCAAAATAAAACCTACTCTGTGAAGAGCTGGACTCTTAAGTCAAAAATACTGTGTTTGTGGAGTGCTGATTTAAGACAGGTAAATAAATAAAGGTCCAGTACTCAAATGGCATTTACAAAACTCATACAGGCATATCCAACTGGTAAGAGATTTTGAAGCAGGAGAGAAATGCTTGTGTGCCACATGAAGCATACAGCAGTTCTACTGGCTGCCAGTCCATTCTGGGCTCAGTTCAAAGTGCTGGTTTTGACCTATAAAGCCCTACGCTGCTCAGGTCCAGATTATTTGAAGGACCGTATTATTGCTTATGAACTAAGCCCATGCTGTGAGATCGGCTGGGAAGTCCCTTGTCTTTCTCCCGTTGCCCTCAGCGCTATACCTGGCAGGAACACTGGAGAGACAGGGCCTTCTCAGTGGTGGCCCCCAGGACCTGGAACTTGCCTCCCAGAGAAGTTAGATGGGCACCCTCCATCCTCCATCTTCCATGTTCTCTGTAGATTGTAGATTGTCAAGACTTTTCTGTTTCGACAGGCCTTTGAAGACTGATTGTACAAGGCTTGGCCTAAAGAATGTGCTGAATTATATATGTCGTAACTATGGCCAACTGATTGGAAACCATCCATATACATCCCCATCCACAAAAAGGGAGACACAAAAGACTGCTGCAACTATAGGACCATAGCACTAATCTTCCATGCAAGCAAAATCATGCTCAAAATTCTGCAACATAGACTCCAACCATAAATGGAGAGAGAGATCTCAGGAAAGGCAGAGGCACCAGGGACCACACTGCAAACATACAATGGCTAATGGAGCACACCAGGGAATGCTAAAAGAAAATCAGCATGTGCTTTATAGATTATAGCAAAGCCTTTGACTGCATAGATCATGAAAGGCTATGAAACGCCTTTAAAGACATGGGAGTGAAAACACATCTAATAGTCCTGATGAGGAATCTGTACTATCAGAACAGAACATGGAGAAACAGAATGGTTCCCGATTGGCAAAGGGGTCAGATAAGGCTGCATCTTATCATCCTACCTGTTTAACTTATAGGCAGAACATCTTGTAAGAAAAGCATGCCTGGACATTGAAGAAGGAGGAGTGAAAATAGGAGGAAGGAATATCAACAATGTAAAGTATGCAGATGACACTATACTACTAACAGAAAGCCTCAAAGACCTGGAACAACTACTAAGAAAGTCCAAGGAAGAAAGTGTAAAAGCAGGCTTACTGTTGAACATAAAGAAAACAAAGATAATGACCATGGAGAATCTACGCAAATTCAACCTCGACAATTAGGAAATAGAAACAGTAAAGGAATTTACATATCTGGGATTGAACATTGATAGAAACGAGGACTGCAGCCAGGAAATCAGAAGAAGATTAAGAATGGGGAGAGCAGCTATGAATGAACCAGATCCAAATCCTAAAATGCAAAGATATATACTTGCGCACAAAAGTCAGAATCGTACAAGCCACTGTATCCCCTGTTGCCATGGATGGATGTGAGAGAGGGACAGTTAAGAAACAAGATAGAAAGAAAATAAATTCATTGGGGATGTGCGGCTGGAGAAGAGGGCTGAGGATGCCATGGACAGCCAAAAGGACAACTAAATGGGTCTTAGAGCAGATCAAGCCATAAATTCCCTTGGAAGCCAGGATGACAAAACCGAGGCTGTTGTACTTTGGACACATCATGAAAAGGGAGGACTCACTGGAAAAAAACAATAATGCTAGGAAAGGTGGAGGGAAGTAGAAAGAGAGGAAGGTTGCATGCTAAATGGACGGACTCTATTAAGGAGATCATAGATATGAATGTACAGGAACTAAGCAGAGTAATGGAGGCAGGGGCTCTTGGAGATGTCCAGAGTTGAGATCCGCTCGAGAGCAGTTAACAACAACAACAAATGTTTATTGTGCTGGGTTTCCAGTGCTTCGATGGCTTTAACTGGTTTTAATGTTTTGATCGTTTAATCACTTTATAACTTTTTGTATCTTGTGAATTTTAAGCTATTTTTTAAAAAGCTGTTGTAAGCCACATTGCGTCAGAGCTGGGGGAAAAGCAGGGTGGTATTATTGTTACTATTTGTTGACTGCGGGATATGCGTGCAAAGAGGTATTTCCAACACAAAGAGAGACACGAGGCCGTTTTTTCTTACCTGCTGTTTCAGCAATTCTGTGATTTCTCTCAGCACCTGGTTTGTCTCTCTCATCTCTGACAACATTTGGGGTGAAAAGTCTCCTCCTGCAATGAAACAAATGCCAGGTCTTAGGGGATGAGAGAACAAATCCCCTTCTGTGTCTTATGTAACTTCTGCCGACTTAGAAAAAGATGCCCCTATTTTTCTGCTTTTTCCATCCCTCTTCACTGTGAGTTGGAACAGTAGCCTAAACTCTTTTCTAGGATCAGTTTGTAGAGAGATCTTGTTGCACCTTTGAGACTAGCTAAAGAAAAAAGTTGGCAGCGTTAGCTTTCATAGATTTCAGTCTACTTCCTCAGATGCATTTGACCAAATAGAGTCAAGTTTACAAAAGCTCCAATTGCCAATTTCTTTCTTTAATAAGTCTCTCAAAGGTGCTACAAGAGCTTTCAACATACCGATTCTCCCAATTAACACGGCGGTAGGTTGAATTCTAGGATTGCCAACTTCTTTACCTCCACCAGGGCTCCTGTGCCGTCCTAACAGCGGTGAAGCCAGCAGAAATTAAACATCAATTTTTGTTTTACACCGCAAGCATCATCGTAGCAGGGAGAAACTATCCTGCAGATTGTCTGACACGCCACACGGCTATGAAAAAGCTGCAGGAGTTTCCCCAGTTTGGAAAGCTGACCACCTTACTCAATCTTCTCCTGTTGTAGTATCACCTTTCTTCCAAAGTCTCTGACCAGGCCAACTCCATTCTGCCATGCAGGAACTCACAATCAAAGCACTCCTGACAGATGGCCATCCAGCCTCTGTTAA
This sequence comes from Sceloporus undulatus, assembly GCF_019175285.1. Taxonomy (NCBI): domain Eukaryota; kingdom Metazoa; phylum Chordata; class Lepidosauria; order Squamata; family Phrynosomatidae; genus Sceloporus; species Sceloporus undulatus. The sequence continues at coordinate 16,220,145 of NC_056531.1, read as the reverse complement.
AAAACCTCCATAGAAGGAGACTCCATCATTCTCCAAGGCAGCGTCTTCTACTGTCAAACAGCTCTTACTGTCAGGATGTTCTTCTTAGTGTTTAGCTGGTATCTCTTTTCCTGTAGCTTTAATCATTGCTAGTCCTAGTCTCTGGAGCAGCAGAAAACAAGCTTGCTCCCTCCTCAACATGACATCCCTTCAAAGATTCAAACATGGCTATCATGTCACCTCTTAACCTTCGCCAGGCTAAACATATGCAACTTCCTAAGCTGCTCTTCATAGGCATGGTTTCCAGACCTTTCCCCATTTTGGTTGTCCTTTGCTGGACATGTTCCAGCTTGTTAATATCCCTCTTGAACTAGAAGTGGACACAGTATTCCATGTGAGGTCTGACCAAAGCAGAATAGAATGGCACTATTATGTCCCTTGATCTAGACATTACACTTTCCTCCTCATTGGAACGGTTTGAAATTGTGCCTTCAGTATTTAACTTTTAAGACATGTCCATCCCTCATGGACTCCCTTCTCTTTTAGTATTCCTGACCATGGGATCATCCCCCTGTATTTCCTTAAGTTTACTCAAATCAGCTTTCTTAAAATCTGGAATGCATGTCTGACTATGCTTGGCTTCTCCTTTCTGCTGTAATACAACCTCCAAGAGAACATGATCACGCTCATCTAAAGATCCTGCCACTTCCACTCCATTAACCAGACCGTCACTGTTAGTTAGGATCAGATCAAAAATAACAAATCCCCTAGTTTGGGAAGTCGAAGGCTTTCATTGCCAGCATCCATAGTTTTTTGTGGGTTTTTCGGGCAATGTGGCCACGCTCTAGAAGAGTTTCTTCCTGACGTTTTGCCAGCATCTGTGGCTTTGGCATCTTCAGCAGAGAATGCTGGCATGGAAGAAAGTTGGGTATATATATACTCCTGACTTCCCAGGGTCACACAGTATATACATACCAAACTCCTTTCCAGGCAAGCATTCTCTGAAGATGACAGCCACAGATGCTGGCGAAACATCAGGAATAAACTCTTCTAGAACATGGCCACAGAGCCCCCAAAACCCACCAAAAACCTATAAATCCCCTAGTTGCTTCTTCCATCTTCTGGACACCTGCAAAAGGCAAGTGAGAAATTCGTTGGACCTTACATTTTGGCAGAGTGTACAGAGATCTGGCAGCACCTTTGAGATCAACTAAAGAAAGAAGTTGGCAGCATGAGCTTTCGTAGACTTAAGTCTACGAAAGTTCATGCCGCCAACGTCTCCCTTTCATTTAGTCCCAAAGGTGCTACCACATCTCTCTACATACTGGTTCTTCAGACTAACACGGCTATATCTTTGCATTTTTGGCAGAGTTTGACTTCAAAACAATATCAGGATAGTCAAAATCCCCTATTACTACTGCATCTCTCCTTCCTTGGAGGTCTTTAAACAGAGGCTGGATGGCCATCTGCCAGGGATGCTTTGACTGAGAGTTCCTGCATGGCAGAAAGGGGTTGGACTGGATGACCTTTGCGGTCTCTTCCAACTCTAGGATTCTATGAAATTCTATGAATGTGTGGTCATCTGTTGCAGGAAGGGATCATCCAAGTCCTCAGTTTGTCTTGAAGGTCTATAGTACACCCCATCACTACATCCCTGTTGTTTCTCTCCCTCTTAATCTTTACCCAGATGCTTTCAACCTTTCAGGTAACACTACTGTCACCTGTAGACTTCAGCCTTCAAAAATCTGCCATTTACAGGTTGTTGTTTTTTAAAACAGACAAAAAACCAAAAAACAGGTGGGATCAAAATATGTAACTTTTCCTCCAAGGAGCTCAAAGGAGGTAATGCTCCAAAGTATCCTTGGTGAGAATTAGAGCTGTATATACTCAAAGTCCAATAGCTACACCACACTAGCTCTCACTATCTGCTTCGGATTTAAATGCTTCTTTCGTATCTTTCTTCTCAAATTTGGATTCATTGGGGAGGTGTGTTGATGTGAAGATTTTCCAAGGATGTGTCGCCTATAATTTCTCCAGTTGCCATGTGCCATAGCACTATAAACAGTATTAACAACAGTTACATAAAAACCACCATTGAGATCATCACGCCAAATCCATCTTCAGCGCCACCATTCTTCAACAGCTGGACATCGGATTTGGGGAGGGGAACACCCAAAAACCTAAATGCAGCGCGCAAAAGTTAATCTCACCATAAGAGTATGTGATTCTTTAAAAAAGAAATTGCTTCGGGGCATAAAGCGCTGGAATTAGAGCCCCCAATATTTAGAAATATGTTAACCCTTACCTGGGTAGAGGGAATATTAGTTCTTCAGATTCAAGGTTTATCACCGAAAGCGACACAGAAGTAGAAGTCATTTGTTTATGATATTTATATGTCGCATCCCAGACCACAAGTGCCGCCGAAGCAATGCGCAGCACATAAAAGCATACAACACAGTACTGAGATTTTCAAAACTTGTAGAACATTAAAAATTAAAACCATCTTTGAAAACTTTAGTTATCCTTTAGGATATCCTTAGAGCCTTAGATATTCTTTTAAAACAAACCTGAAGAGTTATCAACAATGTCCCCAACGTTAAAACACCTACCATTTAGAGAAGGTATTTGTCAACAACCAAAAAACCAGATGGGATAAAAATTGTCCCAACCAATGTATTGCTTTTATGTCAATTACAGTTTTTGCAAACAAGGCGGTTTGGTGGGTACTCAACATCAACATTTCACCTCTTGTAAGGATGCTTCTTTTTGGCTCTCGGAGTTTGGGTACCGTGGAAAATGTTTGATTCTGCATCCACAAATACTTTTGAAGACATGGGCCTTTTTCCTAATCCACAATACATGGGGATTTTCATGGAGGGGGGTTAGAAGAAACCCCAAATGAATGCACCGAATGGACTTTAAAAACAGTCCCTGGGCAATCGGAGAAAACAGTCATCTTCTCACCTGGATCTCTGATGTTTTTGATTCGTTTCCCATAAAGACAACACTGGTTTGCGCTAAGATCTAATGTTTTAAATAGAACAGAAATCAAGATGATCCTAATCTTTTGATCGGAATCCAAAGTTGTGAGACTTGTTACTTTTTTGATTGCTTGTTATACTATGTACATGTTTGCCTATTTACAATAAAATACATATATTATAAAAAAATCCACTCCTTGGGTGATTATTAATCAGAATTTTAATTCAATAGAACCAAGAAAAATACTAGATGTTTATAAGGGAGAACAGATTCCAAAAGTTAGATCATTCCCTATGCAAAGTTTCTGGAGTTTTAGACCATCAGGGACTGAGATCATATCCAAAAATCTAGGTATCAATGGCCTGTTACAGACTGCCAAAATAAAGCTGCTTCGGGTCTCTTTGGAGGTATGCTATTTAAATGACGCATGGGTCCTAAGAGTCCGGAGGTCGCACCAAAGCCACACTCCATTCTTAAACACTGGAGTGCAGCTTTGGTGCATCTTCCGGATTCTTAGGATGCATACATCATTTAAAGAGCATACCTCCAAAGAGACCCGAAGCAGCTTTATTTTGGCAGTCTGTAACAGGCGAATATATATTTGGATAATATAGTGTGTTTCAAGCCAAGTCACTTGTTGTAGTGGTTTAATTTGATGATGATCAAATCATCACAATCATCATATCATATCATTTGTTGCCATCATAAATACATGCGAGTCTTCCTCTGACTGTCTGAGAGCGAACAAACCTGGGAAGGTAAATCGGGGATGTGATATGTGTTACTAGGTATTGTATGTCGAACTGATTTTACTGCAAGCCACTTTGATTGTTGTTAATAGAAAAGCGGGATAGAAATAAATTATTATTATTATTATTTATTAATTAATTATAAGGCAATTGGATTAACTTACCTCTTCCGCCGGGCATCTGGCTGGATGCATAACAGCAGAGGCTGAGTAGAAAAATCAAACTTGGAGTAGCAGTCATTCTGAGATCCTGAGGATGTGCGGAGTAAGTGACCATCCACCTTTTAAAGCTCTTCGGGGTTTTTATTCTAAGCCAGGGGGAAAACTGTTGACCTGAAAGCCTTGCCTCCGCTTTTGCGGTTTGCTCTTTATGAAGCCGCACATTCCTCCCTCTGAAGTTTTTTATTCTCTCGGACGCCGGAGGAGACGTCACTCCTGGCTTGGCAGAAAGGGAGAGAAATTAAAGTTATAAAAATAAACAGGATGAGTAAATCGTTGGGAGGACTCCTTACGGTGCCCATGGCTTTTTTGAATTGCTGGCGCAGAGATCGGCAGGAAAAAATTGAGAATTAAAGCAGATTAATTTGTAATGCAGCATTTCCTTTACATTTTTCCCCCACCTCTGTGAAATCTTTGGCTTACGGACCTAGCCATCTTTTGCTCATATTACTCCCAGGTTAGCATTGCTTTCCCATTTCTTCTTCCTTGGGCCACATTTAGATCGAAAGCTATTTGGGGCAGACAGCTTTCTTTCTTTCTTTCTTTCAGTCATTGGTGGGCCACTTGCAGTCTCCATAATTTTGTTGGGCCACAACTCCTCATGCCTAACCCTAATACTAATAAAAGAAGCTGATCTGCAATCCATCAACATGGGTTTTGCAACATTTTATTTTATTACAATCAACGGACCAAACGTCAACAAATAGCAATGACATACAATAATGGTTAATACTTAAAATTTCACTTATAACATTATATTAAAAAGACAAAGAGGGAAAAGTAAAATGAAATAAAATAGGATAATTATAAATGCATGGAATCATTATAAAATTTTAAACAGACTAATGAGTATTATAACATTTTAAGAGACTATCTTAGGTCTGCAGACCATAGCCGCTGGGCAAAAGCTGGCCGCCCTTATTGTTATTGTTGGGCATTGGTCTGCGAGCAAATAAGGTACATAAAATTCGTCAGTTCTTATGGGATACTAAGAATTGGATAAATAAATATAGGACGATAACCATTATAAAAAGGACAACACAACAATACATGACCAATAGTCGCCACTGAACCAGTTCCATGTGGGCATATATGTACTTCATAGGGAATTTTTTTGTATCTCCCTTCCAATAAGGCTGACGGTAGGACATTGCATTTTGCTTAAGGTAAATGCTATCCTGTATTTTGGAAGAGTTAGAAGACTCAGTAGTTAACAAAAATGCATTACCATTGTCTCTAAAATCAGAGCATGCAGAGGCTGCTTTAACATGTTGTTGCAGTTCCTTATCTATTATTCGTTGGTGTATTTCCTGTTTTGCTTTATTATAGCGCATTGCCAAAACGGTAGTATATGAAAAACCCAATTGGGCCAGTTTCTCATTCAGAGTTTTATTCCATCTGGAAAGAAACCCATCAAACATTATCAATGGGGCTAATCCTACTGAAGTGAACAGCAATTTGAGCCAAAAATTAAACTTAAGTACCCACGCCTGTGATCCGACTGTCATTTGACCTGTCTCCAAGTACAGGATTGCATTAGGCACACACCTTGGAAGTACAAGAATGGATCTCCAAAATTTGGTTTGTGTAGTTTCCATTAAATCAAAATGAGTATAAGCACACCATTGCGCCCCATAAAACATCTGGGCCAGAGCCTTCCTATTAAAAACCTGGATGGCTGAGGGAATATATTGACCTCTTTTAGTTTAAAAAAAAGGATGTGAGTGATTTAATATTTCTTTGAGCATTTGCTGTGGCATTTATAGGGTTACAAACATCCCACATGGATCCCCCTTAAAAGCAACATGTGCTCGAGTGTGCATTTGGCACACGCCTTGTTAATGGTGGGACTGCAGCCCCCAGTGCTTTTTAAAAAACTGTTTTTGGACACAACCCAAAGCTGCGGTCCAAAAAAAAAGTGTTGTTGCTGTGTCCCTTCAAGTCATTCCTGACTTATGATGATTAAGTCTGACTATGCCAAACTTGTCATGGGGTTTTCTTGGCCAGATTTGTTCAGAGGGAGTTTGCCGTTGCCTTCCTCTGAGGCAGAGAGTGTGACTCGCCCAAGGTTAGCCACTGAATTTCTGCAGCCAAGTGGGGATTCGAACCCACGTCCAACACTCAAGCCACTACTCTTCCCAGGCTTCCCAATCTCCCCGAACATGGCACCTTCGGTAGCAATGGTCTTCAGGGTGTGATCTGGGGAAATCTGTGAACATTTCCTAGTGCAGTCATCCCTCCATAGTGACAGAGAAGTTTATCAGAGAAGGGGAATTGGAAGTATAATCCAATAGCAATCTGAACGCAATTATGGGGTTTAACGTTATTGCGTGATAGACCACCACACGCAATTTCGGGCAATGGGAAGTCCGTCCGAACACAACCACGGGGTTTCACATTATTGCGTGAGAGGTGATCACACACAATTTTGGGCAATGGCAAGCTATTTTCAGGCAATGGGAAGTCAGTTTGGATGCAATTCGAATTCACGTAACTGCGCTAAACTAGCGACTTTAAGTGAATGCGTTCTGGGCCCACTTTCTTTTCATTCGAAATTAAAAGAGAAATTCCTCCTATGTGATAAACTCCAGAGTTTGCATCCACAGATTCAACCACCCACTGTTTGAATATATATATTTATATTTTATTAATTGGACTATTTCTTGCACTAGCAAAAACGGAAATGGCCCCAAATGGGAGCTTAGTGGACTCGACTGTGGAATGTGATGTTGATGGATAAAATTTGATTCCTTACATCAGAGTAATGCTTGTTGTTTTTAACTGGAAGGGAAATGGTCTTTATTTTTACAATATATCAATGGAATGATGGCTCCATGCCCTCCACCTGCAAAACATCTCAATTGTTGGTCTGAAACTTTGATAAGCGAATAACTCTATTGTGAAGTCAAAGGCTTTCATGGCCAGCATCCATAGTTTTCTGTGGGTATTTCGGGCTCTGTGGACATATTCTAGAGAGAGTTTATTCCTGACGTTTCACCTGGCTAAACATCAGGAATAAACTCTTCTAGAACATGGCCACAGAGCCTGAAAAACCCACAAAAGACTAATAACTCCATTATTTCTTATTCTCTGTAATAGCATCTGGTTGTTGGCTTCAGGTTTAACCTTGTAATCCACATTTTCAACTTGATTTTTGTAGTTATAATGTAAAAAAAAGAAAACAACAGATCTCTATCTCTATTTATCTATTTGTACATTCCCAAAAACCAGGCCTTGAATCTGCTGTTTAAATATGGAACACCATTTCACTCTGCCATGGTATATAATGGGACTTGAGCATCCCCGAATTTTGGACACCTGTGTGTCCTCCTTGCAAAAATGACATACAAGGCCAGAAGGGAATAGAAGCATCGAAACAATGGAATTGAACCAGCCAACAAACCAAAAGCTCAGCATTAACCCTATAATGGTCATTAATCCTATTATGTCTCAAGTTATAGATCTTGTCCCTATTCCAACAAGAACAACAACTCTGATAGATCAAACCAAAACCCTGGGCAGCCCTATGTCCTGCTTTCAATAAGGAGCTAGATACTCTGATTCTAAGACCATAGGCAAGCCGTGAAAACTATAACACTCCCCTATTCCTTGACATTAGGAATCCGAGATAGACTGCTCCTGTGTGTAGAGGATCCCTTATAATGTTGTAATAGCCTTCTCAAGAGGAGCCCTGCTGGATCAAACCAAAGGCTGATTGAGTCCTGTTTCAAATACTGGACAGCCAGATGTAAAGGACAGGAAAGAGGAGTTTCTTACTTTCAAAGTGCTTTTTGTAGAAGCCTAGAAGCCGCTAACCAGTGCTTAGCAGATGATTTTGTTGTTGTGTGCCGTCAAGTTGTTTCCAGCCTATGGCGACCCTATCATGGGGTTTTCTTGGCAAGATTTGGTCAGAGGTGGTTTGCCTCAAGGGTCATCCAGTCCAAACCCATTCTGCCATGCAGGAACTCTCAATCAAAGCATCCCCAACAGATGGCCATCCAGACTCTTTCTGAAAACCTCCAAAGAAGGAGACTCTCCTATTCTCCGAGAAAGGAGTGTGTTCCACTGTTAAACAGCCCTACTGTCATTCCTCCGAATGTTGAGCTGGAATCTCTTTTCCTGGAGCTTGCATCCAGTGCTCCATTGGGTCCTGTTCTCTGGAGCAGCAGAAAACAAGCTTACTCCCTCTTCAATGTGACACCCCTTCAAGTATTTAAACAGGGCTATCATATCACCTCTTAACCTTCTCTTCTCCAGGCTAAACATCTCCAGCTCCCTAAGTTGTTCCTTCTGGGAGCTGAAGTCCAAAACATCTGGAAAAAAGAGAGTTTGGGAATAGATGGCTCGATTCATATTTGTTATAATTAATAAAAACACTCTCTGCACCGCAGAGGAAGGCAAAAGAAAAACCCCTCTGAGTAAAGCTTGCCAAGACAAACTCGGTGATACCTTTTGTGGCCTTAGGGTTGGCCATAAGTCAGAAACAACTGGAAGGCATGCAACAACAGTCCTGCAAGGTTGCTCCGACCGTCTTAAACTGAGAAGGTGCAGGAAATGAAAGCCCCTTACTATCTTACATGATCCAGGGCCTGTATGAATGGGCTGGGAAGAACATGTCCAAGAATTATTATGTTTTTAAAGCGCCTCGCTTCAAAAGAAGTCTCTACATATTTTTCATAGATGTGGCTACATATCTGAAAAGGCTGCTTGTCAAGGGCAGGGAAGGGGAAACCATGAAGGGCAAGACGGAACGAAGCGGAAAGAACAGGGACAAGAGCCTCTTGTGAGTCCAAGGCGACAGGAATTCCCATTAGCAAGCCAGAGTTTGGAATACGTTGAAACAGGCATCCATACATATGGAAGAGCCAACCCCAAAGGCCAGCGTGGTTTTTTACATAAAAAGGTTAAGAGCTGGAAATGGTCAATCCTATGCCAGGAAGAAAATGAGTGTGTTTTTCTTAGAATCGTAGAATCACAGAGTTGGAAGAGACCCCAAGGGCCATCCAAGCCAACCCCATTCTGCCATGCAGGAACTCACAACCAAAGCACTCCCGACAGAAAGCCATCCAGCCTCTGTTTAAAGCCTTCCAAAGAAGGAGGCTCCACCACTCTTTGCGGGAGCATCTTCCGCTGTCAAGCAGCCCTTACTGTGAGAAAGTTCTTCCTAATGTTGAGTTGGAATCTGCTTTCGCAGAGCTTGCATCCATTGCTCAGGACTATGTCCCATTCTCTGGAGCAGCAGAAAACAAGCTTGCTCCATCCTCCAATATGGCATCCCTTCAAGTATTTAAACAGGGCTATCATATCACCTCTTAACCCTCTCTTCTCCAGGCTAAACATACCTAGCTCCCTAAGTTGCTCCTCATAGTTTTTGAGATCCTTCACCATTCTGGTTGCCTTCCTTTGGATATGCTCCAGTTTCTCAAAGTCCTTTTTCCATTGTGGTGCCCAGAACTGGTCATAGTATTCCAAGTGGGGCCTGACCAAAGCAGAATAGAGTGGCACTGTTACTTCCCTTGATCTAGACACTATACAGTGTGCCCTTGGCTTCCGTTCCAGATCCCGCCCCTGCGTAAGCCAAATACTGCATATGTTCAAGCCCCATTCTTTCGAATAGGACGCTCTATGCAAGTTTGAGTGTATGATCAAACCCGCGTATAGCACGCCTGCATATGACGCGGGCACACTGTACTTCTATTGATGCAACCTAAAATTGCATTGGCCTTTTTAGCTGCTGCATCGCACTGTTGACTCATGTTCAGCTTGTGGTCTACTTGGACTCCTAGATCCCTTTCACGCATAGTTTCACTCAGCCAGATGTCCCCCATCCTATATCTGTGCATTTCATTTTTTTCTGTCGAAATGCAGTACCTTACATTTCTCCCTGTTGAAATTCATTTTGTTAGTGCATCCAAGAATTAATACCATTTCTACTGTATAACCCATCACACCTAATTCCCAACATTTTTATGGCATGCAGGCTGTTTATGCAACTCCTGACCAGGCTTTCCAGAGGCATTTAGCTGCTGAAAGAAGAATACTGGGCTTGGTGGGTATCTTTTGGCCAGTGTGAGGAGTTTATCAGACAAGAGGAATTGGAAGTATAATCCGATGGCAATCTGAATGCAATCATGGGGTTTCAGGTTATTGCGTGATAGACGCCACACGCAAATTCGGGCAATGGCATGCTATTTTCGGGCAATGGGAAGCCAGTTCGAATGCAATGAGTATTCACATAATTGCACAAAACTAGCAACTTTAACTAGCGTTCTGGCCCCACTTTCTTTTCATTTCAATTTAAGAGAAATTCCTCCCATTTGATAAACTCCTGAGTGTTGGTTTGGCAAGTGCTGGTGTAGTGTTTGAGTGTTGTGTTAATTGCTTGAGTTGGAGTGGGTGGCAGGGGCAAAAAAACCCCGGCACCAATAGCCTCCAGGCCCTACCCAAATCTTGAAGGCCAGATGCCTCTGAATGGGACAAGCCAAATTATCTTGGTGGTCAAACTCCAGGAATCGGCAACATTGGATGCGCTGTCCATGTTTGCAAAACAGCAAACAATATAAGGAAAAGTGGGGGGAAATAGAGGAGTTATGGTCTTAGAATGATAACAATTCGCTTTGAGAACAAATGACAAATAAGGAGACACGCATTCATGCAACATGGATCTGGAAAAATACTAATGAAATAATGTTTTGGAGGAAATCCACAATGGATAAAAAAGGAAAGGGAAAAGCAAAGTCAAGGAAAGACTCATCTTTATGTAATTACTGTACCTACTTTTGTAATGTAGATTGTACATGTATTACATATTGTACATTGTTATAATTTGGTAGAATTTTTATTTACTGTATTGATTGATATCGATTGAAAGAAACGTATTGTGGTGGCCGACAACCTCCTTACGGAGACAGGAGGATGTGGCCTTACTCCCCTAGGTTGCCAACTTACTCCACCAGCATAGCTCCTCAGCTGCTAGGAAATAAAGAAAACGTGGGATGGATTAAGGTGTATGTGCACAGTTGGGCAAAACTTCCCCTGCTAAGTTGCCTGTATGGAAAGAGTAAGGCAGGAGCGGTCAACTTCAGAGGGTCCAGGGGGGCAATATTTCTCCCCTAGGGCTGATCACAAGCTGCGACAGCCCCCCAAATGGGTAAAAATAAAGAAAATGAATGCTGACAATGGTCAGACTCTTTTGGGTGAGTGTGGGGTTGCCCCTGTTTTAAAGAAAACCTGCAATTTCTGGAGACTCAAACAGCTACACCTAGGAGCCCCGGAAGCCAAAACAAAACGGAGGGTCATGGGAATTGATGCGGGGGGAACACCAGGGCCACAGCAGACATGCATGTCACACTAAACAACACCGCATTGAATGCGAAGTAGCCTGGGAATAGGAGTTGTGAATTCCCTAGTTCACTGAATTTACTTAAGTGTGGATTGACGCATGATTGCGTTTGGAGTGCCAGCGAATGATAACCTTTTGCACAATAACGTGAATACGCATGATTGTATTTGGGATGACACTGGATTATACTTCCAATTTCAGTCGTGTGATATCGTCCTCAGAGAATAGAAAATTCAATTTTCGGCTTTTTGTTTGTTTGATATCGGGGCAAAACCCAGCATTAGGGCCAGAAGCAACCTACAAGCCACATATAGCCCACATAAGCTCTAAGACGGTGGTTAGATCAATGTGTTCAATAAAGAAAGGAACTCAATGGTTAATGTCTGTTTATAGGATAGCAAAAATATTTACATTACGGAAAGCTTGCAGGACGATGCGCAGACCAGTTTAGTATTTACGGCTAACAAGTTGCCATTTTTCTCTCAAAGGAACGAAAGCATAGCAGCGCCACCTCCACATACAAAAAAACTGAGGGTATGCGAGGACAACTAACAGCGATAGCGAATGACGAGAGCTGAACTAATGAGGACAGTTTTGAACAAGCAAGGAAATATTTCCAAGCAAATGTTTTCTTATGGAGGACTTTCAATAAGTCTCCCGAAACAGACAAATGTGAGTGATCTCTATGGACGTTATCAGACAAGGGAAATTGGAAGTATAATCCAATGGCAATCCGAACACAATCATGGGGTTTTACGTTATTGCGTGATACACTACTACACGCAATTTCGGGCAATGGGAAGTCAGTCTGAACGCAATCATGGGGTTTTATGTTATTGCGTGATAGACTGCCACACACAAATTCAGGCAACGGCATGCTATTTTCGGGCACTAGGGAGCCAGTTCGAATGCAATGCGCATTCACGTAATTGCGCTAAACTAGCTACTTTAAGTGAATGCGTTCTGGCCCCACTTTCTTTTCTTATTATTATTCGAATTTAAGAGAAATTCCTCCCGTTTGATAAACTCCTATGAAAATTCATGCTGCCAACTTCTTTCTTTGTTAGTCTCAAAGGTGCTGCAAGATCTCTCTACATACTAATGTCAAAATACTACCTGTCTTAGAATTTATTACAGTATAACACTTCTGAGTGACAATTCCTGGGTGGGATTCACACCATAAGTCTTGGTGGTCCCATATTCTCAGATAATCTCAGCCTCCTTCTGTCTAGACCAGTGATGGCCAAACTCTGGCCCTCCAGGTGCTTTGGACTTCAGCTCCCAGAATCCTAGACTATTGGCCAAGGCGGCTGGGGCTTCTGGGAGATGAAGTCCAAAACACCTGGAGGGCCAGAGTTTGGATATCACTGATCTAGAGGCTTGAGCAGTCCTTTTCTCTTGTGCTGTGGTCCATGCCAAAGTAAATATATGACTAGCCAGACTAGTAACCATTGATGGCTTCCATCATTCATGTATTGACTTTCCTGGACTGGATTGATGGCCCTCCTGCCCTTTGACTAGTAACCATTGATGGCTTCCATCCTACATATATTTACTTTCCTGGATTGGATTGATGGCCCTCCTGCCCTTTGACTAGTAACCATTGATGGCTTCCATCTACATGTACCGGTATTTACTTTTCTGGATTGGATTAATGGCCCTCCAGCCCTTTGACTAGTAACCATTGATGGCTTCCATCTACATGTACCGGTATTTACTTTTCTGGATTGGATTAATGGCCCTCCAGCCCTTTGACTAGTAACCATTGATGGCTTCCATC
>NC_056531.1:16197557-16207085 GCF_019175285.1 Sceloporus undulatus | reverse complement strand
CTACATGTATTTACTTTCCTGGATTGGATTGATGGCCCTCCTGCCTTTTGGACATTGTCCAGTTTGGTAGCCATAGCTGCATACTGTGGCAGTGAGTTCCGCAGATTAAGATTTTGCACCATGTAAAAAAGGTGTAATTTCATCCATCCTGGAACTCTCACCATCCATCTAGGAGCTGGACAGAAGCAATTGAGAAATGTAGCAGGCTGGTTCCCTCTTAGCTGGAGATACATCAGAGGCCAAATTCGGTCATCCAGGAAACACAATGAGTGAGGACTGGAAGATGTAAACTTTCGGTAACAGGGAGGCGTCTCTCCTCCTGCTTCTGCCTTGAGGACACCGTCTGGAAGCGATATTCGCTCCGTATTTTTTTGTACCAGGCCGAAGGAACAGCAGCAGGCAACAAGAGGTGGAAGCCAACGCTGAGCTTCTGGCGGATGGTTTTGCAGAGCACACGGCGTCCCAGCCGGGTGAGATCACTCCCTCGCCTTTATTTTCCTTGGAAATAAACCCTGCGTAGTTCTTCGGTTGGGTCAGGGGACTTGTAGATCTCTCCCAAGCTACTGTTTTCAAACAAGGCTGTACACAGACAGAAGCCAGGGAGGAGAAGAGCGTCCGTTGCCAGTTGCGACTCTGTTTCTCGTAACCGAGGGGTCGGTTTGAGAAAGGAAATGTTAAAGCACCAGATCAAGAGCTATGGATCTTTCTTCCCCTCTTCAGGTGGGGAATAAGCACCATATATACTCGACTATAAGTCGACCTTATATATACTGTAAGTCGAGGGCAGGTTTTTTGGGCCCAAATAATATGACCCATCGATAAGTCGAAGGTAAAACTTAGGGGCATGAAGCAAAGCAAAACAAAGCCAAAGAACCTAGAAAATCTAACCAGTTATAACTGTTTGTAGTCACACTATAGACTGGGTGGATGAGAGAGAAGAGTGGGGTCAGTGCTCCTAGGATTGATCAAGTTCTTTCCTTTCACCAAGGGATTGTCCTATGTATAATATATGAGTTAAAGTATAGTACTTACGTTGACCCGCAGATAGGTCGACTCAGGCTTTGGAGGTTCATTTTTTGACTGAAATTTCTAAACTTATACATGAGTACATACAGTATGTGAGCTTCCCATTGGCAGGATAGGCTTGGATGAAGAGTCCCATAAGTTCTGCAGTCACAGAAAAGTGGCCAAGGGCTGTATGTGGACAGTGGGTGGCCCACTCCTGTTCCAGTTTAGTCTAACACCCTCTGCTCAAGTGTGGTAATAACTCCTGGCAGTCCCCAGCCAGCATAACTACTGATGGATTCTGGGAGTTGTAATCCAAGATCTTCTAATGTTTGCCTAAGCATGGTACCCATCAGATGTTTCACAGTGCAACGTCCATTAGGCCTTGGCCAGCACGGCTAATTGTCAGGGATTATGGGCATTGTTCCTATCAATTGAAATGTTCTGGTGCTTTGGCTCTGCAAGCCTGACTCTGGTAAAACTATTGGTCTGAGAATAAGGAGCCTCAGTGCCTGTTCTAGGAACTCCTGGGAAAGCAGCAGTTCCTTGACCCTCAAATCTCCTTGCCAGCTTGCATTCGCAGAGATGAGAGAGAGAGAATAAGGACTGTGTGTGTTGTAGTCCACAGAAGCGGCTCAACCAAAATCCAGAGACATCTGTCACAACACAGATCACAGTCCTCTGAAATGTCTGATGTGGGGATCACCCAGCAGTATGTTTTCCTTTTGGTCTTTGTGGTTACACACACGAATCACACATAAATCAACAGACATGTGCACACATGAATCAACAGAATGATCTTCCATTACCCAGTGTACCCCTGTCACTCCTTCAAACCCCGCTGCGCTGACAACACAGCCAAGGGCTAGAAGAATGATAGAACCCTATGGGTCCTGCCAATTCAGGAATGTACTCTTAGAGCACTCTAAGGTGGTCATGTCATTTCTTAGTAGTGACCTCTATTAAAATGCCTCCAGCTCATACTTTGCACATTGCATTCATTTATTTAGAGTATTTGCACACCATGCACAAGGAAAGGGGAATGGCAGCGAGGAAGGATTAAGTCCAGCAGATACTGCTTGTTCCAGGGCAGTTGCAGCTGGGATGGATGCAGGGCCCTTCATCTGCTCCTGGGTTTAGGCTTGATAGAACCATGCCTGCCTCTTCTTTTCTCCCTCTGAGGTCAGGATAGTTGCATTTCTTCCTTGTTCTCTCTGAATGTAGTTTAAATCTTCAAAACAACTGGAGGGGACCAGCTCCTGATGAAGATGAAAACTGCTATAATTTCTTTCTTGGTCTGAATCACCAGCTGCCGGCCTGTTTTGGACTCTGCTTCAGAGGATGTGTATGATGATCACTTCATGGTTTGGCAGCAGGCTGGGGAAGCAACTCGGTCCATCTATTTGGATAGTCTGTTTGGAGTAGCAACAGGATCATGGCAGAATGTGGCTTGTTGATCCGGAGAGAGACAGCAAGGGAGTGAAGTAGCTCATGTCTACATCAGAATAAGGACCTCTAGGTAGATCAGAAGAACTAGTGAGAGGTGGGTATGAGGAACTGTGTTGGCAGGTCTGGTGTCTGAAGCCAAAGACAAGAAGGCATCTCCCTTCATTTTTTGTGGTGACAGGTACTTGGGTTACATCTAGGCACAAAAGTGGGATACTGCCCTGGAATAAGCAGTATCTGTTCTCTACCACACCAAAGAGCAGCTGGCTCATTTCACATGTTATCAAGCACACCATATAGTACACACTGGGCTCTCCTCCAGTGCATTGCTGGTTGATCCCCAGCATTCAAGGGCCTAGGCAAGTGCCTCATTCATCCTAATGGCAGAGCCAGCCTGGTCCGTCGCCATTAGGGTTGCCACATTTTAGGGGGTGGCACTAAGAACAGAATAGAGAAACAGAATAGTTCCCAATTGGCAAAGGGGTCAAGCAAGATTGGAGGAAGGAGCGTCGACAATCTGAGCTGTGCAGTGACACCCTACTACTGGCAAAAAGCATAAAAGACTCGGAACAATTAATAAGGAAAGTTAAAGAAGGAAGTGCAAAGGCCGGCTTATTGCTGAACATAAAAAGAACAATAATCATGACCACAGAGAATTTACATCAATTCAACTTAGATAGACGGCCAAAAACACAAACCAATGGGTAATTGAACAAATTAAACTTGAATTTTCCCAAGAAGCAAAGATGACAAAACTGACTCACTCTCTCCTTTGTGAATGTGGGCTCATCTCCCCCAGGAAGACATCATCCACATCCTTAGTCTGGTTTGGGGTCTGTAGTATATTCCCACTATGACATCCCTTTTATTTCTCTCCCCCTAAATACTTACCGAGATGCTCTCAACCTGGCTTCCTGGATTTACGTCATGGATCTCTTCACACATATAAGCATCTTTAACATACTAAGCTACTCCCCCTCCTTTCTTGCTAGGCCAATTGCTCTGAAATAGGTTATACTAACCGATTACTAATTCCACTCATGAGACTCATTTCACCAGGTTCAGTGATATCTACTATATCACATTTATTATGCTGTATTAAGAGTTCGAGTTCATCTTGTTTATTTCCCATGCTCTCACTTTGCTATGGATAGAAGCAAGCAGACTAGACTAAATGCTTCTTATTCCCTCTCCCTAAATAGATGAGAATCAATAATCCTTCAATTCATCTTGATCAACAAAGAGCTTTATCACATTAGTGAGATCCCGCGAGAAAATGGGGGTTAAACAAAAGTTAAGTTAAATTCGAATTTAAACAGAACTTGCAAATTCGGAAAGTTTATCACACTAATTGCCGCTAAAACAAAATAACGCAAAGTTAATCCGCAGTTAAAGCAGAGGAAACCAGCAGCTTTTTAAATTTAGTTTGTTCCAAATTTTAAAAGCTGCTGGTTTCCTCCGATTTAACTGCGGATTAACTTCGTGTTATTTCACATTAACTGCAACTTGGTGTGTTAAACTTTGGGCATTTCCGAGAACCAATGATCCTAACCCTCTCTCTTCTCAGCCCTATGACCTGAAGCCTTTAGTACCAAAATCCTCATCAACAAATCAGAAAATGGGCATTTCTTGTTCCATCCAACCCATGATCCTGTCCTCTTCCTGACCTTTTTCCTGGATGTACCTTAACCAAGATCGCATGCAGGTGATGTCATTCCAAGCGATGCCACGGAGCATCGCTTGGTATGACTTCCTTTTTCCATTGGAAGGATAAAGGCAGACATACTTCACACCCCGCCATCCCAACATTTTAACCAAATGTTTTTGTTCTCCATATGCCCACCTGCCTTTAAAGTCAGGATACCAAGCAAAGACGGGAAAACTGCGTCAGACGGAAAGCGAGCCACGGACAAAAAAAAATGTGTTATTGTCATTAAAACAAAAAAGGTTGACTTCTGGTAAAAGACGGGACGTGAAAGGAAGACCCAGTGCCAAAGCATTTTTCCCCAAATGGCTGGCTCACATTCACTAGGAAGACTAAGCAGCGGCGGGGGGAAAAGAGTAGCCATCTCTAATATCGCAATTTATTTATCTATTTACCATTTCGGTCTCAGGGCCAGTCAATTGAATGATTTCATCCCCACCTGCTTTTTGCTCCGCTTTCTTATCCCACGAGGCGCCATGTTCCCAACAGTTCCCTTTTCAACCAGTAGCTCAGCTGCAGGCCAAGGAGTTCAAGCCCAGTACTCCGAAGGGAGGGGAATAATAATAATAATGATTGTCTTTTAATCGAAAATGACATGAGTAGTGGAGGAAAAAATGTCTGACGCTTCCTGCCAGGGTTCTTTTTAATGGCTCCTCTGGGCGAGCGATTACGCCATGCGCTGCGTTGGGTGGCGATGGTAGGAGAGAGGCAAGCCCTGGCAAGCCTCAACATGGCCACCTGCAAACTTCATTACAATGAGCCCTTTAGAAAGCGGAGGGGAAACATACAAGACAAAACACACCACCATCAGCACTTTTCTTCAGCCGAAGCAAAACAGCCGCTGGAAAATCAGCAAAGATGGTCCCCAACCAGCTATGGGATGTAAGCAGCAAGGGAAGAAGTGAAATATCAGGCCACCGCAACAACCCCGCAGATGGCTGGTTGAATCCTGTGTGGAAAGATTATGTTTCTTTAGCCAAATAAGCCCCCTCCCCAAAACAGATCAGCCTCGCTCTTAGGAGCAAACAGGAACAACTTTGGCCTGTTACAGACTGCCAAATTAAAGCTGCTTTGCGTCTCTTTGGAGGTATGCTATTTAAATGATGCATGCACCCTAAGAATCCGGAAGCTGCCCCAAAGCTGCACTCCAGTGCTTAGGAATGGAGTGGGGTTTTGGCGCAACCTCCGGACTCTTAGGACCCATGCATCATTTTAATCGCATACCTCCAAAGAGACCCGAAACAGCTTTATTTTGGCAGTATGTAACAGACCCTAATTAACAAAAACCAGAAATTTATACACTGATATTATTGGCGAGAGATGTCCTCATTAGGTGAAAAGTATCTGCCTAGAATTACGGTCGGCCCTCCAATTCCATGGATTTCGCATACATGGCTTGAAAACACAGTCACCCCGCCTAACTGGTGGATCTAAGATCCGCATCCTTGAATATCCGCCAAGGGGTGACCTCCGCTACTTTCAATGGTGCATGCGCATGGGGTGGGTGCCCTATTCAAGTCTATGGAGTGTGAATATGCAAGACCCTCCGTTTTTGTGGCGGTGGTGGTGGGTTTCCGGAACGAATCTGCCGCAAAAACAGAGGGCCAACTGTATTCCAGAAAATAATAGTTTCAAAAAGCAAGCCTTGATTTTGCTATTTTATATAAGGGACACCACTGTATATAACAGAAACTTAGCATCCATGGATTTTGGTATCGAGGGCCCACAGTAGTTTCAACAGTCATAGAATCCACTGTCCTTAAGATCCACTGTCAATAATCTTTGAGAATTCCTAGAGAACAGGAGAGATCCCAGAAGATTGGAGGAGGGCAAATGTTCTCCCCATCTTCAAAAAGGGGGGGAAAAGAGGGCCCAGATCCCAGTTAGTCTGACATCAACACCAAAAAAGATTCTAGAGTAGATGATGAAACAGACAGTCTCAGAAAGAAAGGGCATGGTTACTAAAATAATATAACGGTTTGAGTGTTGGACCAGGAGCCTGCAAGACTCGGGTTCGAATCCTGGCTCAGCCCTGGAAACCCTTTGGCAAGTCATCGACTCTCGGTCTCAGAGGAAGGCAATGGCAAACCTCCTCTGAAGAAATCTTGCCAAGGATTGCCAAGAGTTGACTTGAAGAAGCATAACAACAATGCTTAAATACCTCCAAATTTCTCAATGGTCTTTGCTGTGACCCATGAAGTCTCCTATTCTGCTATGGGAGATTCTGGCCTGAGTGACTTTTGGCAGGTCATTCTCTCTTAGCCTGCCCAACCTTGCAGGTTGTCGGTGAATATAAAGTGGCCGCAGCATCTTGTCCCATGCTCCTTGGAGAAAAGGAAGGAATAAAGTGTAATATGAACTCTCTTGAGAGCCAGCATGGTTATTGTGATTTGAGCGTTGGACTAGAGTTCCGGAAGACCAAGATTCAAATCCCCACCCAGCCATGGAAACCTACTGGGTTACCTTGCGCAAGTCACTCTCTCTCAGCCTCAGAGGAAGGGAATGGTGGCAAACCTCCTCTTAAGAAATCTTTTCCTCTCCCAAAACAAATCCCTAGGATAGGATTGCCATTAATGGGAGCCGATTTGAACTCGCATAACAACACGAACAAAAATGCACTCTCCCACCACACGGTACAAAATGTGGCTCCGTGGTGCCTACTCCCAAGGAAACACATTTGAGTGCTCAGATGCTCTCTCTATTTCAGCACCACTTTTCTCATTCTCTGTTGTTTAGTTATTCACACGATCTTTTGGCTCCACGGTGGATTCAAAAGAGCTTCCACATTTAGCTATGCGTTCCTCTTTGGTCAGTGTATAAATAAAGAAAATTGTTAATTCAGCACAAACGGGTGGATTCTACAGGTTCCCAGACTCCATAAAGATCTGTCTTTTTCCTCTCTCTTGCACAGCTTTCTTGCCAAACCTTTCTGTTGACCATCTACTGACTGAGAAATGATGACAGACAAGGTATTTCTTTGTAGGCATCACCGCCGTCTCAGTCGGATGGAGGTGGCCCAGATTACCTTTCCATTTCTCCAGGCCTACCGAGTCGGTCCTTTCATTTTCCTTCCATTACAGTCTTCCGTGAGTTGAACACTGGCTCCTTTCTCCAAAAAATGTACACCTCTCCTTTGCTCAGGTCTTAACAGAGCAGAGCTCAGATGTGCTGCTGCCAAACCGTTGCATTCCATCATTTTGGTGACGGCGTCGTCCTGTCTTTTTGTGTGCGCATATTCCTTTTCCAGGCCTAGTTTGTGGCAATGCCCCCAGCCCCATCTGCTGCCTGTCCAAGCATAGACGGTGAAAGCACTATTGAGGCAAAACATTTTCTCCTGCAACCTTCCTTGCCTCAAACATGGGGGTTAACTTTGGTGGGAAGGGAGGAACATGTGGATATCTTCCATTTGCAGTTGTAACTCTGGCATTTTCACATTTTTCCTGTTGTTTTTCATACAGGGGAAAATAATCCATTAAGAAAGAAAAGGTATACTATAGTGGTCTCTCCACATTCGCTGGGGTTAGGGCTGAAGGACCTCCATGAATGTGTAAAAATCATAAATAAAAAATACTATTCTTTGTTCCTGAAAGAATACGTCTCTAGGAATCTCTAGGTCCTCCAGTGCGACTCTATGGTCAACATCCACCAGAAGTTGACCATAGAATCATGCTGGAGGACCTACAGATGCCTAGAGCTGTGTTTTCCTCTAGGAACATCTAGGTTCTCCAGTACAACTCTATGGTCAACATCTGGTAGAGTTGTGCTGGAGGACCTAGCGATTCCTAGAGAGAACATATTTTTTAATCAACTATATTAACTATAATAATCAAATTCACAAAAGTCGAAACCGCAAATAAGGAGGGCCAACTGTAATAGGCCTATGACGTGTTTTGCAGTTATGCAGATAACATTATATGCAGGGGTCATGTAAGGAGGAAACGTTGCAACCATTCCACACTGCAGTTGTTGAGTTTTAGCTCATGCATATGATCATAGTGCTGGGACTTTTTTGATGAACCAGGACGATGCTATCATCATAGACCCAGCAATCTCAGTAGGCTCAAGAAAAACCAAACTGCTCCAGACTCTCTAGCTTGAGTGTTCCTCTTCATTCATAACTTTTGCCCTCTTGACCACACTCTGATGTTGCTTGGCCACACATGTCCTGGTTCTCATCTGGAGGTTATGCATTGCCTTTCAGTTCCAGGAACAAGTTAGCTCATCTTGGAGATCCATCAGGCCCTCCTTGCCTCTCCCTGCTCCGGAGTTAACTGAGTGCAAGCAAGGCCAGAGTGTGCTCAAGAAGGCAACATTTGTTAATGAGGAGGAAAGTACAAGCCTGTTAGCATCATAGTTCCTGCCATGCTTGCTAGCTATATATTTTGTAAACGCTTAGTTATAGTGGATGATGGGATGTGCTACACAATTGTGTGGAAAGATTGTTTATCATTCATGGTGCCAAATAATGAGCAGATGTGAGGGAAGAAGCAAGGAGCTGTGAGCTATGAAGGTCATGAGAAGGTTTGGTACAAGGGGAACAAGGAGGGATAGTCCTGGGAAATGAAATGTTTTGGGTTGTGGATGAATGAGATGTAAGCCCATGGAAAACATCTCATTTGCCATTGGAGTTTATCACACTGGAGGAATTTCTCTTAATTTTGAATGAAAAGAAAGTGGGAACAGAACGCATTCATGTGAATTCGCTAGTTCAGTGAATTTACGTGAATATGAATTGCATTCGAACTGGCTTCCCATTGCCCAAAAATAGCTTGCCATTGCCCAAAATTGCATGTGGTAGTCTATCATGCAATAACATGAAACTCCATGATTGCATTGGGACTGACTTCCTATTGCCGGAAATTGTGTGTGGTAGTCTATCACGCAATAATATGAAACCCTATGATTGCGTTTGGATTGCCATTGGATTATACGTCCAATTTCCCTTGTCTGATAAGTCAACATGGGTTTCAGAGAAAGAAGTCATGTCAGACAAATCTGATCTCTTTCTTTGGCGGGCTACAGACGGGCAGGGGAGGACGTCTTGGAGGTGTATTCTGCTGAATGCGGAGCCTCCAGACGGCCCGCCCCGGGGGCGTGCTTCAGGTGTTGGAGCTTCCACACGGGGGGCAGTGAAGACGCCCCACCTGGGTCCATTTCGGACCCGGAGCTTCCATACGGCCGCCTCGGAGGACGCTGCAAAAAGAGAGGCAGCTTCCTCACGGGCGGCCCAAAGCGCGGCTTTTTTTTTCTTTTGCCGCATGACAAGTGCGCAGCTTCGCAGCTGCAGCGCTAAACAGCGGCGGCAGAAAGCCTGTCTGCGCATTTAAAGCGCCCAAGCCCCTTTAAACTTTCTCTCCTCTACGAGGCCATGG
>NC_056531.1:16194000-16197457 GCF_019175285.1 Sceloporus undulatus | reverse complement strand
AAGCGCCCAAGCCCCTTTAAACTTTCTCTCCTCTACGAGGCCATGGAGGCTGGCATCTAGGTGCCAGGGAACCCCAGCATCAACATCACAAGCCAGCAGATCGGGCCCCTGATACTGGCTGACTGTGCCTACCCCATTCGGAAGTGGCTCATGACCCCCTTGAAGAGAAAGAGAAGAAGAAAGCAGGGGAGGCTGTGAAGAATGCCCTGGCAGATTTTTTTCTGACAAGGAGAATCTGAAGGATGGCTCCTGTGCCATCATCTGTGATGTCAGAGTGCATTGTACTGTAATAGCATAAGCACATGAATAAATGTATCCCATTATCCACAGTTTGAGTCTGCCTATCATTCCTGATCTGTGGTGTGGGCATGTTTTGCCACGTGCCTGAGGGGGACACACACAAACACACACACACAAAAGGTCTCCTGGCGCCTGTTTTCCTGGGGCAAAAAGATACATCATCTCCAACTGCCAATTGCCCCTTTGACAATGTATCAATCCCCCTCAAATTCAAGCTTTCCTAATGGCCCATTTGAATGTATCAATGGGGCACCCAGAGGACATCTATTGGGGGAGAGATTCAAACTGCTCCTCTGAAAACTTTCATTGGCCTAGGACCACCGTGGCCTAACGGCCCAGAGCCGCAGGTGCCCATATATACCCGTGCGCAACTGTGCAAGACCCCAGGACGGCGATCAACATGGCAGAGCCACGCAGGAGGGTCCCGGTCCAAATCGCCTACTGGACGGACGAAGAGGTCGGGATCCTCCTGGACTCCCTGATGCCACAGGCAGCTGCGAGAAGGGTGATGGCTAGCACCAACAAGCCCAACCGGGGGCATTTTCTCGAGGCATCTCGTGCCCTCCGAAACCAAGGGTTTCAAAGAACGCTGCACCAATGTAGAGTTAAATTTAAAACTCTGAAGGCAGCGTTCTTCGAAACCCTGGAGGATTTCGGAGAGGCGCCCCCGGTTGACAGGCAGCCACCATTCTTCTCGCGGCTGAAGGACCTGTGGATCAGGGGAGATCGGCCCAGACCTGAAGATCGCCGTCCTCCAGGTAAGCCAGAGCTCTTGCCATGCCCTGTCCTCCCCTCCTTGACCCTTCCCTTGCCCTCCTCTCCTTCCTGCATGGTGCCAATGCCATCCCTCCTCTTCCCTTCTGCAGGCGTGCGGCCGAGGCGGAGGCGGAGGGAGGGAGGGCACCCTGCCAGGTCGCCCTCTCCACCATCCTCGGGGGACGAGGATGTCCCCGAGGGTGGGCCACAGCCAGGACCAGCTGCTGTGGCCCCTCCGCAGCCAGAGCAGGCTCCTCTGGCGGCAGGTAGGTCCCCAGGGTGAGGGGTGGGGGTTGCCTGCCTGCAGCCCCCACGACACTTGTGCCCTCGTCTGCCATGCCAGCATGGTAACTTGGGCCTTTCCTTCCTCTTTTGCAGGGCTTGAAGTCCTCGCTGCTGTTGCTGCCGCCGAGGAAGAGGAGCCTGGGCCGAGCCGCAGCCTGCCAGGACAGCCAGGGCACTTGGCTCTCGATGCCAGTGCCCTGGATCGTGTCCTCCAAGCCCGGCAGCAAGGTAAGTGTAGAGGTGAACCCAGGGAAGGGAGTGGGGGCACCCAGAAACCCTGCCTGTGGGAGTGGGTGATGGTCTGCACAGGCTGATCCTAACCATCCTCTTTCTTTTCTCCCCACAGAGAACCGGACGGAGAGGAGGTTTGCTGCGCTGGAGGAGAAGGTGGACAAGCTGACGGAGAGAGTCTCCTCCATGGAGGAGACTCTGCAAGAGATCCTCCGCCGGCTTCCCGCCCCACCGCCTCCTCCCCCTCCCTGAAGCAGCTTCCCTCTCCTGCCCCCTCTGCCATCCCCCCCTCCCCCTCCCCCTTGTAAATATTGTAATTATGTATATAGAAATCGTTTTGTTATTCTTAATAAAAAAGTTTATTTTTTAAAAAAAATTGTGTGGTTAATTATGCGCAACTGCGGCGGTGTGGCTGTGAGTGTGAATGAGGCACAACTGTGCAGTCTAAAGCTAGGCAGGAGTGGTGTGAGGTAGCAATCTGCAAACTCTGTCCTTCCAGGCATTTGGACTTCATGTCCCAGAATCCCAGACCACAGGGCAAGGTGGCTGGGGATTCTGGGAGATGAAGTCCAAACGCCTGGGAGGACAGAGTTTGGAGATTGCTGGTTTGGGGACCAGTGAGCCAGGCATGGTGGGAGGAGAGAACAGGAAGGGTAGAATAGAGTAGATAGGGCTGGCAGGGAACACATGTCCTGGGAGGCGAAATGATGTCTTTATGGGACATCATGGGACCTAGTGCCTTGTCAGTGCTCCCTGCCCCTTGATCCCAGGCCCAGGCCCCCTGTAGTTGCCCCTTGCCTTTGGGGGCAAGTTTAGAGGGTATCAAAAGGTCTTGGGCACATTCAAGCTCCGGGGTCTCTTTTTTTTTTCCTTTGCCGGCTGGCGAATGCGCAGCTGCGCAGGGCTAAGCAGCGCCGGCAGAAAGCCTATGGGCACATTTAAAGTGCCCAAGCCCCTTTAAAACAAAGGTAGTTTCCTGCCAGCTGGTGATCAGCTGGTGTTGGCATCCTTGTCCGCTTGCACTTTGCCAGTGTCAGCAGCATCATAGATGCCTCCTCTCCTTTGGTCCCCGCGCTCCTGCTGAATCTGCAATGCGCAGCCACAGCTGTCGCCGCTGCCACCGCTGTCCCCCTGCCATCCCCCATCACCTCCCTTGTACATATGTCAATATTTACAGTTTTAGCGTTTTTTATTGTTAGGTGAAAATGGCAGAGGAAAGTGTGTAGGGGTGCACTTTAAAGTCCAAACTTTCCAAGCAGCGCATGCGTACATCTTGCTCTAGGGTTAGGGTTAGGGTTAGGGTTACGAGGCTTAAAATG
Source organism: Sceloporus undulatus (assembly GCF_019175285.1). NCBI lineage: Eukaryota > Metazoa > Chordata > Lepidosauria > Squamata > Phrynosomatidae > Sceloporus > Sceloporus undulatus. The sequence continues at coordinate 16,194,566 of NC_056531.1, read as the reverse complement.
CGCCGCAGCTGTGCCTCAGCTTCCACAGCTGCATGGCAGTGGACGTTGCAATTAAAGCCTGACTGCAAACTGCGCATGTTCCAAGACCCCAACTGACTATGCGACGGAGCTTTTAAATGGGCAACTTAAAGTAATGGCGTAGCAGTTCTGGTGTACCGGTGCAGCAGCTCTCATGGCTTCTTCCCCTTCTCGATATGTGTCAGCATTCAGGTAGGACTGCTCCAGTTTCTGCAGTTACTCCAGTTTCTGGGACCATGCCTTTTTTCGGGGTGCTGGTGGATGGCTGAGCCATCCTGCCTGGTGGCAAAGGGGAGCCGCCACACAGCTGTGCCAGGAGCAGCCAAACTGTGCCCGTTCCCAGGTGAAAATGGCGCAGGAATGTGTGTAGGGGGTCACTTTAAATCCCAAACTTTCCCTTTTCACTTTCTACAACCAAAACATCCGCCGGCAAAAGTTACAACTTCCCGCGGTTCTAGCAAGGCATGCGCACAAGTGGCTCTAGGGTTAGGGTTACGAGGCTTAAAATGCGCCGCAGCTGTGCCTCAGCTTCCACAGCTGCATGGCAG
>NC_056531.1:16172721-16193990 GCF_019175285.1 Sceloporus undulatus | reverse complement strand
CGGACGTTGCAATTAAAGCTTGGCTGCAAACCACGCATGTCCCGGGACCCCGACCCATTATGGGACGCAGCTGACACGGAGCTTTTAAACCGGCAACTTATATTTGCGGCGTAGCAATTCTGACGTATCGGTGCAGCAGCTTACAGACGGAGCTGCGCAGGTACGCCGCAAATCAAAAAGAAGCGGAAAAAAGCAGCACCTTTTTAATGCCGCTTCTTCCCGCTTGGGGCGTGCAGGGGGCGTGTTCATGACGGCATTCAGGGAAAGCCCGTCTGAAGGCTCTACCTTCATGACGTCATGAGTACATCCCTTTTTGCCCGTCTGTAGCCCGCCTGTGATAAAATCACCAGCTTGGTAGATGAAGGGAATGCTGTGGATATAGTATATCTTGATTTCAGTAAGGCCTTTGACAAAGTTCCCCATGACATTCTTGCAAACAAGCTTGTAAAATGTGGGCTAGACAAAGGAACTGTTACATGGATCTGTAATTGGTTGACCGGCCGAACCCAAAGGGTGCTCAACAATGGCTCCTTTTCATCCTGGAGAGAAGTGACCAGTGGGGTCCCACAGGGCTCTGTCCTGGGCCCAGTGCTATTCAACATCTTTATCAATGACCTGGATGACAGAATTGGGAGCATACTTACCAAATTTGCAGATGACACCAAATTAGGAGGAATAGCTAATACCCCAGAGGACAGGATCAAGATTCAAAATGACCTGAATAGACTAGAAAGCTGGGCCAAAGCTAACAAAATGAAATTCAACACGGAGAAATGTAAGGTATTGCACTTAGGGTGGAAAAATAAAATGCACAGATATAGGATGGGTGACACCTGGCTGAATGAAACTACGTGTGAAAGGGATCTAGGAGTCCAAGTAGACCACAAGTTGAACATGAGTGAACAGTGTGATGTGGCAGCTAAAAAGGCCAATGCTATTTTAGGCTGCATCAATAGAAGTATAGTGTCTAGATCAAGAGAAGTAATAGTGCCACTGTATTCTGCTCTGGTCAGGCCCCACCTAGAATATTGTGTCCAGTTCTGGGCGCCACAATTCAGAAAGGACATTGAGAAACTGGAGCGTGTCCAAAGGAGGGCGACAAAAATGGTGAAGGGTCTGGAAACCATGCCCTATGAGGAACGACTTAGGGAGCTGGGGATGTTTAGCCTGGAGAAAAAAAGGTTAAGAGGTGATATGATCGCCCTGTTTAAATATTTGAAGGGATGTCATATTGAAGAGGGAGCAAGCTTGTTTTCTGCTGCTCCAGAGAACAGGACCCGGAACAATGGATGCAAGCTACAGGAAAAGAGATTCCACCTAAACATTAGGAGGAACTTCCTGACAGTAAGGGCTGTTCGACAATGGAATGCACTCCCTCGGAGGGTGATAGAGTCTCCTTCCTTGGAGGTCTTTAAGCAGAGGCTGGATGGCCATCTGTCAGGGATGCTTTGAATTGGATTTCCTGCATGGCAGGGGGTTGGACTGGATGGCCCTTGTGGTCTCTTCCAACTCTATGGCCCTATACAGACAGCCAAAATAAAGCTGCTTCGAGTCACTTTGGAGGTATGGTGTTTACATGATGCATGCATCCTAAGAGTCTGGAAGCTGCACCAAAGCTGCACTCTCGTCCTTAGGACTGGACCGCAGCTTTGGTGCGGCTTCTGGACTCTTAGGACGCATGTATCATTGAAACACCATACCTCCAAAGTGACTTAAAGCAGCTTTATTTTGGCTGTCTGTATCAGGCCTATGATTCTATGAGTTTTCATTGTACTGTGTAAATGACAATGCTTCAGTCCTGACATCATTCAGCTGTTTTCTGAATAACGCTTTCTGACTCCGCTGGCACATGTGTTTCTGAACTGAAATCCGCCCGTACATGACAGTTTGTCAGGAATCCTTACTGTCCTGAATTGTGGCAGCATGCAGTCACAAAGGAAAGACCCAAAAGGTGGCTCTGGAGCTGAAAAGGGGAAATAAGGCATAGTTTCCCAGAGGAAGGAATTGAAGCAGCTGCCTCCGCCGTCTCTTGGACCCTGAGTGCCGCTCCATCAATGGATGATCAAGTACACTGGTACCAGATGGCACAACCCTTACTGAAAGAGTGGCAACAAGCCCTATGTATGATGGAATGGGACACGAGAGTCGTGAAGCTTTTGCCCTGGGAAATTTAGAAGGAGAGGAACAGGAGGCTGAGATGCAGCAACTCTTTTGGCATTAAGTGAGATGTGTGGCCTTGTGCAGGTCCTCTGGCTGGAACAGGACAGTGACAACAGAGTTTATCAGACAAGGGAAATTGGAAGTATAATCCAATGGCAATCCAAACGCAATCATGGGGTTTCACATTATTGTGTGAGAGGTGATCACATGCAATTTCGGGCAATGGCAAGCTATTTTCGGGCAATGGGAAGTCAATTCGAATGCAATTCGAATTCACGTAAATTCGCTGAACTAGCAAATTCATGTAAATGCGTTCTGGCCCCACTTTCTTTTCATTCGAAATTAAGAGAAATTCCTCCTGTGATAAACTTCAGTCTGTGATAGCTTCCAATGGCAAAGAAGACGTTAAGTAGTTTTGCCTTTTCTCTGTTCCCAGTTATTATTTTGCATCTTGTCCATGAAGCAGCCCTACCATTTCCTTGGTCTTCCTTTTGCTACGGACATAACCAAAAAGGCCCTTTTTATTGTTTTTAACCTCTCCAGCAAGCCTGAGCTCATTTGGTGCTTTAGCTTTTTCAACCTTCTCTTTGCATGAGCTGGCTATTTGTTTGAATTCCTTTTTGGTGATTTCCTCCTTTGTCCATTTCTTATATGAACGTCTCCTGTTTATAACTTAGCTCAGCTGAAAGTCCTTTAGTCCTCCATCCTGATTTCTTGAAACACTTCCCAGTTTTCCTCCGCACGGGAACTGTTTGAAATTGTTCCTTCAGTATCTCACTTTTAAGAAACTCCCACCCTTCATGTGAATCCCCTTCTCTGTTAGTATTCCTGACCATGGGAGTGCTGCCAGTATTTCCCTTCATCTCGAGAAATTTAAATACATTTGGGTCGGACGACAGTTGGTTACGACTAGACATTCATGTCAAGGGACTACTTTTACCTTTTTATATGGGTCTTGTTGTTGGTTTTTCTCATGATACTTCTGAGGGAATCTGTGAATCTGGGAGAGAATGATCAGGATAAGGACTGAACAAAACAAAATTCTCATTCATACCTTCTTTCATACCCAGATCTAGAAAAGAGAATCGTTACAACCCTCTAGTGGCAAAGGTTTTGAATAACAGTTGCATAAGAGTACACTGGCCACTTTCCCTGCCACACTTCCATTACCTACATTGTTCACAAAGCTGAAAACGGATTACCATAGTAGACCCATAGCATCTTAAGAGTTGGACAGGACCACAATGGCCATCTAGTCCATCCTCCTGTTAGGAAGGAATATTCAACTTTAAAGCACTCTTGTGAGATGCCCATCCAACGTCTGTACCAGAAAACAAGTTTGCTCCATCCTCCATATGGCACATCTTCAAATACATAAACAGGGCTATCATATCACCTCTCAACTTTCTCTTCTCCAGGCAAAGCATGCTAAACTTCCTAAGTCCTCATAGGGCATGGTTTCCATAGCCTTCGCCATCTTGGTCACCCTCTTCTGGATATGCTCATCCTTCTTGAACTGGGTGCTCAGCGCTGGACACAGTCTTCCAGGTGAGGTCTGTCCAAAGTAGAATACAGCGGCACTATTATTTCCCTCTAGAGACACTATACTTCTATTGATGCAGCCTAGAATCACATTGGCCTTTTTAGCAGCTGCATCACTCTGTTGACCCGTGATCTACTGAGACTCCTAGATCCCTTTTTCATGTACTGTTGTCGAGCCAGGTGTCACCCATCCTATACAGCGGGTCCGTCCGTGTTATCCACTGGGGCTTGGTTCCAGGACCCTCCATGGATAACAAAATCCATGGATGTTCAAGTCGTGTTAAATACAGTGGCATAGTAAAATACTGTTGCTTATATAAAATGGCAAAATAAAGGTTTGCTTTTGGGATTTCACACACTTTAAAAATATTTTCAAACCACTGTGGATAAAAAAATCCATGGATGCGGAGGGCTGACTGCATTTCCCCCACCTTAAATGTAGCATTTTACATTTCTCCCTGTTGAAGTTCATTTTGTTAGTTTTGGCCCAGCTTTCTAATCTATTCAGGTCATTTTCAATGTTGATCCTCTCCTCTGGGGTATTAGCTACCCCTCTTAATTTGGTGTCACCTGCAAGTTTCATAAGCATGTCTTCTATTCCTTCATTGTTGTTTGTTGCTGTTGTTGTTGTTTTAAGACACAAGCAGAATTAGGAAACCTAAGCAACATTGGGGCAAAGCTACCATCCAGTGGTCCGGAGTTGCACAGGAAGGAAGCTATTGCACCAAAAACCTCTACTCAGAGAATCTTAACATTGGCACTGGAATTAAAGAAATTTTAATTGAGGTGTTTTATCCATAAATTCAAATGGTCTCCTGGTTTAAATCAGCATACGGTGAAAAACATTTCCAAAGGAAGCAGTATACTCGATTATTTAGCTGCCATGGCAATGTCATGCAAGGTCCTTAGATGCATAGTTTAGTGAGGAACCACAGCTCTTTGGCTGAGGATTCAAATATTGCTCTCCAAACTACCAACCCCAAAACTCCATAAGGATGTTGCCATGGCAGTTAAAGTGAAACCATAGCTCTGTAACTGTGGCATGTGAAAGGGCCCTTACTGCTTCCCCAGGCTGGACTTAGCTCTTCAAGTTTTACATGCCATGTTCACCCAACAACACAAACAAGCCCCATCTCCGAAGATGCCAGCCACAGATGCTGGCGAAACGTCCGGAATAAACTCTTCTAGAACACGGCCAGATAGCCTGAAAACCCCACAAAAAACTATGGATGCCGGCCGCGAAAGCCTTCGACTTCATACTAAGCCCCATGTATTTGTACCATGCACAAACCTGAACTTAGCAGGAGGAAGATTGGGGGTTTATAGTGCTAGATTCCCGCAGCTGGATGGTCATCTGTTGGGAGTGCTTTGATGGCAAGAGATTGGACTGGATGTCCCCTGTGGTCTCTTTCAACTCTATGATTATAAATAAAGAAATACACTTCTCCCAAGTGCTTAGCAAAGGATTCCTCCTCTCCAGTTTCCATCACATCCATACAGCTGTTGGCCATAAAATCCAAATTTTGAAGAGTAGCTCCTTCAGCTGTTTCCTTCAGTTGATGGTCTCCATCACCTGATAGTAGATGCCTCTAAGACAGCAAAGAGGAGCTTCGTTTCCAGAAACGGAAGTAAGCTGAAGATGGGGGGAAAGTGGATGGAGGAGAGAGAAACTGGGATCTTTTAAAAGCAGCTAAAAATGAGATGATGGATGATGAATCAGGACTGTCAGTGCCAAATTGGGACATTCAGGATCTGTGCAAGACATCTCTGTGCCACAAAAGAATGGAAAGAGAAAGAGTGGGTTTTGCACTCCAACCTGCCACTCCCCCAACTTTGACCCAAAAGACACATTTTTATGCGCCTTCAATTTTTCTAGAGCAGGTTCACCATTGCCTTCCTCTGAGGCTGAGAGAGCGTGACTGGCCCAAAGTCACCCGTAGCTGTAGGGTTTCCTTGGCTGAACGGAGAGCTGAACCTGGGTCTCCCATATACTCCAGCATTCAAACTACAATACCATGCTGGCTCCCTTCTTATTCCTGCTCGACCTGACTGGGCCTGAAGGCAAAAGTAATACAAGCAAAATGTTACGTAGCTGAAAACATACAGAAATCAAGATTAATTTGTCTGTAAAATGAATAGCTCACCCGGTGCGGAGGAAGAGGCCCAACCCCACAGCAGTTAAAGAGGAACCATAATGTTATATAACTATGTCATGTGGAAGAGTCCTTACCTCTTTTTCTTTTCTTTTTATTGAATTAGTTTAACATATATACAAACAGTGTTACGTAAGCCCCCTTTCCCCCTCTCCCACAGTTTGATATAGATAAATAGATAGATTACGATCAACTGATCAAACATCCACAGCTTGATAGAGTTTAGAATCAATACGCTGTTAACAATTAGTAACTTACATTCAATATGTGGGATATGGATTTGATTACATTACTGACTTCCTTGTACTCCGTATTCCCTTTCACCTTCTCAAGCAGGATTTCCCAATTCAAATTCCAAGCTTCCACTATCCTTTCTCCAGTATATTTCAATCTCCCATCTCTAATAATATCAAACAGCAAGTTATCTGCCAAATACTTGTCAGCTTTGGACAAGTTCCAGTTTTTACTTTCTTTCCATCCTGATATTATCATGGCCTGTGTTGCTTTTAATATACACTTTACTGCCTTATCTTCATTGTTATTCATTCCCTTTTCGTTTCAAATTTAATGTTATACAATTCTCTTTACATAAATGAACATCCTTGCCTATAATTTTATTAGAAGAGTTGTTAGATCTGGCGGCTGGGGAGTTTCAGGGAGGTTTTGAGGGGGACTGCGAAGGAAGAATACTGGTTCCAAAGGTGTTTCTAAGCATAGAGGAACAGGAACCTTTTGGGCCACAGTGGAACTTGTGACGCAAATAGGGTTGCCATAATTGTCCACTATTACCAGGGACAAAATGTGGAACAAATTCAAGACCAAACTATAGGACAACTGCAGGACAAAACTCAGCCCAAAATGTAGGACATTTAAGAAAAATGGAGGACCTTACATGTCCTACGTTTTGGGCTGAGTTTTGTACCGCAGTTGTCCTACAGTTTGGTCTAGAAGTTGTCCTACATTTTGTCCCTGGTAATAGTGGACATAACTGGGTGCAAGAGATGGAGGATATTGAAAGAGAAGGTACACCGGATGCGGGAAGAGTAAGCAACACGCTTACCATATATACTCGGCTATAAGTCGACCTCACATATGTCGAGGGCAGGTTTGGGGGCCAAAATTATGGATTTTGATATGACCCATGTCTGAATAATTCTGCCCCATCTGGAATAATGCTGTGTCCAGTTCCGGGCAAAACAATTCAAAAAGGACATTGATAAACTGTGTGGCAACCCCATTGGCAAAACCACGGGGTCACGACCCTCTCTCAGGATAGCAATGCCCATCAAGATTGAGATGTGACAGTTCTGCTGGCAAACCACAGAAAGGTGACCCTCTATCAAGATGACAACGCTTTATCCATAATCAGATAGATAAGTCCATGCTGACCTAGCTGGTCTTCACATCCTGCTTCCACTGCAAAAAGGGCACGTAACCTAGCAAATGATTGTAAGGCAAACAACAGACTAATGTAAGCAAGATGACAATAAAAGCCCAGCCAAAACCTGGCTGAGAAAGCTTGTGAAGAGAGGCTTGTGAACCCCACTCTCGTCTCTGTGTCTCTTTGCCGCGACAAAACTGAAGCCATGTGTCCAAAGGAGGGAGACTAAAATGGTGAAGGGTCTGGAAACCATGAAGCCCTATGAGGAAGGACTCAGGGAATTGCTGGGGATGTTTAGCCTGGAGAAGAGAAGGTTAAGAAGGGATATGATAGCCCTGTTTAAATATTTGAAGGGATGTCATATTGAGGAGGGAGCAAGCTTGTTTTCTGCTGCTCCAGAGACTAGAACCCAATGGAGCAATGGATGCAAGGTCCAGGAAGAGATTCCACCTCAACATTAGGAGGAACCTCCTGGGAGTAAGGGCTGTTCGACAGAGGAAGACACTCCTTCCTCGGAGATTATGGTGGAGTCTCCTTTCTTGGAGGTCTTTAAGCAGAGGCTGGATGGCCATCTGTCAATGGGGATGCTTTGACTGAGTGTTCCTGCATGGCAAAAGGGGGTTGGACTGGATGGCCCTTTTTGGGGTCACTTCCAATTCTGTGCTTCTGTGATTCCAAGTCGAGGGTAAAACCTAGGGGCACATAATGAAGGACATAAAGGACGAAGCAAAGGAAAACAATGCCAAAGCACTGACAAAACCCCAGCAGGCATAATAGCTCTTTGTACTCCTCTATGGTACTCATTTGTTTCCCAAAGGGCAGTTAAAGCGGTCTCAAACTGGACCGTTCCTGCCGTTTGTCTTGGGCCTACGTGACCCAAGGAGGAACCTAGATCAAGTGCTGAGGCAGCCAGGGAGAGGGAGAATCATAAAACAAAATGGCGGCATGGAGCGTGAGGTGTTTTGCGACGGATGAAGGGTCGAGAGACTGAAACTGGCTTCATCGGAGTAGTATAGTCTTCCTTTACAGTCCAAAACGCACTGCAGAAATAACCCAGTCTGAGGCCGCTTTAACTGCTGTGGCTCAGTGCTAAGGAACCCTGGGATTTGTAGTTTATTGGGGCACCAGCGCTCTCCCTGACAGAGAAGGCTCAATGTCTCACAGAACTACAATTCCCAGGATTCCCTAATAGCACTGAGCCAGGGCAGCTAAAGCGGTCTCAAACTGGATTAATTCTGCCGTGCGTTCTCTGAGTTCTGTCACTGAGGAATAACGGTTAGCTCTATGGTTTCACGTAATAAAACTTTGCTTCTGGCCTCCTTTATTTCAAATGAACATCCGGGCCCATTCCCGCTCTGAAACTCAGGAGCCAATCAGGAGCCGCTTCGTAGATTTCCCCGCCCCCTGAGTCCGAGCGAAGGAGGCGTGGCCTCCACGCAGCTTTTTTTTGCCCAGCAGGTGAAGCCCAATGGTTAAATCGAGATCGCGCATGCGCCTCCCGCTCCGCGCGCGCGCGCACCTGAGCCGCCGCGTTACGTCACCCTCCACGTCCTCGACGTGTAGCGTCATCAGTTTAGGAGTCGCAGACTGAGCGGCCGCGTTAAAAAAAAAAGCCGGAAGAGGCAGCACTTTTTAGGTTCGCTCGGACTACAACTCCCAGCATCACTCAGCCGGAGAAAGGCGGGAGGGGTTTTTTTCCCTTCTTTTTCTGACCATCTCAGTGTTGATTGACTTCTTTTTTTTTCCCTCACGTCAAAAACAAGACGCCGATTGGATAAACCGGGGAGTGGTGGGCGGAGCTAGGAGACACGTCTCAACTTTCCTTCCTCTTCTTTCCAGTGCGCACGCGCAGAACCAGGGCTTGGGCGGGGCCTATCTCAGGGCACGCATGCGCCAGACGCTTTCAGCGCGTGCGCACTGAGGAGCCATTCTTCCTCCTCTTCACTCTCTCTGCCTTGTGCGCGCGCCGCTCGGGACAGACGTTAGGCCGCCCTCGGATTGGCTGGTTCCGTTAAATCGCCCCCCGTCAAGGCTCGCGACGAGGACGACGGTTGCGGCCCAGCGTTCTGCGCAGGCGCAGTAGGCCCTCGCTCGCTGGTTCCGAAGGGGGCCTCCGCCGCCGCTCCTGTGAGGAAACCGCCATCATGAGCGTGGAGGCGTACGGGCCCAGCTCCCAGACGCTGACCTTCCTGGACACCGAGGAGGCCGAGCTCCTGGGCGCCGACACCCAGGGCTCCGAGTTCGAGTTCACCGATTTCACTTTGCCCAGCCAGACCCAGACGCCGCCCGGAGGAGCAGGAACCGCCGGAGGCTCCGGAAGCAGCGGCAGCGCCGCCGCCAACAACGCCGGAGCCGGAGGGGCGGGGAGCGGGCCAGCCTCAGCCGCTGCTGCTGCTCAAGGGAGCCCCGTCGGAGCCGGGGTCGGGCCGCCCTCCGTCGGCGTCTCTGGGCAACTCGAGGCCCAGGTGAGGAGGAAGCTCCGGAAAGGCCCGCTTTAACTGCCCCAGGCTCTTAGGGCTAGGGAACTCTGGGAAATGTAGTCTGTTGTGGCACTAGGGCTATCTCTTAGTTAAAGCGGTGTCAAACCGTGGGCTGTGAATTAAGCCACTTTGACTGCCTTGGCTCAGGGCTAGGGAACTCTGGGAAATGTAGTTTTGCGAGACATTGAGCTTCCTCTGGCGGCAGAGAGCCATGGCAGTTGAAGCCGTGTCAAACCGTGGACTGTTTTAGCATGTTTTAATTGTCTTAATACCGAAAGCAATGTCAAAAAGGGGGAGGGGGGAGTGAGCCGCATTGACTTCCCTGGCTCAGTGCTAGGGAATCCTGGGAAATGTAGTCCGTTGTGGCACTAGAGCTATCTCTTGACAGAGCCTCACCAAACTACTTCTCCCAGACTTCTCTAGCACTAGAGTCAATGGTCTCAAACTGCAGAAATAATAGCAACAATAACAACAACAATAATAACTCTTATTATTATATTTATATCCCACTATGTGCCCCAGAACTGGGACTTGGGGGCAGCTTGTGTTGAAGAAGCAGTATTACTACTACTACTACTACTACTACTACTAACCTTTATACAATTAAAGACATCCAGATAGTAGTATATTAAACTAGGGCTGAGTTATTACGACGCTAAAAGGAGAGAAGCCTAAATGTCTCCTGAAACTACACTTCCCAGAGGCCCCTAGCGCTGAGCCAGTGGTCTCAAACTGGAGGAATGTTAATAATAGTAATAATAATAATAATAATAATAATAATAATAATATCTCATTCTTTCCCCAGAAAGTAGTGCAGCTAAAAGCATCCAAATGTAGTACATTAAAATAGAGTTAAGTTATTGCAATGCTAAAAGGAGAGAAGTCTAAACGTCTCACAGAACTACAGCCCTCAGGGTTCCTTAGCGGCTAAAGCGGCTTCCAACTGGATCATCTCTGCAGCGGCTTTTGGATCCATGCGATGAAAGGAAACATCCAGATTTAGGTCCAAAACTCACTGCAGGAATAATCCAGTTTGAGACCACTTTAACTGCCTTGGTTCATTGCCAAGAAATCCTGGGAACTGTAGTTTTCTGAGACCTCTAGCTTCCTCTGTCAGAGAGCTCTGGGGCCACAATAAACCTCAGTTCCCTAGGATCCCAAGCACTGCGTTTTGTGAGCTCTGATAGAGAGCCATGGCAGTTAAAGTGGTGTCAAACCGTGAACTGTTTTAGGATGTTTTGTTTTAATACCAAAAGCAGTGTCAAATAAAAATTAAGCCACTTTGACTGTCCTGGCTCAGGGCTAGGGAATTCTGGGAATTGTAGTTTGTTATGCCTTTTGGGCCATAGAGGGTGGCTGGGTTTTGCCATGACAATTTGGTTTGCTAAATGTACATTTTTTAGTGTTTGACTGGATCCAGGACAAACGCGGGAGAAGTGTTGTTGCTTTGCTTTTTTAAATTGCCTGTGTATGTTATGGATACAGACTGCGAAATTATGCATTCTACTGTAATACGTGTGTGATACTGTATACACACATATGCGGGACTCATCTGTGCTTATGCACAGGTGTGTGTGTGTAGATAGATAGGCAGATACACATGCTTGTGTGTGAGAGAGAGATTAGGCAAAACAACAGCACGCCTCCCAAGTTTGTGCTGAGTTCCAGGGGAAAGCAGTTAAGGAATTCCACTATAAAAGTAATAAAGCTAAATTCAAACATTTTGGCTTCTGCAGTTGCTAAGGATGGAACTGGAGCTGCATGCAAGGTGGCAGTTTGGAATACATATCTGTGCACACACATTGAATCGTGGAGTTGGAAGAGACCGCAAGGGCCCTGATCCAGTCCAACCCCCTTATGCCATGCAGGAACTCTCAGTCAAAGCATCCCCATTGACAGATGGCCATCAGCCTCTGTTTGAAGCCTTCCAAGGAAGGAGACTCCACTACACACCAAGGAAGGAGTGTGTTCCACTGTCAAAACAGCCCTTACTCTCAGGAAGTTCTTCCTAATGTTGAGGTGGAATCTCTTTTCCTGGAGCTTGCATCCATTGCTCCATTGGGTCCTGTTCTCTGGAGCAGCAGAAAACAAGCTTGCTCCCTCCTCAATATAGCATCCCTTCAAGTATTTAAACAGGGCTATCATTTCACCTCTTAACCTTCTCTTCTCTAGGCTAAACATCCCCAGCTCCTTAAGTCCTTCCTCATAGGGCTTCATGGTTTCCAGACCCTTCACCATTTTAGTCCTTTTTGCATTGCAGTTCCCAGAACTGGACACAATATTCTGGTACATATACTTACCATGTACATAGATAAACACACACACACATATATATGTACACATGCCCATTCGTGTTATGTGCTTTTAAGTTGTTTCTGACTTATGGCAACCCTATCTGGAGCTGAGAGCCTGTGACTCATCCAATGTCACCCAGTGGGTTTCATGACCAAACAGGGCCAAATTCTGGTCTCCAGAATTGTAGTTTAGTGCTCAAACCACGACACCACGCTGATTCTCATGGCCACACATACACACTTAATATGTGCTTATTTTCATGATAATGTATGTATGCAAGTCTACATCATTTACATATATATAGCAGATACGTCAAGACATAGGCAGCCAGACAGACACTTATACATATTTATGTGGAAGTGTATGTATGGACATGCATATTAATACATATGTAAGTATGCTGGGAAGATTCCCGTATCAGCTTTAAGACTAGCGGGGAGATCCATCGAATGATTCAGATCTCACCTGGAATCCTGTATCCAGTTCTGGACAGTACAGTTCAATAAAGGTCCACATCCTGAGAATTGTAGTGTATTGTGGCACCACAGCTGTCTCTCAGGTAAGGCTCAATGTCTCCTGAAACTACCGTTCCCAGAATTCCCTTGCATTGAGCCAGAGCAGTTAAAGTGGGTACAAACTGGATCACTTCTGAAGTGGGTTACGGACAAGCTGGAAGTTGGCCAGAGAAGGGTGCCCCAGATAGTCAAAGGTCAGGAATCAAAGCCTTATGAGGAATGATGGAGGGAGCTTGGGATGTTTAGTTTGGAGAAGAGACGGCTGAGAGGTGACATGGGAGCCATGAAGGGATGCCACGTAGAAGATGGAGTGGTCTTGTTTTCTGCTTTTCCAGTGGGTTCAAATTACAAAGGAAGAATTTCTTGACTATGGCTGTGTCTGCACTGGAGAAACAATTGGGTTTGACACCACCTTAACCGCCATGGCTCAGTGCTGTGAAATTCTGGGAGTTGTAGTTTATTGTTTGTAGCTTTGCTCTGGTGCTGCTTCAAGTGGTGTCAAACCCTATTACTTCTACAGTGTGGATGCAGCCTCTGAGCTGTTCAATGATGGAATAGGCTACCTGGGGGGCTGCTTTCATTCATTGGAGGTCTGTAAAAAAAGGTTGGAGGGGCATCTTTAGGAGCGCTTTAGGTGGCAGGGGTTGGACTATATGTCCCTTTTTTCCCAGCTTTGTGATTCTGTGACCTGGAGTTCATGAAAGCTGTTCATATTGTGACTAGTTGAATTCTATTTTAATGTTCACTTTTTGGATGTTTTTAGCTGTGTTGCTCTTTTAAACTATAAGCTGCTTTGAATCTCAATTCTGGGAGGAAGGCAGGATACAAATAATAATAACAGCAGCAATAACAATAAGAAAGCTTATGCTAAATACACATTCTTCCCACTAGTTTCAAAGGTGTGACTGTATTCATTTACATCTTGCTTATGCTAATGCTAAATCTTATGCTAAAGCTATTCCTTTGGCTGTATTTCCTAACAAATAGCCATATCATACATATCTACACAAACCTGGCTGTGAGAATGACCTTTTGTATCTTTTAAAAAAGGCTTTTTACTTCATGGAGGAATCAATGAAAGAAATACTGGGTGGCTCTATATAGAACAGTGTTCTTACAGCATTATGCATGCTTACACATGCCTTGTCTTTAGCCTTTTGGGCTAAGAACTGTCACCTCCTTTTCTGGACTGGATACAAAAAAGAACATTGGGGAATGTAGATACCCTTTTACTTCTCATTTATAGGACTGTTTTCATATAATAGTCAGCTGTTTTGATACTATAGTAGTGTTGGCTCCAGACAAAGTCAATCTTAAGAGTAAACTGGTTAAAATATGTAGAGAGATCTTGTAGCACCTTTGAGACTAACTGAAAGAAAGAAATTGGCAGCAGGAGCTTTCATAGACTTCAGTCTACTGCCTCATGCATTTGGTTAAAATATATGGAGTAAAACAGTTGTGACCAGTTTGCATCTGGCATTGTGGACTCTAGTCCTTAAAATCTCATACTCTATTCAGTCCATTTGTTTTAAGGTGCCCCAAAAGTCTTTGTGTTCTCCCTGCAGCTGACTACCATCATTGCGTCTCAGGATCGGCTTGACTCTGTGGGGCTGCTAAAATTAAGTCTTAGGTGTGTGTATGGCTGAGAAATCGAATAAAGTGTTTGTATCTTGTTGTGGTTTTCCTTCAGGTCATTTCCAGCTTATGGCACTAAGGTGAAACCTACTGCAGAGTTAGATCTGTATGCCTTATTTGTATGTATATGGACTGTACTTGCACTGTGCAGGTAACCGTTTGTGGATTGAATATATCTTTTATTGGGACAAGACAGAAGGGATATGGAGGCCGTGTATGTGCACATTTATGTTTCTGAGAGTGTGTAACCTTTCATGGTTAAAAGCATTGTTTTTGGAACGGAGCGGAAAATGCTGTGACAAACTGTTGCCTGAACAACATGATGTACTGGTGGACATGGTGGCTTTTCATTGGAACATTAACATAGCTTACTTAGGTCCAAAACACACTGCTAAAATAATCCCTGGCTCAATGCTAGGGAATCCCGGGAACTGTAGTTCTGTGAGACATTGAGCCTTCTCTGTCAGAGAGCTCTGGTGCCACAGTAAACTACCATTCCCAAGATTCCCTAGCACTGAGGCAGCGTGGTTCAAGTGGTCTCACACTGGATTATTTATGCAGTGTGTTTTGGATCTTAGTGGTGTTGGATCAAAGTGCTAAAGAGGTTTCTGGGGAAAATTGAAAAGATATTTATTTATTGGGTTTATAGCCTGCCTTTCTCCCAAAATGGGATTCAAGGCGGCAATTGGAATCAAGGATGTTGTCTATCTGCTTTCCTTTGCAGGTGTTAGGAGGGAATGTTGGACAATGTTACAGTAAGGAAATGCCCTTGTTCATATGAGAACAGTTTTATTTAAGTAAATTCAGTATTTAACTCAAAGCATGTGTACATTTTATACAGTTGTCCCTCTACATTTGCTGGGGTTAGGGCTAAGGACACCTGTGAATGTGGAGAAGCTGCACATTAAAAAACCTATTCCTTTTACCTGAGAGAACACCTTTCTAGGTATCTGCAGGTCCTCTAGTGCAACTCTACTACGGTCAACCCCTGCCAGGTGTGGATCATAGAATTACGCTGGAAGACCTACAGATGCCCAGAGAAGTGTTTTCTCTAGGAACTTCTAGGTTTTCCAGCACAACTCTATGGCCAAGTTATGGCAGAGTTGTGCCAAAGGACCCAGAGATTCCTAGAAAGAACATATTAATCAAAACTGCTTATAACCAAATCTACAAAAGTCAAAGCCGCAAATGTGAAGGGCCAACTGTACATTAAAAAGTTTGGGAGGAGGAGGAGGGATCAGGGCCTCCAAGTCTCGTGGCCCCTTGAGCAACTCTCATGCACCCCCCCCCCATTTCAGAACCATTTGAGGCCACAAACCTTTACTAGCCTGCCTTTTCTGTACCTCATTTTTAGGCGACAGTCCACCTTGAGGCAGGTGAGGAGAGGCAGGACGAAGATGTAACTTTAAAAGTATATAAATAAATCCATTATAACTGACTTAAATTGTATTGAACTAAAGGGCATTGAATTCTGAGCAGAAATGCATAGCTCTGAAACAGACCAACTCTCTTATCTCCTGTCTCAAGGCATCTGAAGGCACAGTTGTTAAGGCGAATTGATCTTTACTAAAGCAGAAAATACTTGGGTAAAAGAGAATAGTCTGTATGTGAAATCTGGGGAGAGAAGCAAATTTTGGGTGCCTGCAATATAAGTTTTTGTAGTTGAAGCAGAGAGGAGGCAAAGGAATATAGGAGAGAGATGTGTAAGGGGAGACTCCTTTTTCCTCAGCTAAGGCCGGACTTTCCTACCAGTTTAGGCCAGCGACTTGAAGAGTTGTGAAATGGTTAGAGCAGCGTAAACAATAATACTGGTAGTTAACATTCTGAGTAACTAGGTGTGGTAGAACCTCAAGGGGAAGGCATGGCTTCTCCATGAATAATGAATACATCTTCCCCAAACAAGTGCTCAGACTGTTAAAAGGGAATTTCCTGTCCATTATGATAATATTCTGTCTCATGGCTCTGCAGACTTTCCAGCCAGGTTTTGTCCCATGTGGGGCACTCTGGGAATAATTTTGTTTTAGGAAAATGGTGACAGGCAGACCCTGAAGCCTGCCATACTTCTTTACTACTTCAGAAATGCATCTTTAAGAGGAGAATGTCTGTGTACAGGCATGAATTTTCACAAGTATACCACGATAACTTTGTCATTTCCTCCTAGCATATTATGAAAGTGCACCAAAGCACTGACAATTTCATTTGTCTCTTTCTGGATCATTTAGATTTAGGAGGTGCTTCGTGCTGCTGCACTTATCTTTCTCTGCAGGTGGTTGTCTCTGTTACAAAACACTCTGGCATGAGCCATGACATAACTGGAAAGAGAAACGTAAGCAACAGTGGCAATATACAGGACAGGCCCCAAACTAGATAATTCAGTGTCCAGTCACTCTAAAATATGTCTTAAAAGAAGTTTGGTGTATGTAAATGGTCATAATGAATCCATTGTCCGTTTGTGTGGGTCATACCTAGAAATCATTTGAAACTTGTGTTCTGTGGAAAACCCTGCAGTGACAGTCAAGAGTTTCTATTTCTGTTTGAAAACAAGCCAGTATGGTGTAGTGATTGACTATGGCCCCATACAGACAGGCCAAAATAAAGCTGCTTCAGGTCACTTTGGAGATATGCTGTTTCAATGATGCATGCGTCCTAAGAGTCCAGAAGCCACACCAAAGCCACGATCCAGTCCTAAGGGCTGGTACACAGCTTTGGCACAGCTTCTGGACTCCTAAGAGGCATGCATCATTTAAACAACATACCTCCAAAGTGACCCAAAGCAGCTTTATTTTGGTCTGTCTGTATGGGGCCTATAACTCTGGAGCTCGATTCTCTGTTCAGCCATGGAAGCAAGTCTATACAGTACATCCCAGAAAACCCCATGATATGTTCACTTTCGG
Source organism: Sceloporus undulatus (assembly GCF_019175285.1). Lineage (NCBI taxonomy): Eukaryota > Metazoa > Chordata > Lepidosauria > Squamata > Phrynosomatidae > Sceloporus > Sceloporus undulatus. The sequence continues at coordinate 16,176,935 of NC_056531.1, read as the reverse complement.
ATTGCTGTAAATTGGAACCAGCTTGAAGACACACAGCAACAACAGATGGAAAAACACCGTTATACTCTTCCAGAAATGTAAGCTGCAGCTTGTTGAGAGAAAGGTGGCCAAAATGATGAAAAGTCTGGAAATCGTGCCCTATGAGTGGCTTAAGGAGCAGGGTATGTTTAGCCTGGGGAAGAGAAAGTTAAGAAGCAACATGGTAGCCCTGTTTAAACATTTGAAGGGAGGTCATGTTGAGGATGGAGCAAGTTTGTTTTCTGCTGCTCCATAGTCTAGGACAGTGATGGCGAACCTATGGCACGCGTGCCAGAATTGGCACTCGGAGCCATCGTTGTAGGCACATGTGCCATCGCCCCAGCACAGAGTTTGCCAGAGTTTGTTACTAGAAAGCCAGAGGGACATGGCACTTTGCAATAAATAAGTGGGCTTTGGGTTGCAGTTTGGGCACTTGGCCTCTAAAAGGTTCACCATCACTGGTCTAGGACATGGAGCAAATGGACTCAAACTCCAGGAAAAAAGATTCTACCTAAACAATACAAAGAGCTTCCTGTGGGTATGAGCTGTTGGACAGTGGAAGACGCTGCTGCCTTGGAGGGTGGGGGAGCCTTTGGAGGCTTTTTAACAGGCTGGATGGCCATCTGTACTTTGCTTGTCTGTGTAGTGGATCGCCCTTGTGGTCTCTTCTGCAGTTCTGCTGGGAACAGACAGGAGATAAACTGACATGTTTTGTTTTTGACTTTCACTCAGCTTTGATACCATGAATTGGATGCAAAGCTTGCTAGGGGCATACTCCCTGCCTCTGTTCCTGCACTGTTTAGAAGTTTACTAAGCAGAGGCTACTAGAAGGCTACTCTTGCTGTCTTTCTTTATAGAGTCACGAAGCGGGGGCTTCATTGGCATACAAATACAGTCAATTCTCCGTATCAGCTGGGGTTCTCTTCCAGACACACACACACACACACACGGATACTAAAAATCATGAGACCTCAAGACCTATTATTGTCAGTGGACGCCGATGTGCGTGCGGCTGTGTTGGCATTGCTGTGTGCACATGCTGCCATGGCAATAATGGGATGGAGCCGTGAGGCTGGTTGAGGTTAGCCTGCCGATACAGAGCACTGACTGTAGAGCACAAATTTGGAGACCCATATTAAACTCAGCTACAGTTCTGAAAAGCTTACACTTGTGCCTCTCGCTGTCAACCTTGTAAGAATCTATCCTCTCCTATAATAGCTGGGGGTGTGGGTAGGGAAAACAGATATAATTCCTTCAGATGTCTTTGCTGTAACAAGTGGATAGGTAAACCTCAAACCTCCAAGCCCCTAAGCTGGGTAGATGGAGCCATTTTTTTCCTCTCCAAAATTTTCTTGCCTGTCAAGCAGAGAGAGACGGCGTGTGTGAAGCCGAGGGGAAGTTAATTACATCCTTGGAAAGACATAATTGAAAAACATATGACCATCTTATAGTCTTTTTAATAGTTGAATTTGCTATATATTATCTGGTGGAGGCCAGTCTTTGAATCCCTGTTCAGCCATGGAAACCCACTGGGTGATCTTTGGCAAGTCACGCTCTCTCAGACTCCGAGGAAGGCAGTGGCAAACCTCTTCTGAACAAATCTTGCCAAGAAAACTCCATGGTAGTTTTGCCTTAGGATCACCGCAAGTTGGAAACGACTTGAAGAGGCACACGACAACAATATTAGCTCAAAATAAATGCGAAAGGGAAACCCAGTTGAATGTGTCTCAGGGTTTTTCTTTTTGTGGGTGACACCTGCTGTGGTCCTTCTTCTGCTTATCTATTCAGATTTTTGCAATTTTCTTTTCACCGTCTCCCAGGATCTCTTTTTCCTGTAACTTTTTCAATTTGGGTAAAAGTTGCTTTGTCAGTGAACATAATCTGGAAGGAAATCTCTGTCTTAACTTGCATATGAGCAGCTGGTAACATGAAATTAAGGTAATTTACTCTTTTCTGTTGCTTCCAAGCCTTTTTCTTCTATTCATTGGTGAGTTGATGTCCCTTTACATGTGGTGCTGTTGCACCTAGACCTGTATTTTAAGGGAGAATTTTTAAAGACCTCTTAGCATTTTAAATGATGGCCTTTGAATATAACCATCTGTTTAACCTATTCACATGCTTCACAGAAGCTTACAACATTGGTATGGGAGGTTTGGTGTATCTCCCAGGGGACTCTGGACGCTTGTTGAGTAGCTTTGTCCAAAGTGCTGCTTCCCACCTCAGGATGTTGCTGGAGGGAAAAACTAAAGCCACATTAAAATGGGCCATCACCTTGCATTACAGACTCAGAGGAAGGTTCAAACAAAAACCCACCCAAGAGTGATACCTTTATTGTCCAACCAATAAATGTTGCTTGCAATGTTGCAAGCTTTTGAAGCTTCACTGCCTTCTTCATCAGGCAAGGTGATACAGAGAGGAAGGTTGTACCTCTATTGTATGTTGTCCTCTGGCATGAACAGGCAGAGGCTCTTCACTTGGTAGAATGAAACCCACTTTTTCTCTCAATAGTTCTTTTTCACTCTAGTCCCCCCCATTTTATCTTGACTTAGAGCTTGCAAAAATTGCTTTCTTGCACTGCAGCTCCCAGAATCCCCCATTGACTATGCTGTCTAGAGGGTCCTGAAAGTTCTAGTCCAAGCTCTTTTTATTAGCAACACTAAATCAGTTAAGAAATACAGTAATGACTAGCCGAAAGCCACTCGGTGAACTTCATGGCTGAGAGGGGATTTGAACTCATGTCTCCCAAGTCCTAGTCCAAAATGTTAATTCTTGCTGGATCCAGCTGTTGAAATAAATTCCAGGAGTCTGGTGTTTGTATCTGAGGTCAAGTACGGACTTGTCTGCGGAAGTACATAGGAGGTTTCCTTCTCAGTATGGCAGTTGGTTAACTGAGCAGCAAGACAGGTTCTTCACTCCTGATCAAATAGGAAGATGTAAGGTGAAAAGTTTTTCTGGATTTATTTCCAACTATTTTTCTTTTATTGCAAGCAAGAGAATGCTATTTGGGGGTATTTTTGTTTGGCAGCATAGCAGTATCTCTTTTGATAGATAACTTTCTCACTCTTCCTCTATGGAGGCTCTTGAATTGGTAAATGGCATAGTGGTGCTCAAGTGAGTCTGCAAAGGTTTTCACCAAGCAGTCAGCATAGAACTTTGTCACAGGCTGCATGCTTCAGTATGGAGAGTGAGTGAGAAGGAGCCATAGATTAACTATTACAGCGGTCCCTCTACATTCGCTGGGATTAGAGGTGAAGGACCCCCGTGAATGTGGAAGACCTGCAAATAAAAAGAAACTATTCTTTTTGCCTAAAAGAACACCTCTCTAGGAATCTCCAGATCCTCCAGAGCAACTCTGTTGACAACATCTGCCAGAAGTGGATCATAGAATCACACTGGAGGACCTAGAAATGCATAGAAGTGTTTTTGCCTGGAACATCAAGGAGGTTCTCCAGCACAACTCTATGGTCAACTTCCAGCAGAGTGCACTGGAGGACCTGGATTCCTAGAGAGAACGTATTGATCAAGACTGTAGATAATAAAATCTGCAAAAATCAAAGCCGCAAATGTGGAGGGACAACTGTACAAGCTCCCTCTTACCTTTTAACCAGTCGCCCGCCACTGCTTCCTAAAAGCAGTACAATGGAATTGAAGCCCAAGGAAGGCACAGAGGCTGCCCTTTTCTTCCTGTTGAAAGATATAAGCGATGACTGAAGAACAGTGGTAAATCTTTTAAAAACGGGTTACATTTTAAACTGTTAAATTAGGAGATCATCATTTTAAAAACAAGATGTGAAAAAGAAAACTTGTTATGGAAATACCAAAGATCACAGTTCCATTCTCTCCTTATTGTCTGTCAGACTCTTAACAAAATTCTGAGGCAAGCATTATAAATGAGGCAATAAATAATACATGGTTTCCTACTGTGGACTTTCCAAAAGGCCTCAAGACTAGTGAATCTTCATTTCATTTCATTGATATGCTGCCTTTCTCCGAATCAATTCAAAAAAGCGTAACAACAAAGTGTTAAAAGACAATTAAAGTCCCACATTAAACAATATAAGATCATCTATAAGTAATGCAAATGTTTGACATAAATAAATAAAATACATATCCCAATAAGAGCTTCCCTGGTTACACATTAAAAGCATGCTTAAATATGCTTGTGTTGTTGTAGGCCTTCAAATAATTTCTGACTT
>NC_056531.1:16143989-16172696 GCF_019175285.1 Sceloporus undulatus | reverse complement strand
ACATGGGAGCTTTTCTTGCACGAGTCGTTCCGAGGAGTTAGCCCTTCCCTCCCCGGCTGAGAGCCTGTGACGCTTGCCCAAGTTCTGACTACCTGAATTCTAAGTGTTTCGTGCTCATGTTATAAGTACACTTGTTCCTCCACATTTGCTGGTGTAGGTGCACCAGGACCCCCATGAATGTGGGAAAACCACAAATACAAAAACACTATGTTTCACACCGAGAGGTCACCTCTCAGGAACCTCCAGTGCAACACTGTGGGTCAACAACTCGCCAGACAAATTGACCATTAGAATTGTCCAGAGGAGCAACAAATGCGTATGGATTGTTCCCTCTAGGATATCTCCAGATCCTTCAGTGCAACCTTTGGTTAAAGTTGACCACAGAGTTGTTCTGAGGACCTAGATATTCCTAGAGAGAACAATTCATAAACTTCGTGAATAATCAAAACGCCGCAAAGTCAAACCGCAATATGGAGGGAGAAGTGTACTGACAACTGCCAGCCCTAAAGAACTTATGTTTACTTTCTGTTTCTTGAGGAAGTAGCCAAGTTGCTTTAAATGGCTTTCTTTGCTTCAGGAAAATTTTTAGATATGTTTCAAACACAAACGTTTGTTTGGAAGAAGGCCAGTAGAGTTCAATGGGATTTACTTCCAACTGAATGGGTATAGAATTGCAGCCTTAACCTTCAGCAAGTGGATTGCTTAGTGCAGTGTCTCTGCTTGTGTACAGAGCAGCAAATAAAAACTGCCTCTGAGCAGACGAGTCCGTCTGCTGTGGAAACTGCAAGTGAGCAGTAGGGCCGAAGTTTTTACTGGTTCTCTAGGTTTATGGAAAGCTCTGTTTAGTTGCAAAACCAGAATGTTTAATTGCTATGCCAATTGGCTGGAGGTATGCTTGTCATAAAAGAAGCGTATTTCAGACTAGGAGACTTGTTTAAAGAAATGAGGGAGATGCTGTAGGAGCCTGTTGTTGGCAGAACAACAAAGACACTTTTAGCACTTTAAAGGCAAACACACTGATCTGGCATAGGCCAGGGGAAACCTGGATTGGTGTGGAGGCCAAATTGCACTCCCCATACAAGTCAGCGGGATGGTTGTCATCGCAAGCAGGTGGTTGTCATCACAAGCCCAAGTCCTGTCCCTCCACTGATATCGCATATAGTCTTCTCCCCGCTTCTCTAACCTCTTTCAGATTGGAGAGAACAAGTGAATGGCTTTCTTTTTCAGGTAATATGGTATTCTGCCATGTTCCCAGAGGAGAATGTGGTTGTAAATGATTGCAGCTTAAAAGCAGTGAGATCTCCTGCTCCAGCGTACTCTTTTTCCTCATGGGATTGGAATGTAAAATGGCAGTTGGTCAGTCCTGCTGTTGTTTCCAGTTCTCAGGACAGATATCAGCAGGTCTCCCTGCTACGCTTGCACTCTCATAGGAAAAGCTGGGGGATCTCAATAGCTCAGAGAATGGAGCTTGGGGAGAGGGGTCTCCACACCTTTCCAGGCTGATGCTGGAATCTGGACTCTTTTGAGACTATAAGTCCTCGCTCACTTTTCATAGGCTACAGTACCTTTGTCAGATACATGAAGTGCTCTCCTTAGTTATAGTTAGAAGGTAGAAGTGCATGTTGTTCTTCCCAGTTGAAGTACAGTGGGTGAAGGACTGCCGTGAAGGGAAAAACCCAAACAAAAAAACACGTTATTTTTGCCTAAGAGAAAACCTCTCTGGGAATCTCCAAATCCTTCAATTCTAAGGTCAACATCTGCCACGTGATCATAGAATCATGCTGGAGGACCTACAATGCCTAGAAAGAGTTCCTCTAGGAACTTCTAGGCAGTGATGCGAACCTATGCACGCGTGCAGGAGTGGCATCAGAGCCCTCTGTGGGCACAGGTGCCCTCAGCCACCAGCACAGAGTTTGCCAGACTTCTACTAGAAGCCAGGGACATGGCACTTGCATAAATAGTGGTTTTGGTTGCAGTTGGGCACTCGGTCTACAAAAGGTTCACATCATGTTCTAGGTCGCACAGTTCTATGGTCAACTCCGCAGAATTGCCCTGGATGACTTAGATATTCCTGAGAGAGCATACTAATCAAATCTGCAAATAATCAGATCCACAAAAGTCAGAGCTACAATGTAGGGCCAACGTACTGTGGTTCAGTAGCTGAGTTTGATGGCTTACATCCTGTACCTTCAACAGAAAGATATCCACGGGGGTGGGAGTCTGCGCCTATATGAATGTTTAGGGGTAAAGCACCCTACCTTAAGTGTCCTTATTGAGGCTCAGCTCAGCGCCAGATGTTCATTTTTTTGGACTCTCAGAAAGTCAGTGGTTTTTGTATGATGCAGCTAATGGTAGTATGAAACAGCACTGTGCCGGACTATTGTGGTTTTGCTGCTGCCTGCTATTTATTTTATTGTGCTATCCATTTCCATGCACTTTAAAACAGATAGTGACTGAGGCCTCGAGGTGTGTCGTCCAGATTTGCTCCTGCCTATCTGTACAATTCCTTCTGTAGGCTGTGGTATTCCTTCTGGTATTTCCAGTGGGCTGGAGAGTGACTCTGACTGCCTAGTTAGTCCACTCCTTCCGTAAGGACGCTTTTGCTTGCTCCTTTGATTATGTTATCCTTATTATTTTGGAAGCTACAGTTTGCTAAGAGCTTTTATCTCCTGTGACGTGAATAGGACAAAGGTTTTGCAGCACCCAATGTAATTGATTGCAGTAGTTCACAGAGACCAGGTGCCCCTTATCACTCCGCAACAGTTTTGTGAATGCTTGCTGTTATCATGTCATTGTCTTTACTGCTTCTTTGGCCTCATGCAACCACTTTCTCCCCAACGCCTTCCCTCCACTGCCTCTCTCTCTCCCTTTTTATCTTTGGAGTGTTGTTTAACAAAGCTTATAAATTTTTAGTTTTTAGATGCTGTGAAATATTTGATATTCAGTGAAACTGGCTCCAAATGTCTTGTGTCATACCTTTTATCAATTGCCTGCAGACCTTTCTCTTTATAGCGGTGGGGGAGAAACTTTGCACTGTAAAAACAGCGAGAGGCTAGCAAAAGCTTTCCCTTCAGACCATGAGCACACAACATTCCCTGGCAGAGGACCAAGGTGAAGAACTCGAAGCTGAGGTGCTAAAGGCCAAGACCCTTCTCAGCCCCCCTTTTGCTGCAGGGAGTTGTGTGAAGTAAACCCGGCTTACTTCCCAGCTTGTGGACGCGTGGCAGTGCGGCGGGTCTTAGGGCTTCCCTTGGTCCTCTGAAATGACTGGCGAGAGTTGTAGTTAAACACCAGTGGTTTAAAACGGTGCTCTGTCTTGTTAGCTGCTCCACTCTAGAAAATGAATACATTAGCTCTAAGCTTTCCAGTTTTTTTAGGCTTGTTGTTGTTGTTACCCAGTCTCAAGTTCCAGGCAACCCGTGGATGCGACATCTCCAAGCACCCGTCCTCCCACTCGCTTGCTTAAGTCCTGCAAATTCCACTTTGATGCCTTACGAGTTTATCCATCTAGCCTATCTTTCTACTCCTATGTCTTTCTTTTCGATGATGTTACGTCACTTGTGATGTGACTGAAGTCGGACAGCTCCTTCGGATCTGGCTTCTAGGAGATTCAGGCTTTTTGCCTTTGTCTGCCCTGGTATCTTAGCCCTCTTCCTCCCAGCACCACATTTCACCTGACTTGATTTTCTTCCTAGCCTACTTCCCCTGCCCCAGCTCTGCGTCGTACCTGGTGATGTACTTAGGCCCCAATCACTTTCCGTTTCCAGTTAGCTTTGATAAGAGTGGCAAAGTTGCTTTACACAGGTGTCTTTGCTGACAGTGGCACTCGCCTTTAAAATATACATTGGCCTTAAAGCACATGGTTAGGACCAGCAGCAGGAGTCTGTTTTGATCCTAGTGTTAGAAAGGTGGTACGATACATGGGATTCCAGTGCTGACCTTAGACATCGGAACTTGCTCCTTCAGGACTTCATTAGGCTCCTCCCACAGCAAATCTTCAGGAAAGCCCACGACCCCTAGGTTTTACGGCTTTTCTCAGTAGTTGGAAAGTTTTAACTTTATAAGGGTTTTTTTCCTGAAGATAATGTGAAAGAACAAAAAGGGGTTTAGTCATAGGAATGATAGCCAAAAGGCATAGGCTTGTGGTCAGAACATCAAGCTTACAGAGGAAGAAATGAACTAAAAAACTTGGCCTGTAATGAGTCTTTTATTGACATGGTGAGCTGCCTTCAGAATATTATTCCTGACAGTTGACGTTTGCCCCATTTCATCCTTCCCTATATAGAAATCACCCCATTTAAACAAACTAAATGTCTAAGCTACCGTGGGGGTAGGCCAGGTTCCAACCGAATGTGTGAAGACTCAGACGGGTAGTCCATTTTGGGGGGGACAATGGAGCTGTAGGCAGTGTTGAGAGCTGTGTCCTGTCAGGTGTTCCTTCCATCCCCTTCCCTATGCATGGACTGATGATTTGGGTAGCGGGCTGCCTACATGAGTCAGCGTTCATCGCCATATTTGGCCTGTTGCCAACTGAGCTTTCTTCTTCCCTGTTTCGTGTCTGTCTGGTGCCTGACTGAAATCCTGTTTTGCTTAGTCACGGGCCTGATGGCATCCCCAGAATGGGCGTGGATGACAGCGCTCAGACGACCGCCCAGCCCTCTGCAGAACTCAATTTGAGGAGGCTGAGGAAACACCTTACCACAAGACCTCCCTGTGCCTGCCTGCAGTACACGCAGAGCATAATGTCAATCAAAGCAGTCACCTCCTCTTAAGACGAGACAAGAGCTGTAGTTGCTGGTTTCCACGTTTGCCGCTTAGCTATTGCCAGCCTCACACCCTGAGATCCTGTACTGCAAAGCTTCATCATCTTGGCCTTGTTTGGATTTCCAACAGCAGACAGTTGGGTATTGCTGGCTTCTGCCAAAGCACTGCTTTGCCTGAAGACCATTAAGATGCTTGCTCAGTGTGGAGGCCCTCACGTAGCATCACTGCCTTAGGGTGACGTACAGCAGAACGGGACTTTTACACACTGCCCAGTTTGGTGACAAGAGAAGACTACAGCAGTGGCAAGCCTTTTCTGGGCAGACTCTTACTGGCTCAACTTAGTTGGAAAGGACCAGGGACAGTCCCCTTACTACCTATGCCCTAAGCAAAATTGACTTAACCATCCTCTTTGCGTTCTCCCCTCCTTAGCTACTGGGCACTCCCATGATCCAGCTGGTGGCTACTGTAACACCAGCAAAAGTGGTTCTGCATGGGCCGTGGGAATACACTGCAGGTGAGCACACAGAATACATTTGCCAGGCCTCCAACCATCAGCCTTTTCCCCCGCCTTATGTTCCCACTGTGTGGACTACAACCCCCAGTAGGCCTTTTAGCTCGCACAACCCTCTGTCATGCTTGCTTTGGGAAGATTAGAATTTTATTTATTATTGGTTCTATCCAACCTTTCTCCTAAAGGGATTCCCGGCCACTTGATGTGGAGATCTTACCTTTGTGTAATTGTGTCTCTGCCAGCACCTGAGAGTCTTCCCAAGCTCTTTAGCTTCTGTTTGCTTGAATATTTTTCCTCCCTCCATGGCTAACTGCGCCACTTTTAATTAATTAGTTAATTCTTCAAAGCACTTACAGCCCCCTAGGACCAGAGGACTCATATTTTGGAGATCTCAGTGCTTCCTAAACAAATTGCCATAATGCACGAACAAACACCGTAAGAGATGTAGTGAACTGTCTTCAAGCATTCTGACACTAAATAGCACTGACTCAGCACCGTATCATTAAACAGACTAGCCCCGATCAAAGTAGACATCATATATAGGTCCCAAAAGGGCAGCATTGAACAACAACTGCCTTCATCCTGTGGTTACTTTGGCGCGCAGTGTGGGCCATTAGGACATGGGCCCGTTGACTATAATGGGCCTCTACATAGGACTGCCTTGAAACGTGCGGCAAAATTCACTGGTTCAAAGACGCTGCCCGGCTGTAACAGGCGCCCCGTACAGAGCCCATACACTCCCCCTGTAAACACTTCATTGCGGCCAGTTCGTCCCCCGGCCACCATCCCAAGTACTGGTTATATCCTACACAGCCCTACATGGCCCACAGGTCCACATTATTTGGCAACCGTTTCTCCGGTAAACCGCTCGGACTCTGAGACTCCTCTGGAGAAGCCCTTCTCACCATCCCACCACCTTCACAAACACGTTGGGGGACACGAGCGGGGCCTTCTCAGTGGCTGCCCCCGACTCTGGCAACTCCCTGCCCGGGAGATAGAACGGCTCCCTCCTTGATGCGCTCTCGCCGACGGCAGGTGACGACCTATCTCTTTCAAACACATTCAGTAATCACTCTAAGAACACACCGGAATGTTGGACTAGTTAATCATTCTGTTAATGCATGTCATTTACCTATTATTTTACCATGTTTTAATTTACTTTCTGTTTGTTGTTGCTTGTTGTTTTTTTTGCCTGTACCGCCGCTCGAGCCCAGTCCCTGGGAAAAGCGCCGGGCCTAAAATAAATAAATACCAAAAATTGCCCATTGAATACAGCGCCATAAATGCCGGGCATTAAAACCCTGCTCTGCCAGCGTTTTGTCGTACCTTGGCGTACATGGTAACACACGGGGGCGGTCTTAAAACAGGCGCTATAGATTAACCTGAGCACAAAATTAATTGCTTTGCTCCACAGGGCTTCCACCGACGTACAATAAATCCCATAAAACCATATTTTAAAAGAGGCACATTAAAGACCGTCTTCAAGCCAACCAATTTGAAAAACAAAAGCCCAGAATAGTACCTTGAGTTCCATATCAGCCAGACAGCCTAAAAGATAACATACAATGTATCAATGCCCATTGAAAGGTCAGCCCGCCAAGTCAAGTCATATACAAAACGTTTCTGTCCCCAAACTGACCAGAGCCCCGGTTGGAATGCTCTGGGCAGGCTTTATTTCTCCTAATTTACCGCCTTTGTACAGCGCTGGTATAATTACAGCGCTATGAAATAAAGTTAATAAAATAATCATAATCTAATCAACTTCCTGATTTTAGAACACCTCTAGATTGTACGACTCATTTTCAGTGTTAGTTTAAGAAGATTAGATACTTGCCACCATTATCTGGCTCTTTAAAGGCACAACAGCCGGATGTTGACCGGGGCAGTGGCATTATGCAGTAGTATCACCTCCCAACCACTCTTCAGCATCCATCTGCACTGCTTGACATTCCCCAAACTGTATTCATAAACAGACCCCCCTAGAGTACATTGCAAATTTACCTGCTTCACTAGTGTGGGGTGCCTGAGAAGAGACTTTTCTCTCTAGAGAAATTGTCAACGTGTATCAGCCCGAAATTAAAAGCCACTCCATCAACCTCTACCATCTATTGTTCTGTAAAGATACGAATCAGGCCACCCAAATGGTTCTTTTCGGGAAATCAACTCTCCAAAAACTAGTTATGAACTGTTGTGCTTGCGTAATTTCCCATACCCTGTCGATTAACCACTAGGTTGTTGGTTTAACCTGAGTAGGTCAGGACCCTCAGAACTGCTGGTCTTTTTTTTCCTGGGAATCAACTGGGCAGGCTGTCTGTTGGTCAAGCCAGCCATGCACTTTTTCCTCGTGTTTCCTCGCCACATCTGAACCATCCTCGTGAGAGCCAGTGCAGGAATGACTCCCAACGGATGGCCCTCGGAGAGACTGTTTTGGAGGTTACAACTTGGCTGTCGTACTGTGTTCCGCTTGGCTTCATCCCGCCGCTGACTCGTCCGTTTCTGCTGTGCGGGACAAACCCCTTTTTGGAGTGGATGCAAAGCCTTGATGAGGTTTCTGTAACTTTAGTAAATTTGTAACACATTTTTAAAAGCCTTATATGTTAATCTCTCCTTATCGGTCTGTCTAAAGATTTCTCCAATCTCTTTGCTTGCAGACAGCCTTGCTCGTCAGAGCAGCTTAACGGATTCCAACTGGGACGCTCACGTGCAGCCCTGATCCAGCCCGCTGCTTCCTTCCGGCGGTCAAGATCCTTCTGAGCAAGCCAGCTGGAGAACGCAGATCACAGCCCAGCACTCAACAAGCTGGAGAACTGTGGAGTGTGTGTTAGTATAGATAGCCAGAGTGAGCAAAGGAGTCTAAAGATACAGTAGCCTACGCAGACTGTATTGTGCGGGGTACTCGGTTTGTGTTGTTGTGTGCCTTCACTCATTTCTGACTTGGCGAACCCTAGGCGAACCTACCATGGGCGTTTCATGGCAGGTTCTCCAGAGGGATTTTTCCCTTGCATCCCTTTGAGGCTGAAGAGTGTGATTCCCCGGGTCCCCAGTGGGTTTACATGGCTAACCGCAGATTCCAAACCCTGGCCCTCCAGAGTCCTAGCCCCATGCTCAAACCACTACCACAGCTGGTGTATTCTGAGCATCCTATTGTGCTTCTAAATCAAGTTTTTTCCCCAAAGCTGTGAAAATAGACATGGAAATAGGATCGCCGGCCGAGGTGTGAAATCGACTTAGTTGAAAATTCGCACCTTGTCCAGCTCCTGCCTTTCTCTTTGACGTCAGACGACGTGACATATTTCCGCTGCCGCCTTTGTCACAGAGCAGAATTGCATTATTTGGGAGAAGCCTCAAAATGTTCCAGCAGCATTACACAGTGTGGTCGATGCGGTTGTTACTGTGCACGCCATCCGCCTTAGCCACAATAGGTCAAATAGACAATGGATGCCATGTAAAGCAGTTAGAATCCCAGCTTCTTCTCCATCACTTATCTTTATTAGTTTTCCTCCTTCCATAAAGGTTGCGGGTTTGCGGGGGGTGATATCTGTATCCTGGAACATTTCTTATAACTTTTTCTTGATGAGGAAGACCTGCTCTGAACCTGGGGAAGGCCATACATCTTTCAACCTCTCTCTTCTTTTTGCCACAGGAACTCCTCTCCACCCTTGAACCTTGAGAAGCCAGTGTTGAGAAGAGCCACGCATGTCCTACTCAGATACGAGAGCCTATCAGTACCAGAACACTTGGCCCTCTGGTCAAACTTAGGCAGCCATGACACCAGAAGTTGCCGGAGTCCTCCAGGTATCTGGGAAGGCGAACAGAGTTTGCCTCCTCAGAATGTAGTCTAGTGGTAATTGAATTGTTTTCAAGACCCCCACGTCTCAGTGTTAACATCACAATTGTAAACGTCATAGCTTCGGAAGCTTGAGACACGAGTGATGTAACCCTAATGTATTCTTCTTCCTCAAGGAACCACAGAAGCTCCACTGTTTTTCCTTCTAGAATTGCCACTGACACTCTCCCCTTGAGCTTCATTTGTAAATTCATTGCCCCTCTTGAATTTTTGTCTTTGTTTGCTATCGTGCCCTATATTTCAACATGCCCTCCAAATGGGGTTGAAACATCCAATGCGAGTAAGCATAAGAATGTTAGTACAGCGCACCCCGCCTCATATGCGGGCGTGCTTACCGCGGCTTCAGCCTTGCTGAAGCCACACGGGAGGCAGGGGTGCGCATCCCATAGGGATACTGGGGGTGTGCGTTGCCGTCACCGTGCCACACTGCCACGTGCATGAGCCCCATTCATTTAAATGGCTCGAGCCATACAGGAATTTGTTTAGCGGGGAACCGCCGGATCCCCCACCCCATCAGCAAGTGCCTGACTCCCTTTCAAACCCTCTACCAAGACTATTTCCTTGCTTCCTGGAGTTAGAAGACGATTATTGATTCGCCCTACTCACTGCCCCTCTACCCTGGAGGAAATACCTTTTGAGCGAAGCAGTTTTTAATTTTTCTCCCAGCCTCTGTCCCCAATAGATGGATGAGGTTTATGTCCAAGCGGAGTTTAGCTCCTTGGGGGCAGATGAGTAGAAACAAGAGCGCATGTGGAAGGAAGCTCAGCTCCAGGAAAAAAAGCCAATTCTGTTTAATCTTAGTTTTCAACACCCTTTTTCCTTATTGCGGCCCTCCCAGGATGTTGAGAATTTAACTGGAACTCAAGACTTAAAGACTAGTATAGATTCACTGATTACGGCTCTTCTTCTTGCCACTTGTTTAAGATGTATATTTAGTTCATCCATCTCCTTCCCCTATGTAAAAGTTAACTCGTTTTTTATCTTTTAAAGAGACCCAAACCAATCACTGTGAGATGGGGATTTGGCTTGAAACAAGAAGAGGATTGACCGTTACTCACACTTGCCAAGACTGATTCAGGTCAGATTACAGGAATTGCATTAACAAAAAAACAAGACCAGAGGAGTGCTCATCAGCTGTTAATCGTTTTATATTATATTTTACTAACTGGCAAGCCTCTGGACACACTGCACTCTTAAGAGTAAAATCGATGCCAGGGTTTTCAGAATAGGTATAAGCGTCTCTGTTTCCCCCCCAGATATTCGCCCTGATGCAGGGAGATGAGATCGCCTAGATAGCAAAGGGATTTGCTCCGCTGTGGAAAGGGATTGGCCACGTCTTAAAGTTCCTGGAGTATCTTTAAGGTTCAGAAGAGGGGAAGGACTTGGATCATAGAACCATCGAGTTGGAAGAGACTGAAAGGGCCGCATCCAGTCCACCCCCTGCCATGTAGGACCCACAGTCAAGCCCCAAAGCACCCCCAACAGAGGGCCATCCAGCTTCTGTTTTTTTAAAACCCTCCAAGAAGGAACTCTGGCCACCCTCTGAGGAGTATGTATCCACTGTTTGAACAGCTCTTACTGTCAGAAGTTTTCTTGTCTCCTAATATTTGGTGGATATCTGTGTCTGTAGTGTTGAAATCCATTGCTCCATATCTAGTATCTGAAGGCATCAGAAAAGAAGCGTTCTCTATCATCAACATGATAATCCCCTTCAATAATTTAAACAGGGCTATCATAGCACCTCTTAATCCTTCCAGTTAGGACCTTTCATCAGTCTATGGTGGGTTTAATTTACTTAATAGAGTTGGAGAACAACTTCAGGTATTTGGAAAGCGAATTAGGGGAAGTACCTTTTTCTTTCTTTTCCTTTTATTTTCCGTTGTTTTTGTGCCATCTTAGAACCTAACTTACTGTTATTCACACAAAAGAAGAGAAGGGTGTTTTAACACACACCTCCCTGTTCTTTTTACTCAAATGAGGTTAGAGAGCTTATATGTTTTTTCCCCTGCTTGTCTCCCACTCTAGGCCGGCACACAAGGCCAGACTCATGATTGGTTTCAACAGGTGGAAAGTGCCATGTTTCCTTTTTTTTTCCCAGGTATCATGTGTTCCGTAGAGTAACATTGCAAGAAGAAATACTGGGTGGGACAGGGAAGGGGCTTTTGAAAGAAAATCTTGTGGCTTGTCAGAGAGGTTTCTTTCTACTTAACAAGGTTTGAAATTATGGAGATGAAATTGCAAGATGAGCTACGGAATAGTGTTGGGCCCCTGTGAAAGTGACCCACAACTTCCAGTGGCGTTGTGTGGGAAGTCAACGTCCTTCCGACAGGTAGGGAACTATTTTATTATATGTAACTGTTGGCTTGTGAAATATACTGCAAGAGGGTGGTGGGTAGGACTGGTAGGCAAGAAGCCAGGTGCTGTTGGTTTTTATACTGGTGCCCTATTCTGGTTCAGAATGCAGAGTGCCCTCAAACATTTGCGGTGGAGAAACTCTGTGTCCTGGCTACAACCGTCACAAGCTTCTGGTCTGGAGGTGGAAGATGTCATTATCAATGTCAGTGCCAAAGCGCTGTCACGGCACAAGGGCTACCTGACCTTAACAATCTCAGGTAACTTAATCCCGTCCCTTGGCAAGTCAGAGTTGGAGCGCGGTGATCCTGGTCTACTTTCCCACCACTTGTGATTTGTCTCTGTGTGTGACTCTCTTCTTTCTCTCCTCTTCAGGTGTAGCCTGTAAAACAGTCTTGCAGCGTCCCCTTGACCTTTAGCGCAGGCCCCCCTGTGACTGGTAAGACTGTAACACAACATCAGCCACCATTGTGTATCACCTGGCTATACAAAGAAATGGGTAAGAGAGCTTGTAATGTCCATGGAGTTTTTTGTGAAATACTGTTTATCAGTCCATGGGGTGGGCAGTGGTCAGTGTGCCTAGGCACTGCAGCCACACGGTTGTGATTGTATCCCAGGGCTCCAAGGTCACTCAGCCTTCCATCCTTTCTAGGCTGTAAATAGACCCAGTTTTTGGGTGTAATTGGATTACACATTGTAAACCGCTTAGGAGTGATAATTCACTGAGAAGTGGTATAGAAAGTCTTTCTAGTGCTATTGGTAATGTATTTATGTATCAGGAAGGAGCTAGCAGGAGGGGGTAGAATGAAGGTTGAGAGTGAGTTGTTGGAATGTTTGGACGGGATTTGAATAAGGTTTGGAGGTTTGACAATTGTCTGGGGTGCAGTTTTGGGGGTGAATTAAGCAAGGATTAGTGGTAAGAGAGTCAGGTTTAGGAGTGGCATTTAAGAGCTGAGTTTGGTATTTTTGTAGATTCGATAGAGTTGGGAGTGAGAGGGAATAGTTGTTTTAATGTATTAACGTAGTAATTTAGCCCCCCTTATGCTCCCCTTCCTCTGTATAATAAGTGCCACATTGTGAGTAGAACCTTGAAACAATTGTTAGGGTGGGAAGGAGATCCGCTTATGAAGATTGGCTATTTGTGTCAATTAACACTGACCATCTTTTTTTTGCTGTCTTTTTTCAAGGCCTTTACTAGTCTGTGCCCCAAAGTAACAATCGCTGGGGATCAGTTGACAGAGAAGATCACCAACTGGACGAAAGTGGTCCCCGCCTTTGTGCAAGAGCCCGCGAGGCAATTGACTCTCCAGTCCTCTTTCCGGCGTTGCAAATCAGGATCAGGAACTGGACAGGTGAAGAAGGGGCTCAGAATTTGGGTGTTTTTTTTCCTGTCACTCTGTACCGGAGATAGGGATCCCCCGCCCCCTATATCTGCCAAAGTCTTTGCCTCTAGCTGATACTTTAAGACATTTTAGACATTATTTTATCTGATTTTTTTTAATCATGGCTGCCTGGACTATAAGCTCAGCCAACGACGATGTGGGGTACATTTTAGTTGTTCGATAGTTTAACTGTGATGACTTCAATGACGGATGAATTTAAAACTAGGATCTGACTTCTTTAAAGAATAACTCTTAAAGGGTCTTGGATAATGGAAGTATTATACAATTACGAGTGAGGGTTTGTGTGTGGGTTTGGTTTTCAGTAGGCCCGGAACCCAGAAGCTACAGCAGCTGAAGGATGAGACTGGGGAACTGTCAGCGGCGGATGAGAAAGCGCTCACCAGGGCACTGAAACGACAGCCGGCGGGAATTGTAATGGTAAAAGTAACCGTTTTGCCTCTGATACGGGTCTCTTCTCTTGCATAGGGCCTGTGCTGGTCAGTTGTAAGCAAACAAGTTACCTATGTCTACAAGTTTGATAGAGGAGGTTAAAAGCCACTTCGGTGCCTACTCTATTCAAGGACAGTCTCTTATCAACAATCCTGGTGGTTGTAGAACGCATGATCAAGCAGTGTAATAAGCCCATAGCCGTCTGGGTATTTTAATGAGGTGGGAGGGGTAATGGGAGTTCCGTCCACACTGACCTGCTCCTTACTTAAATTCTGCTTCTTTGGCCTGCTCAGAATGGCGATGTCCATTTGCCTGCCATGTGTGGGAGCTGGGGATCCAAGGCTGGCGAAATGCGTTCCGCGCCATTTTGATCGTGAAAGCACCCAGGCCACGGAGCCGGAATGCATGGTTCCAGTTGTCCTTAGAGAAAAGCAGGTAGACAAGCTGTTTTACAAAAGCAGTGGTATAGAAAAAATAAACTGTTCTGCAGTTCCTAGTGGGTTTGCAGTCATCTTTTATGTGCCGGCAGTTTGGAGTACATGAAGATTTTGAAGGCCTCTGAATGGTCTGAAATGTTTGCCTTCTTGCTGTTCGGGAAAGAATTTGCAATTGGGTTCAGAGGAAGTGAGATTAAGTAACAAAATTTTGCTAAATTAAAATTCTCCTTTGCATGTGGTCAACTCTTGAACCAAGTGTCCTTGAAGGGTATTTCTAAGAACGTAAGGGTCCTTATAAGGGATAGGAAGGGGAAAGGATTCAGTTAAAAAAAAAAAAAAAAAAGGGTTGGAGTAAGAAGCAAAGCACAGTAAAACAGTGATGCCTTTATTGGACCAATCAAAATGCCAAAATACACGTGCAGCTTCGAAACCTCCAAGGGCTTCTTCATCAGGCAAAAATGTTTGGTAAAATGCTGTATTGCTAAAAGCCACAAGCCTCACAGTTCAAAACATTAAGATAATTAAAATGAAAAAATACAAAGTGAACAGATAAAATACAATAGCGTTTACACTTATTACAAAATCACTTTAATAGTAATGATAATGAATAAACTACAGTGGGGATCTTGTTAGACTCTGGTTACAATCAGACAGCATCCCCCATGAGATACAATTCCTGTGATCCCAAGTCCCTTAAATATAAATGATGAGCAAATGGTTTTCCTTAAGGGAAAATCAATGTTTTTGCCGATTGGGAATTTATACGTCTTAAAAAATGATATTTTAAAGCGTGGAGGCTTGAATCGATGGATAAAAAATCCAAGATAGAGGGCCAATTGTAGGATTAAAATACCAGCTATCTACAACAGTCCAAAATACAACTGAATTTTAGTACCGTAGAGCATAGGCATACTAGCATCCAGGACAGTTGAAACGATAACAGTGATGTAAACATTATATCATTATAAGATGCAGATCTGCTCAAGAGGGCGAATGTTTAGAGATGAGAAGAGTATGGACAAGGAACGTTCTCTAGGGGAGTGTATGCGGGAGCTGTATCAGATATTGAATAGATGCCTACAACTTCACCTTCCCTCACAATACAGAGTCTTTGAGTCACAAGAACATTATTAGATCTACCCTGCAAATATCAGATGACACACACTGCAAAGTAAAGGTGGTAAATCTTTTCTGAGATGGCTAAAGTAAAGTGAGAAAAATATTGTATCCATTCCAAAGAATATTTTAGACAGTATGGGTACCATAAAGAACAGCCTATTTGTGAAAGCATGTCTAGATCTCCCCATTTAGAGGTAGTTAAAATTTATTTTTAACCAGGTAAGCGATTCTTTGGAAGAATATTTGGAGGGCTTCTATGTTATCCCATATTGATGTACAATCAATCCTAAGAGAGAGATGCTCCGCTTGAGCATCTTTGTCAGCTTGAGCAGAGACACATGGAGCGCAAGAAGAGCATCTCTTTTTTATCTTGCTATTGGAGTTAAAAAAATTTTTTATTTCCTGAGTATACCCACATGGCCAGAAGGAAAAGGGCCGGCCTTCATGATGTCCCGTCCATTACACCTGAACAGCGACATCCTACAAAATTACAGGCTTGTGTCTTTTTTCCTATGTGTGATTTTAAAACATTTTTGCCTGATGCAGATAGCAGTGATTCTTCAAAGGGAGAACTGCGTGGATGTGTGGTGCATTTTAGAATCTGAAGGCCTTGGAACCCACAGGCAGCCTTTTCTTCTTGGCTGCATGTATAATTTGATCTTCCCATGGTGGTGGAGGACTTACCCTGGATTTGGGCTACATACATGTGTCCTTCCTGCGTGGGTGTGGGGTGAACGGTCATCCTGTATTGATTTCTGACTCTTTAATCTTCCTAGCTGATCCTTGTGGAGAACCAAGGCAGCTTGGCCCTGTTGTGATCTGCAAGAAGGCAGCAAAAGCAGGCCTGTCTCAGTCTCTCTTTGAGCGGCTTGTAGTGCGGGGGCATCAGACCCATCCGTTTTGCAAGTGCAAGTACCAACCGCATGCACCCAGCCCGGAGGCTTTTCTTCCAAAATCTTCTATGAGGGATCTCTTCAGAATGGGGTCACTGAAGGTAAAAGAGGGGAGAGAAGGGGAGAGGCTGGTAGGCAAACTCCATCGCTGGCAGAACACCAAGGAGCCTGAGAAGCTTCAGACTTCCTTTAGCTGTAAGAACCTCTCTCTCTCCAATACCATACTTATCACTCAGACCCAAGGGTTTGAGCCCTCTTATCTGTCTCACTGGGAGCTAGAAAATTTGCTCCTTAGTCGTCCCACGGCTGTCCTGTCCTCCAGAGCTGCCTGTCAAGTGCTGGAAGCAAAGGGGATGATCTGCAGATCATCTCCTCTGATTCCCAAGCGCTGAGGCTATTTCGAAAAGCTAAAAGTCCACAAATGTGCCTGTCCCTCTCCCTTGAATAAACATGATCTCAAGCCCCGTCCTCCCACCACCCCGATGAGGCTGAGGGGCTGAGGTTGTGCCACTGCCACAGGAGATTTTCTGCCCACAAGGAGGCATTAGATGCAAGTGGGGGGGTATGAACAGGGCACAACTCCACCATTTGTGTGGAGGTGTTTGAAATAGGTCAGTTTGGGTGCCAAACTAAGGTTCCCCTAATGCGCATAAGAAATAATGCCGTGTGGCGCTAGATATGGCCTGTTTGAGCATCACCCGACGGCTGGCCATATTGAATATCAACTCGTGATTTATGTCTTTATTTGGCACTGGTTGCTTATCCGTTTCATTCAGTGCCTGTTCCCATTGTCCCTGATTGGTACATCAAATTTTTTTATAAAAATGGTTGACTGTTAACCATTCATGCTTCTGGTACAGCCTCGGCCAAGACAGCTAGGCCTTTTGTTGCATCTGCAATCCCGCTCCCCCAATCAGCTGAATAGATCCTGCCCCGGCTCGTGAGGCTCCGCCAATTGCCTCAAGGAGGAAATCATCCTAAAAGTCGCTACACCAACACATTCCTAGGAGGATGATCTTTACTCACCAGCTTGGGATGTGCTTGTACCACCGTGGGAAGTCTGTTCAGGGTAATTCTTCTGAACTTGAAATAATTTGACAGTAGCTCATTGCTAGTAATGCCAAGGAACACAGAGGAAGATTATCCTGGTTTTGTTTCCCCTGCAGAGCGGACCGTGTGAAGAAGGGATGGGACTCTTCCATGGCCCACCAGACAAGCCTAGGGTCGTCTAGGTGACCCCAAGGGCAAGAGAAAAATTGCAAGTTCTGGGACTTCATACCTGAAACAGGTAAATGCAACGAAGAAAGACAGAGGGCTCCAGCTAACACACAGAAAAGGATTTGGTAATCTTTGCTTGAGTGCTTTGCATATCTCCATCCTTGCCTTGCTTAACAAGCTAAGTAAATGAGGGGTGTATCATTTAATGCAAAAGAAAATTTCCTGCCTCAACTGTTTACTTCATGATTTTTAAAGAGTGAAAGGAAGCTGGAACGTCTTAGTGTTGTTGATACTTAAAGTGTCTTGAAAATGTTAGTGGAGATGCAGTTAATTTTGGCATGTGAGTGGATTGGCAGTGGGAGGGAGAGGGAGAACATATGTGTAAACATCAAGTGTGAGTTGTGGGGACACTGCTAAATTCCCCGTGTCCATCCATGCCCTGTCATCACTCAGACACGGAGCAGCACTGGTGAAGACGGTTTCTGGCTGTGTTTCCCAGTTCAGATTATCTTGGGTCACGGATGGTAGCCTAAAACATCAATTACATAACCAAGCGCCAGTTTCCAGTGATTCCTGAAAGCCCGCTAGAGTAACATAGCCTGTCCGTGGCATTAGTGACTAGTATTCTAGAAGTGGGTAAGTGTACATCCTTTCCCTCTGGAGAGGAGTGCAACATCCTACCTGTGGGGTTGGTCAACCCCTTTCTTCTCCGTAGGCAGGAACAAATAATCTCTCAGAGTGCGCAGAATGCAGAGCACTAAGAAGTTATTGGTTGAGCTGGAATGTCAAGAAGGTTAAAGTATTACCACGCATTGCTAGCTTAAACAAGCAAAAGAGAAACTGATTCTTCCATCTAGCCACACGCTACTTTTACCAAACAAACGGAAGCTGCAAATGTAAGAGGAAGATAACCACCAAGCTGCTAAAGTTGCGCAAAACCAGATCAGATTGGGATCAGCACTGGTCACTCCGTATGGGGGCACCGTTCCTACCTGGTGGCAGGACATGCGTTCAGTGGCTCCTATCACACCAAGCTTTATTACCAGTACTGTTCCCTGTGTGATTTTGCTGGGTTTCCCTACAGAAAGCAATGCAAGCTTCTAACCCTTCATGCAAAGCAACTAGCCCACAGTTGGATGCTAGAAACTCTTCCTAGTGGGAACATAGAAACCTGGCTGCTGTTGATTGGCAAAGTGTGGATCAGTGTAATACAAGGAAGTGTGTTACGCTCCAGCTGCACCAGCCAGGAGCCCTGGTGGCCGCAGTGGTTAGAATGCCTGTACTGGCACCTTCACGTCAAAACCACAAGTTGCGAGTTCAAGACCACAAAAGGGCCTCAACGCGACTCAAGGCTTGCATCCTTCCGAGTCGCTAAAATGAGTACCCAGATTGTTGGGGCAATTAGCTTACTTGCTAATTAGCTTACTTGCTGGTCACACCGCTAAAAAAAAAAGGAGCTTTGGAATAGCGGTTAGATAAATAAAACTAATTATTATTAAGTATTAATTAGTAAGTATAATTGTGCAAGGTGACTATTTGTCCCTCAGTCAAAGTTTTCCCCAACTTTCGGGACTGGTGTTGAATTAAAACAGAGAAACGGGCATCCAGAAACTGTTAATTTTCTGTTAACAGTAAAATTTAAATATGTAAGGCAGGTGGAGGCATGTGTCACAGTGAGACAGAAAATATAACCTTGAATGTTCACATCTGTAGCTAGGAGAAAAGTAAATCTGTTTCGGTTTTTGTTTCTCTCCTTTTCAAGGAAGTGGAATTGCCAGCGTAGATGCATTCCACCAAGCCGAGAGAAGGAATTCATCATCTGTCCCTGCGTCAGGGCCAATGAACAACCAAAGGAATTGGGCTTTCCTGATGATCCCAACCCAGACGTCTCAATGTAAGCTCTCACCAGAGGCGAGGTATGGCGAGATCCCTTCCTGTGCAAAGCCAGCGCTGTTTGCACCTCTGCCCCTTTGCATTACTCATCTGGATTTTGGTAGTCTTTTCAGAACTGGACTTGACATTTTTAAGTCTTGGAGCTGTTGTTAAAAATCCAAACAGTGTTCTTCAGGGACAGCTGAGGTTGTAAAGCTTGCACCAAAAAAATAAGTTCCAAAAAGCTCAGCCAAAAGTAACTCATCAGCCTTGGGATTGTCCGCAATAGAATTTGCTGGAAAGTATACTGAATTAGAATCTTGGCTGCAACTCAGTACTTCATGAGGCTGTACGTTTTGCTGCTTTTGCTTGTTTTGTTTTACTTGCATGGGCTCCACCACTTGGTATTCTCTGAAAGCAGGTTTTATAGAGTCAAAGACAACAAATTGAAAGTATTTACAAGTTTTCTTTAAAAAATCTCATAGACAGAACAAAACCTAAACAAGCATAATACTAAGTGGATGAAAAACCACATAAATGACCCACTTGAATTTGTGGTCTTTGTCAGGCACTGCAAAGCATCACTGCCTTTTCTGGAAAGTTTCCCTCAGGCATCATGGCCTCACTTTCACAGAAGGGGAGATGGAGAAGGGAAATTGATAAGAACACAGTCTCAGGCAGGCTACATGTTGAGAGCGAGCCCAGTTTCCAGGCACCAGATGGGCACAGGCCACAGCCATGCCAGATATGCTTCCAAACCTAACTGTGGATACAATCACTTTGACTTGGTCTCTCTAGATATGGCGGTCATTAATTGTTGGAAAGCCAAAGGCACTCGCCAAGCAACCCCTTTGAATCATCTGCTGAACTACTACAAGGAACAGAAAAGGTTCTATGTGGAAAAAAGGACCGCTAAACACCTCCGCGAGAGCCTCATGCCAGTTCAGCAGCACCTCGAAGCGTGGTCAATACCAATCACCCGGTAAGGCCCAGGTCAGACTGGTATCCGAGAGGATCATAGGTTGGGAGAGCGTTTTGCTTGTCTAAGCTTCAGTGGCTGGAAACATGAATAGCTTGAGTGCCAGGGTGGGGGTGTCTGTTGAATAACCATCGCAGTGAGTTAATATCAATAAGCTTTCTTAACTGTGGTCCATCTTTGTGATGTATCTTACTAGAGAGCAGCTTTTGGAAGGGTCTCTTCACATTTTTTTTTTCTAGCCAAGCAGGTGGGCTTGTGGCACAGGGAGTAGAATCAGGGAGAGGGACTGCAAATTTCCTTCTGAAATCTAATGTATTATGCCCAAATTAGATAGCATTTACATATATTGACATGCGTCGTCCATCCAAAAAAGGTTTCTGAAACCTTCGAGAAGGGTTCTGTCTTTCCTGTTGAAACGCTTCTGAAAAGAAGCAGATTCACCTCTACTCCCCTTTGTTTTCTGGAGTACAGCTGTCCTGGTTTGAGCACAAGTAGCTGTTGAAGTGTGTGACATTTAATACTAAGCCTTTTTTTTCTCCGTGATACATGTGAGCGGATTGGTTTTTAAAAAATCATCGTCCTTTCCTTAGGGAGCCCCCGATTCATGACAACTGCCATGTATGATGGCCACGCGAAGCATAGCACCCGGATCTGTATATACCGCAGGCAGCCAGGTGAGAATCTCAAAGATGGAGATTTCCCAGTCAAACAAGTGGGTCCGGACACTCAGATCCAAACTAAGGACGTTGCATACCAGCGGTGTCTTCTCTCATATTTTTGAGTCGGGGAAGCAACATCTTCTCTGTGCTTTTGCTTTCGTGATCAGTAGGTCATCTTGTGCTGTAGATGACTGCTAAGCATTCAGTGGAGATTTGTACAATAGATTTTGCTTGTTCTATACCCTTATATTTTTGCAGGAACAAGAATAATAATGTCTGTTACTTGTAGTCTCATTGTGTAACTCTTTTTGCCTTGGAGTATAGATCCTTCGAATTCTTTCTTCCCCCATGCGCCTTTTCTCAGGCCTCCTTCCAACAGGGGGGGGGTTTTTTTTTTTTTACTCTTCCAAACGCAACTATCAGATTGGGATGATCAGCGCTGGGCCTAGCCATGTTACCGCCATGAATATCCCATCCCCATTCAACTTGGATAGGCCTCCATGCGGGGGCCCCCCACCTATGCACCACGCAGATATTTTGGCAGCCAATGGGCCAGCTGCTGGTAAGATACTATCTGAAATTGCTCTTACTGGGCAAAATCTCTCTGAAATGCTCAGGAGGCAGGATATAAAAAAGAAATTTCTATAGCGACATAATGGTAGCTCTTGTGTCGCTAGTGTAAATTTATTTGATGGCTGGAATTGGTCCTAAAACGTTGCAGTAACCGTTCTAATAAAAACCTTTTTGCTTCTGGGCCAGCACAGCTTGAGCAGTCCCACACAAGTTTTGGATAGAGAGCACACTATCTTTCTCTCTTCAGTGAAGAGCCTGCCTTTGATTTCATACTGCTTCATAGCCAAAACTAGGCAGTTTTTTTGTAGGCCTGTTAGCTTTGCGGGCAAGAATTCAACATGATTCGTAGTCTTAGCGTGTGTCACAGCCATTGTGTTTTTACTGGACATTCCATTTTTTTTTTAATTAGTTTTTTTTTTGGGGTAGCTTACTTTTATCCGTTAAAAGGTTAGGATGTTTTACCAGCGCTCCCGGAATTCCAGCCATGAGAGTAACATAGAGCATAATATTGATTGACACTGAAACTCATACAGCTGTGTCACGATGGTAGATTAAGGATCGAGCATAAAAATTCATAGGGCAGAACGGGGCTTCCCTTTTCCATCTTCGCCCACCACCAGGGACGCAAGGTTTCTAGCAGTAAGCCCCTCCTGACCAGCCATTCTGTGACTGGTGGAGAGCTGGCTAGGGGTGGGGGTGTGAAGGGTCCTCATTTTAATTCATAGCCAGACATAGACTGGTTGCATCTTTCTCGGAGATCTCCTGGGGGTTTTTTTTTTTGTGTTTTTTTTTTTTAATGGCAGATGAATGGCACGGGTCTATGACTGGCTACAGATTGACTGGGGAGGTATCTTTGGCAAAACTAAAAGTTGTGGGGTGGGGGTGCTTTATAATTGCAAGGGGGTGGAAGAGAATACCAACCCGCCAATGAAATTGAAAAAAAAAAGATACATGGAGCTGTAAGGTAAAACTGGTTTGTAGATTTCACTAGCTGATGCTGACCCTAGTCAGTGTCTCCTTTTAAATATCTGTTTGTATACTTTGTCCAGGGGACAGCAAGAGGAGGACAGGCCTGAATTGGCAGCCTTCATCTTGTTTCTGGGCGGGAAGTAAGTCATGATTCCCTTCTAAGGAAAGGAAAGGAGAGTAATCCTTCAGGGACAAGGTGGTTTTCTTCTCTGCTTTTTTTCGACAAGATTTTCCAAGTCGTTGTCTCAAAATTTGCTCTCCTGCTTTTGAAAAAAAAGTTCTTCTTCTACTCTTCTCCTGTGGAGTCTGAACATCAGCAGAGCTGGGACATTTGGCCTACAAAACCCCCATGATCCCCCTTTATTTACCATAATGGCGGAGATTTTCTTGCGAAATTGTGGTCCAACCACTGGCGGCCAAAGGTTCCCCAGCCTGAATTCTGGAGCATCTAGAAGTGGTGTTCTTAACATCATTAATTATTATTATTATTATTATTATGATTATTATTAGTATTTATATAGGCGCCTGAATATGTGCACAGCGCTGTAACATAAAAACAAATATATATAAGAGTAGACCATGCCTGTGGCGTACATCTAAACCTGCCTATGGAAGTAGCAATCAATCATTTGAATTGCCTGAAGTTCCTGCATCACCTGGCTAGCCATGGTTGGAGGAGCTAATTCGGGATGGTTGAGTTTGGGTCTGATTCAGTAGTAGTGCCTGCTCTTATTATATGTCCCAGCAGTGGAAAACATGTGTGATAGTTTCATGGACTTGAGATTGAACTAAGGTTTTGCAACGGGTTGCCAGACAGCTTCTTCCTTCCAGCTGGCAATATGTGCTCTTGCTGATGACTTTTTGGGTATATATATATGTTGTGTGGTGTGTGGTTGGATCTGAGAGATTTGATTTCTGGTTTCGGAGGACTGGGAACCTGAAAGGCAGGCCACAAGCCGTGGTGGGCCGGCAAGAAAAACCGCTTTGGGAATTACCCAGGAGCTAGCCAGTCAACCTCCGAACAGCCAAGCCAGTCAAGATGTGGGTTGTCCCAACCTTTCGCCTCAGGGACCGTTGACTCAGGGCACATCTCCATGAGCCAGCCATCTCCGAGAGCCAGCCGGGTTTGTCCCAGCCAGAGCTGCAGAAGGTATGAGAAATTTTCTTAAGTCCTGATGGCAGGGGATGTCCTAGAACAATGTGCCTATAAAGTCTAGCTGTTCCTGGCACTTCTGGAAGGGTGGCATGGCATATGAACACCGGTTTCTTTCCCACTGAATTGAAAATGCTGGTGCTGTCCTTTTAAAGTCCTTAATAGCCATGAACTAGGTATCAACCACAGATGGAAATGAGGAAATGAAGCCAGAATGGTAGAGTACTCTCTGGATGCAGATCCATAGGGGACTATAGAATATAATAAATATCCCAGTTTGTTTTTAGATATTGACGTTTTTGGTTTTTAAAGGCCTAGTTGTTTTTGTTTTAAGGAAATCTTGCCGGTTTCTCTGTGATGAGTCCTTCTCAGTTTGATTGCTGTCCTTTTTCACGTGAATTTTTTCTTGGAGTAAACAGTACCAGAGTTCTACACATGGTGTCTGTTGCCCGTAAATTTTACAGATACCTTGACGAAGCTGTAGAGGTAACAACACCTCTGTTTTAGTGATAATGAATAAACATAATCAGGGCAAACTGGCAAGATATTTCTGAAATGCACATTGGGAGCTCCGGTTGGGCTCTGTAACACTTGTAGCTGTATCCAGGGTGGTGCACTTGGCAGAGTGGGCAATGCAACTTTGTGGCCCAATGGCATGAACTGTTCCATCCACTCTACGGGTTGTGCAATGGATGCCATCAAAAATAATATCAATAGAAACCGATAGGTGGAATACGGACATTGTAAAACTGGTCAAAATCTTTTCATTTAAACACAAGTCCCTTGTTGTTGGTGAATTCCTGCTAGAATTTTTGGCTTTAATTTGTTTCGGAACTTTCTTGGAATGAAGCACAAAAGTAGGTTATTCAGAAATAAATTGCTATGTGGGTAAAGCATATGTTTTTTTCTTGGGCTATATATGTTACATACTGGGGGGGGGGGGAATAGTTCCTCGCCCACCATTCACCATTAAAACATTTCTTTCCCTTTCTCTCTCCAGGATAGTTTACCAACCTTGGTGATGAGTGTAATCTCAGATCGATTTGGCCCTGTTCCTCAGGATTCGACTTACCAGGGGGAGCGGGCGTATCAACAATGGAGTGACGGGACTGTCACAGTAAGTAAAATTAAAGGTAGACTGGAAGGACAGAGTTGGGATGGGGAGGGAGTATGTTGCCTTGTGGCACATCACTGGATCTCTAGATACTTTCTTGACTGATTTAAGTTGGGTCTACGGAGTATGCTGAAAGTCCCCCATGCTGAAATGAACACTGGCACTTACTTTCTTTATTCAGCTTATGCCTGTCGAATTTTTTTTTCTTCGGCTTGTTGCTCTGTTTGGGGTGACTGGCTTGATAGAGCTGTGCGGGATACTAGAATTTTGCCTGTCTAATCCAGAAGTCTTGATTGGAAATCTGATGGGATTGTGATGGTAGTTTAGGATTATTGTAGTGATGAATTGGGATTTGAAGCGTCTTCCCAACTCAGACCTTGCTGGTGTGAAAAAACATGCTGTGGGAATATGTCCCTCCCCCCACATTCGTTCCACTCTTGCTAAAGTGTGACTATAGCCTTAACTGGAAAAGTTCAATGTTTGGGGACTACCGTTCCTGATATTCAAAAAGGAGCTATCATGCCCAGGAGGTATGTCCAAAAAGGTAACGCTTCCCAGATTTCTGCAAGCCCTGTAGAATAGACGTAGATTGTAAGGTCAGTCTAGAGTTTGGTAGGAATGATAACCCTTGATGCTTTATAAAGAGTGGGCTAAAACATACCCAATCTCTTCCAGTCCGTTCATTTAAGGAGAAGGGTGGACATGTTTTAATGAGTTTGGGAGCAAATTCGCTGCCTCTCGGACATGCTAGGGGTCACACAGATACTCACTCCCAAAAATGCAGAAAAACCGGAACCTTTTCAAACAGGTATTATTTGAATGAGGTACCAAAAATGCCCTAAATGCACCAGATCCCACCTGATCGTGGAACCTAAGCAGGGTCAGCCCTGGTTAGATACTATATGGGAGACAAACCAGAAAGAGTGCTAGAGGTTTATTTCATAGGCGGTGAACTGGCAAAACGTATCTTGTTGAGTTCCTTGCCTAAAAACCCTGTGACATTCACTGTAAACTAGCGGATATGTGAAGCCTCGATAACACATAACATTTGATTATTAAAATGTATAGGGAGTGTCCTGCAATGAGTTAAAGGGTGAATGGCCTCTCCCTGGAGATTTCCAGGACAGGAAGGTCCACCTCTTTGTGGGGAGATGAGAAAACAGTCCAATTGATCAAGTGTGAAGAAAACATTGGACCGCCCAGCAGTATCTTTCGGAGATTTCATGTAGCCCCACAGGCATCCCCAGATGTAAAGTAAAACCTTCTAACTACCCACTTTTTAGAAGATCTGAAAATGAAGGGGAGCACCCCTCCTGAAAATGGATTGGCAGTGGTTACCAGTCTGATCTGAGCAAAGAATTCACACGCAGATCCACTACATATTGAGAGACGGATATCTTCTGGCAGGCCTTTCCAGACTTAGGTCCACCTCTATTTTTCACTGCCCCCCCCCCACCCCTTCACTTCTCTCCCGTTTCTCCATCCTTCGTCCATCCTATTTGGTCCCCGCTATACATTTCTTTTTTTTACAAATATTCATTGAGTTTAACTGTGATTTTATAGAACTACTGTTTTAAAATATCTGTTCTGGTTAGAATCTCTTTTTAGATTACTAATGTTTTTATACGGGGGGGGGGGATAGGAGTTGTAAGAATTTTAACTGATCCCGCCTCTTTTCTTATTGTAATCTGCTATGGATTCCAGTAGATCCGCGGAATAATCCTAATACTATACTCCTAATCAGCATCTCATACTAATCCATTCTTCTTAGTCCCACCTTGTTGCCTGTTGCTCTCCGAGCTTCCCTGGCCCTCAGGGCACGGCTGAAGTACTAAAGCTGTGTTCAAACAAGAGAAAGGACACCCTGGTGGGTTCTTTTAGAGGCAATTGCAATGGCATTGAGAAAAAGAGTGCTCTGCTTGCAAAGGCAGCATATTTCAAAGCAGGTGAATGAATGGCGTCATCTTTTACATTGGAGTAACTGAGACACTGTCTCCTCTTTTAATGCCCATTGATCCATGTTGAGAGCATTGAGAAATCCTTCTCTTTAGAGGTCGTAAACAGAGGGCTGTAATGCCATCTGTCCGGGGTGCTTTGATTGTGAGCTCCTGCTGGCAGAAGGGAGTTGAACGGGATGGCCCTTGGGGTTCCTTTTCCAATTTCGGTGAGTCCTGCTTCAAGAATAACCAGTCCTTGATGAACATTTAATAACTGGCCTTTTACTCTCCTTTCCTTTGAGGTTTGAAGAGAAGAGCTAAGCTTGCGTGGAAGCGTAGTTTCAAACAGCATTTTATTCTGGGTAATAAAATAAAATAAAATGGATCCTGTTATTCCACTGCTAAAACTGAAGCAACTCTGTGAAGTCAACAGGAGAGAAAGGTAGAGAAGGAGAAAGAAAACAACAGAGAGGAGAGAGAGCCGAGAGAAGAGAGCGCGCGAGAGAAAGAGAAGAAGAGAAAGAGCCCCACTGCTAGCTCACTGAGAACAAGGAGACGGACCGGAGATGGGAAGAAGCACTGGAGGAACCGACTGGAGCCTCGTTGGGGGGGAGCCACACCTCGCCCCTGAAGAACCAAGGGGTCAGCGGAGTTACCTGTAACCTCCCCTCCCTCCGAGCGAACCTAAAAAGTGCTGCCTCTTCCGGCTTTTTTTTTTAATGCGGCCGCTCAGTCTGCAACTCTTAAACTGATGACGCTACACGTCGAGGACGTGGAGGGTGACGTAACGCGGCGGCTCAGGTGCGCGCGCGCGGAGCGGGAGGCATATGCGCGATCTCGATTTAACCGTTGGGCTTCACTTGCTGAGCAAAAAAAGCTGCGTGGAGGCCACGCCCCCTTCGCTCGGACTCAGGGGGCGGGGAAATCTACGAAGCGGCTCCTGATTGGCTCCTGAATTTCAGAGCGGGAATGGGCCCGGATGTTCATTTGAAATAAAGGAGGCCAGAACCAAAGTTTTACTACGTGAAACTGGCCCAGTGCTATTAGGGAATCCTGGGAATTGTAGTTCTGTGAGACATTGAGCCTTCTCTGTCAGAGAGAGCTCTGGTTCCCCAATAAACTACAAATCCCAGGGTTCCTTAGTGCTGAGCCACAGCAGTTAAAGCAGTCTCAGACTGGGTTATTTCTGCAGTGCGTTTTGGACCGTAAAAGTTGTTGCAGAAATACTTCTCACATAAAGCCACGCCAGTTTCAGTCTCTCGATCATTTATCCATCGCAAAACACCTCACGCTCCATGCTGCCATTTTGTTTTATTATTCTCCCTCTCCCTCGCTGCCTCAGCAGTTGATCTAGGTTCCTCCTTGGGTCACAAAGGCCCATGACAAACGGCAGGAACGGTCCAGTTTGAGACCGCTTTAACTGCCCTTTGGGAAACAAATGAGTACCATAGAGGAGTACAAAGAGCTATCATGCCTGCTGGGGTTTTGTCAGTGCTTTGGCATTGTTTTCCTTTGCTTCGTCCTTTATGTCCTTCATTATGTGCCCCTAGGTTTTACTCTCGACTTGGAATCACAGAAGCACAGAGTTGGAAGAGACCCCAAGAAGAGCCTTCTTCTTCTGCCATGCAGGAACTCTCAGTCAAAGCATCCCCATTGACAGATGGCCATCCAGCCTCGGCTTAAAGACCTCCAAGAAAGGAGACTCCACCATAATCTCTGAGGAAGAAGTGCATTCCAGTATTGAACAGCCCTTACTCTCAGGAGGTTCCTCCGAATGTTGAGCTGGAATCTCTTTTCCTGAAGCTTGGATCCATTGTTCCGGGTCCTAGTCTCTGGAGCAGCAGAAAACAAGCTTGCTCCCTCCTCAATATGACATCCCTTCAAATATTTAAACAGGGCTATCATATCTCCCCTTAACCTTCTTTTCTCCAGGCTAAACATACCCAGCTCCCTAAGTCCTTCCTCATAGGGCTGCAGGGTTTCCAGAGATTTCACCATTTTAGTCTCCCTCCTTTGGACACATGGCTCCAGTTTCTCAATGTCCTTTTTGAATTGTTTTGCCCAGAACTGGACACAACATTATTCCAGGTGGGGCAGAATTATTCAGACTTATCCATGGGTCATATCAAAATCCATAATTTTGGCCCCCAAACCTGCCCTCGACTTACATGTGAGGTCGACTTATAGCCAAGTATATATGGTAAGCATTATTTTTGTAAGCCGCCTTGATTTTTGTAAGCCGCCTTGATCACACCCGTGGAAAGGCGGGGTAGAAATAAAGATTATTATTATTATTATTATTATTATTATTATTATTATTACTCTTCCCGCATCCGGTGTACCTTCTCTTTCAATATCCTCCATACTCTTGCACCCAGTTATGTCCACTATTACCAGAGACAAAATGTGGAACAAATTCAAGACCAAACTGTAGGACACCTGCAGGACAAAACTCAGCCCAAAATGTAGGACATTTAA